>NW_028301152.1:1932500-2290000 GCF_049000335.1 Polistes dominula | reverse complement strand
TAAGTAAATTAGTTTCTTACTTACAAAGATTAAATTGCTGAAAATTTGTACGGTTAATAATAGAAATTGCATTATAATGTAAATGCAAGTAATAATATTTTTTGTATATTAAAGTTATAATACCGGAGTCTATTGTAACATTACAATGAAGTTTGAATTTATATATATATATATATAAAAGTAATGTGTCATTTGAATCGATTCGTTTGAATATATCGTTTGAAACTATTAACGATATTGGTAACTGTTTCAAACTAAAGTTTGGAAACATGGTTCAAAGAGGAACGTATAATGCATATGTTACCCATAAATATCCGAAATTTGTTATATCGCGAATAGACTAGTTAAAATATGAAGTATCTTGTATGCATGAGAATTAGTAATTTTGGACTTTTACTGGGGTCGTATTTAGATGACATTAATATCTTTGGATAACATAACTAATGATAAAGATATTACACCTAATGAAACTTTTAGTCAAAACTCATTTCAATTGCACGATCATATAATTAAATAAAAATTTCATGCTTTGATTAATCGTGTCACTGTAACAGTAGTAGTTCATGATCTTTCAGTAGCACTTTATTATTTCCTGTTTTCATCGAGATATAATTAAAATACGTGTTATATATTATCCATTAGTATTTGTAATCCTCAATTCTTAACTAATTAATTCGTGATATTATTACGAGTTTCGTTAATTCACGTTACACGCACGGATTCTTTTTAATTTCGATTGAATCGCATGTACGAACGATAATAACCGATATAATATATATATATATACATTTCGATTTATTTCATATTCTCTTGACTTTACTAAAGTGTAAAGGGAATATATATTTGAATGGAAAATAAATGTCCATACTTATCATACTTATTTTTTCTAATTGTAACTTTACTCCAAGAAATATGCTGTTTTATTTTAATTTTTTTTTTGTTTTTTTTTTTTTTTAATTAGACATACCGGTAATTATGACAACGAAATTAATTCGATCATTTGTTATAAATTATAAAAATCTTTGCGATACATGTTATTAAACAATCAATATATCACTCGTAAGAAACGCATGAATGATTTTAGTTTCGATTTTCTTAAATCTTGCGTCAGTGAACACAATTGTTATATACCCTTTTAACTCAAAGTTGGCAAACCAACGTAACTTTTTCGTTCGGCACACGCGAAAGCTAGCTTGTACGTTCGAGATCGTTAGTAACCGATCGTTAACGAACCGAGTTCTTAATGGCCGAGCTTTCTCCGCGTAAGCTCACGTAATTGGCGCTGGGCTTGTACGAAGAGTGAGGAGGAGAGGTGAGTGGTGGGTACTTTAAGATTCGTCCAAATTTAGTCGAGAGAAATTACTATACATTTGCACGATCTAAAGGCAAAATATTCTACACATAGAGAAAGAGAGAGAGAGAGAGAGAGAGATTATAGTAATTTATGCGATAAAATAAACTCGCACGGCACGTTTCCAATTGAATTCTATAATGATCTTTAGTTTATAACTATCGATTATTATTTCCTCAAATTATCTTTCTAAATCGTATTAACATTTCATTGGTTAACAAAAGTGGAAAAATATTTAGAATATAAAAAGGAATTTTTTGTACGAGTTTATTCAAGTTTTTTTTTTTTTTAATTGTACACGTATCTTTTCAATTTCTCTTAGGCATTATTTTTTGATAAATTAATTATTTATTATAACTTTTGAGTAATCATTGAATTATTTTCATTAAATCCTATTGATTATCTCTCTTTCCATTTTATTATTAACGCGGCGTTATTGTCAGTCTTTACTTAAAAAAAGAAAAATTAAAAATTCGGAATTTGAAGAAGAACAAATTTGTTCATATGAATCGTTCTGATTTATTCAAGTATAATAATACTAACATCGAACCCATAAAAAATAATCTAACAAGGGGGATATCATTTTCTCGTTTATTCGGGTTTTTTTTTTTCTTTTAATAAAGAGGCGTGTGGATAGCCCTCTTCCGGGATTGACCGAATTGAAATAGGGTCGACGTGGGATGGGGGGGGGGGGTGGGACGTCCCTTCCATTGTATTACGAATATTATTGAGCCCGGCTTTGAATAAGTTCGAGAGGGTCCTAATTCCTGGTTCCTCGGTCTGATAAAAATCCTCTCTCTCTCTCTCTCTCTCTCTCTCTCTCTCTTTCTGTTTCATTTATTTTCTCTTTCTTTCTATACCCTTCACCGGATCCAGCCCTACTACTCTAGCTAGCCCTTCAAAAGCTGGGAGGATATACGTTGATCGCGAGCAAACCGACGTTGGGTCCTTTGTATTACATCGCCACGGTGTACCGAGCACCAATCCCATTTATCGGCATTCCATCCTCCAGTCGTCTTTTCTCTCCCTCTCTTTCTCTCTCTCTCTCACACATACACATATACTACACATACACGTATATACATACGTTCACAAAGCTGCTAGTATAGCAATAGCAGTAGCAGCAGCAATGATGACGACAACGCATGCTTCTCTGGGCCACCCTTCCTCCCCCTCCTCCTCCTCCTCCTCCCTACGAAACTCTTCCGTCGAAATTAAATTCTACGTTGTCGCACTTCCCTTCCCTTCCCTTCCCTTCCTTTACCCTTCTCGCCCTCAACTTTCTCCCCCTCGTCGTCATGGTCTCGTTACTTTTCTGCGAGAATTACGAATTACGAATTACTTCTCTCACTAACTTTCAGTTCCCATCATCCTTCCTGTGTCTATCGTGTTTTTCTTCGTCAACCCCCCCCTCTCTTCTATTCCTTGAACACCCCACCCTCACTTCCACTACATCGACAAGCCAAAACCGAGCTGGATCGGGAACGTTAATCCGTTCTTTTGACGAATACTCACGCGATGTTCAAGCAAATCGAATCGTACGGGCCAGGGTTGTGATGGGAGTGTAAAGAGGGGGTGAGACGGGGAAGCATAGAAAATACTCTCGAAATTTTTTCTAAACCCTCCCCCCCCCTCCCCCCCCTCCCCGTCTCCACACCCATCCCCTCTCTGCTCTTCTCTTTTCTTTCTCTTTTTCGTTCTTTTTTTTTTTATCTTTTTCTTTCGTTCCCCACGTTCAAAGTGTGATTCGAATTTCCGTCGGTGGAATAATTCTTACTCGAGGCTTTACCTACCCTTATATTACATCCACGTAGTTCTTCTATCTTCTATCTTCTTCTTCTTCTTCTTCGTAGTTAAATCTGTTTGTTAATTTCAATCGGATTACGAGAATCGAGCGTGTGATTAAACGAACAAGGATTAAAATTGAAATAGAGAGGGAAGAACGTGGGAGAATGGTAGATAGGAAGCTACCCTTTGCGCTTATGAGAAATGTGTGTATCAATTGAATAACCTTTTGAAGGATGTAGGTAGCAAATAAGTTCAATCCGTTGAGTTTAGTTAATTAATTTATATTCGATTAAATATTTATAAATTATATAGGTTTGTAATATAATTTACTAGAATAATTTATGATGAAACGTTTTGATTAAATGTCGCATTATTTAATAATTAATTCAATATACTATCCATCAATGTAACTCAGAAAATATATAGAACGATTTACAGACCAAAAATTTATTATATTATCCATTATTTAATATATTGTTAATATATTATTAGTATATATTCTAATGATACGTTTTAATAAATATTTGTACAATTATTTATTACATCGTTATTCGTAGGAGGAAAAAAGGGGAATGATATTTATTTGAATTTAATGAAAAATATCGATAAAATTGATAAGAAAAATTGTTTCTTAAGCATTGTTTTTCGATCGATCCAAATTAATATACGTATTAACAACCGATTATTTTTAAACACATTATATGTATATATATATATATATATGTAATCCAACGAAAACTAGGGTAGGTGTTGCAATCGAAATAAACCAAAAGAAACGAGAACTTCAATGTTGTTGCTGCTATTCCGTCCGACCTAGCGGATATCAACAGAAATTGATGGACTTTTAATTTCGTGCGAAACCCAAACCCAAACCACCAACCCCTCATGGGGGTGGCTACTGCTGCTGCTGCACGTTCGACGATAGCGTGGCGACTAACACGTTCGTAGAAATGCAAACGGATGTTTCCACTAACAATAGCTGCGGGATGCGTGGCTAAAAGTGAAACAAGTTGTGTGCTATTGGTCGAATTTGAAAAAGGGGGTAAAGGAAGGGAGAACAGAATAGGAGGGTGTACTAGAAAAAGCAATCGTTTTTGAATTTCCAAACGAAAATTGGCCAGTTTGCTATCGAATCTCCCGTACTGCACTTTTGGTGTATTTCCACCAAATTTTTATTCCTAATAGGAAATCAAAGAGTCCCATAGGTGTTTGGTTTGTTTATTATTGAAAATCTTTGTCCTATTCTTCTTCTTCTTCTTCTTCTTTATTTTTTTCTTATATTTGTATAATATATTAATCATCGAAACAAAAATGAAATTAATATTAATCTTTTTTCTTTTCTTTTTTCTGTTCTAGGTGAGTACCTGCGATCTTCATCCAAGATGCATTTATTTTGTTCTTCTTTTAACCCTTTAAAATTATCGTGTTAAATAAACGCACGTTATATGTATATAAATGTTTAACAATTCATATTACAAACTATTAAATTTAATAGAACAAAAAACTATAGAGCCTTGATAAAGTTTTTTCAATAGGAAAGCTTATGTTCCGGAAACATAGCGTGCTTATGAGTGAAACAAAATCAAATAAAGTGTTTTAAATCACCCTCTTTTTGTTCTGAATGAAATGTTTTTGTTATCTAATATCGTATATATATATCATCTGTAGTCGTGAAACATATTTTTTATAATTTAACGAATCAAAACGTATTTTGTAGATACACAATGTTGCAGTGACGTTTATGGTTTCATCAAGTCGAGTAATATTTTTAACGAACAAAAGAACGAAATGTTAAACAAACAGTCGGAACTGAAAACAAAAATTACACTTGTTTGTTTTAACAAGCACATACGATATATAACATTTCATAAAATATTATTTTTGTAGATGATAACTGGAAAAATTTTCATTTTATTTTATTTTATTTTATTATTTTACTTTTTTTTTTTTCATATAAAATTAGATTTTTTCACGTCAGTAACGTGATGAAGAAAAAGAACAAAATTATAAAAAGTTCTTTAATTTTAATCTACTTATTTCATTTCTTTACGTTATAAAAATAACGTATTTAAAAAAAATAAAATTGTTCTTGTTATTATTCAATATTTAATACGAAAAATGATGAAAAATGTATTTTCCACTCCTTCGATAAATTATATAAATATCGTTAGGTTTGTTTCATATTTTTTCTTTTTTTTTTTTTTTTTTAGTTCTAACGAAATTACAAAGAAAAATTTGTTTTTATATAATTTTACTTCGCGTTAATTTTAATGGGTTAAATATCATGGCAGTGTGCGAGATACTAATCGACATGGACGAGGAAGTAATAAACCGAGCGTAAGAAAACGACCTATATATTATGAATATCATTTAAAATGAATAAAAATGCATTATATTAATAATAATTGCGTTCCCACCAAGTTAGCAATCCTTTTTTTTATCTCGATTCTATAATAAGTTTCATCCGTTGAACTTTAATACGAAACGTTTTTAACCGAAGAAATATCTTCGCGTTATTTTTTATTCGTAAAATATACTACGTGTTGATTTTTCTTCTTTTTTCATTCTTTTTTCTTTTCTCCCAGTTTAAATATAAACTATGAATAATATTTATAACGCTTAAGAAAAAAAAAAAAAAAGAAAAAAATATCAAATTTTTTGGATAAAAATTATATCATCGACGATGCATTTATTCTTATAAAAAAAAAAAAATAAAAAATAAAAAAAAGATGATGACGTTACAACGATAGGTATAATAATTCATTTCAATTGTAAATCCACACTAAACGAAATCCTTCATTAAATATAATAAACCAATGATAAATTAATTACAATATATGAATTAAACGTTCTAAAAATGAAATAAATATAATGGATATTTCAAATACAAATGAAATTAACGTAGAAGAATAATTTAAAGTTTTTAAACGAAGAAATAATAATAAAAAAATAAAAATCCCATATATATTATTAATTTTTATAAATATTTTCAATATTCTATACAAAATACTCAACAATAAAATTTAATAAAAACAATTGATGATAAAAAATATCGGTAGAGAATAATCCAATAGAAATTCAAGATCGTTAAATTGTGGTGTACGATATAAATAAAAATAAAAATAAAAATAAAAATAAAAATAAAAATAGAAAAGTTTAACTACGTGGACGCGGATCACTATGAAGGGAACTTAGGGGTATAAATTACGGGAAAAGGTTCGTGTGAAAAATCGCATGTCGGCCGATTTGGAATAGGCGCGTTGCGTATTATCGCGTGCATACATATACATACAGACACATACAAACATATATATTATAGGAACGTAAACGTTCTCTCTTTGGTATTTTTTTCTCTCGTTGTAGTAGTCTCACGTTTTTATATACACCATCGTCGATATGCTAGCAAACGTGTACGTAGTTCTATAATCGGTTGTTACGTGCATCGCTGGTCAACCGTAAGCGAACACGAATGCGGTAAATGTAGTTTGTAGAGCGTATCGTGTTCTGTTCGAACAAGTCGATAACTCGCCAAAAAATATTTTCCAAGTGCTCGTTGTTTCCTCTCAAACCCATCTTTCTTATCCCCCTTTTTCTCTTTATCTATCTATCTATCCATTTATCTATCTATCTATCTATCTATCTATCTATCTATCTATTTATCTCTTAAGTTCTCTTTTACGAAGAGTATCTAAACTGTTTTGTCGATGGAAACGCTTTTTACTACAGTATATCACGTTAGGATGGTTTTCGTAGGTTCACTTTGAAGGAAATTGAGTGTACCATGATCTCATTAACGAACGGACCAGTTCGAGATAAGGGACTACTACCACCCAACTGATCGTGTTCCCTTTTTTCTAGTTTTCTTTTTTATTCTTCTTTCTCTTCTTCTTCTTCTTTAGAAATCTTGTAAGAGTAAAGAAAAAACTGTGTTTTATCGTTCATTCAAATATACGTTCAAGTTAGTAAATGATAATACGAGTTATTAAATCTGTGAATGCTATAGACGTGTATATGCGTGTCGTCCTACTAAAATAATCCATTTTTATTTTATTTTATCAAAATAGTTAAATATTAATAATAAAAAAAAAAATACATTAATAAGGTTCCATTTTCAAAGAAGTTAATTATGAGATAACAACGCATAATCTCGTTTCTAGAAAATCTTTATTTTTTGTCTAAATATTTTTGATAAATCATCTGACGAAAGAAGAAACGAATTATTGATTATTCTTTTTTTTTTGTTGCCTACTTTTTTTTTTCGATAGCAAAATAAGCCAAATAAAAGTATTATTGACAATTTCAATGTTTAACTCTCGTTTCAATGTATTTTCACATTATTATTCCATATTACTCAGGATTTTTCTTACTCGATTATACGAATTAATTGGACAAGTAATATTTTCTTTCTCTAATATTAATCATGAATAGTTTGAAAGAATAAAAAAAAAAGGTGTGTATCGTCTTTCCTATTCCTTTTCATTAAATTCATTTATTTCTACGAAATATTATTTCAAAATATATTAAACGTTTGTTTCTCGATAGAAAATTATAAGGAACAACATTTCCTTTTGTTCTTATTCTGATCGTTATTATAAAATAAAATGAAACGTAACGTGAAACTCACACACACACACACACACACACACACACAAACCTATAACGATAGAGAAAATGAAATAGAGTGCTTCGTAATAAAACACATACATTGTACGAATAATAGTAAAACGTTATCGAATAATGGTGTTCACACTCCACTATCACATTTTTCTATCATAAAATACATTTGTGGAATCTTGACGATAAAAAAAAAAAAAAAGAAATAATCAATAATATTATCCCACTGCAAGTAATTATCTTTCTTTTTCTTTTTTTGGTATTTTTTTTTCTTTCTTTCTTTCTTTCTTTCTTTCTTTCTTTCTTTCTTTTTTTCTATCGTCACAGTGGCGCGTCCGTATTATTAAAGTTTATAATAATTTTCCACGCTCTCCTGTAGTATCTTCCATTAATGCGATAGATAACTAACGCGAGCTTTTTATCAAAACGAGAACGCTTTCTCGAATTCGCTTTAGCTTAATCATTCTTCCGATCGCTATCGTTCGCGTTCGTCCATTACTTCATAACGAAACTACCACCGTAATGAGTAATATCGACCCCTCGATTATTCTACCTCTCTTTAATTCTCATACACTCACTCGCTCACTTATTAACTCATTCATTTTAACAGTAATTTTTTTTTCTTTTTTTTTCTTTTAACTATTACCGTTCTCTACTTTTATTTTTTATTACTACCTATATTCATGTATGTATATATATAGATATAAAATATTTTTATAATCTTAGAGAATTCGTGAAATTCCCCCATCCCCATCCTCAAACCTTTATCTTAATCCAATCTCTTGTAATATTATATTTTCTAATGGTGGTTCTTCTCCCTTTTTTAATAAGATTATTTTTTCCTCTGTTTCCTTTATTTTCTATTTTTCTTTTTTTTTTTTAACTTCTTTTTCTTCCTCTCTTCTCACTCTTTTTTTTTTTTTTTTTGAAATCTAATTTTCTGGTTTTTTCTTTCCTCTTTTTATTATTATTTTATTCGATACGAGGCAAAGGGATTTTTCATAACTGTTGGATGAAAACAATTACCTTTCTGTTTGTTTCAACGAGAATTAGTAGGTACCTTTACATAACTGTTACTACTGCCCGCAGTTTCCATGCTCGACTAATTTCAATAAACGTTAGATTTAAAATTATAAACGTTGACTTTGTGGACCCTCTTCTCTTTCTCTTTTTCTCTTACCTTTTTTTTCATTTATTTCAGAATCACTGTTTTTTTTTTTTTTTTTTTTTCAATTTGTACCCCCTATTCATGGATGAGATGATATTTGTATTTTTGTTAAACAAATTTGTCAATACACGATATTAGGCTTGTGTTTTTTTTTTGTCTCGATATTGAAAATAATTCGATTATGTGTTTATCTATCTATTGTTTTTATTATAACAAGTTTCATTATCGACGTATCGATAATAATTGTTTATACGAATGTTTAATAAAGATCATCCGTGGAAATTGAATTAATTGCACGTATAAGGAATTATATAATTGTTTAATGACATTTCAACGTACGAATATTTGTTAAATAATGGTATTAATTTCAAATCGCATTAATTAGTATCTTAATTAATCTTACTAATGGATTTATAATTTAAATATTATCATTCATCGACATTTATTTGATATTCTGCTTCATATTTGAAAACTTATTCGACGTTATTAAACATTTTTTTACAAAAATTTGTTCAAACAGTTCGTATCGATTTACAATAACTATATATATATATATATATATATATTTATTTATTTTTAATTAAACCAAAAAATGGAAATATTTTAAAATTAGAATATATACATATATGTGTTATCCTCGAATAATTTTTTTCTTTTTTTTTTTTTTTTTCATATCGGCAGGAACTTCCAGGGCAACCCAATAAATATAATAGAACAGACAAACAAAAAATTTATGCTAGTCATCGGGCAACGATATTTCTGACGTGTCATAAAATTCCAACGTGTTCCGCAATATTTGTCATAGTCCATTTCACAATTTATCCCTTAACGGTTTTTTTCTTACCATGATTCTTACCACCCCCCGTACACTTACCCCGTTTGTAACTTGAATATATGTTTTCTTTTTCTCGATATAAAACATTTTATATAAAATTAAATCAATAATTATCGATACTTTTATAAATACAAATTACAAACACGATATATAGATAGATATACCATAACATTTATGGAAAAAAAAACAAAAATCATATTAAATAGAAAAATAACACAGTATATTGCAAAAAGTATTAACAATAATCAAATCAATCTAATCGCGATACGTTAATCAACGAGATCTCCTCTCTATATTTCATATTTCTCTTAAATTAATCAAACTATCGTGTAATAAATTTTCATTCATCAATGGGAATTATCAAATAAACATCTTTCCATCCTTTTCCTCTCCCCCCCCCATCCCATTCCACTCAATCCCCACTTCTTTCCAACCATTCTATCCGTTTATCTCTTTCATTTCTCAAGCTTATAATTCAACATTCAAAAGCTCCATAAGCTTTGAGGAAACTAGCTCCACAAGGATCATTATAACACGCGTGCGCATGTATGCGTATATATATATAAGCATGTGTGTACGTGTTTCTCGTGTGTAGATTGTAAATGAGATGGCGAGTATAGTAGTCAGGGGAGGGGGGGGTAAAAGAAGGGGTAGATAGGGTAGAAATAGGCAATAGTAGAGTCCGATAAGCAGGTGCGATCCTTGTATACTCCAATCTCTTGCTTTCACCATCACCTCCTTAACACCTCCCAGCCCTTTCGCTACGAGCTCTATTCCTCCCTCAAACCATCAACGCTCCCCACTTACCCCCTCTCCCCTCCCCTCCCCTCCCCCTCCTCCCTCCTTGCCTACTTCTTGTTCAGTCATTCTCTCGTCCTTTCGGTCGAGTTGTACGCGTGTTTCTCGAGTATCTTCTCACGTTCCGTACAAAGCAGCTGTGAGATTTCTGACGATCGTCGAAGCATACGAAAGGATATAAAGGATTTAACTGGTACACACATACATACGTTGTTAAGCTTTCATGCTTAACGAAATTCTCGAGAGAGAGAGAGAGAGAGAAAGAGAAAGAGAGAGGGAGAGAATACTTATTGAAGTAGAAGAAGAAGAAGCGAAAGACTTTGACACCCTTTGAGAGATCGAATTCTTTGTCTCATTTTTGTATATCGAGGAGAATGACGTAGGAAAAATTCTTTTCGATGATATTGAACCTTTATAGGACGTCAATTTTTTCTATACGTAATATTCACTAGGTTGTGTTGTCATTGGTTTCGATAAATATGACCAAAAATTTACAATATTTTTTAGAAATAAGCATATTATTGTTTAAAATTATTTATTTTTGTTTTGTTTTGTGTAGAAGTATTATGAATATGTGAAATTATTAACCCTTAGAGTGCTATGGACACATATATACGTATTTGTTAATATTAATGTTAAATATAATGTAATGTTTATATTAATTAATTGAATTATATTAAGAAACAAAAACTTTAACTATTAAATGTAATTTATTATTAGAATCTAGTTAATAATAAATTATACTGTGTTCCTAAGAAACATTTTAGTTAAAAGTATTCAGCACTCAAAGGGTTAATTATGTAATTATTAATTAGTAATTACGTATCGTTGTCACGTGAGAAACTGACTTACGATCAATAAGGTTTAATCATTTTTTCTTTCTTTATTTTGGTATTTGTTTCTTTTTATTTCCTTTATTTTTTTTATTTTTTATTAAAAATAGAAAAACTGCTTAAAATGATCTCGACACCGGAGAATTCATTCCCTTTTCGTATATTATTTTGTTTAATCTGTCGTGTGTTCCTTTTTTTTTCCCCCTAAACTCCCTTTCCCAACCTATTTCTCGTTTTTAAATTTTACGAAAAAGGAAGAATAAAAGTAGCCAGTAAACGAACGTACCCAAAAGAAATAAAGAAAGGAAGTTAAAAAGAGACGATGGGGAACTAGAGTTGGGTGATGGGATGAGAGGAGGTGGTGGTGAAAAAAAAAAAATGAAAAACAAGTAAAAATAAAAAAAGGGAGAATAGGTGGAAAAGTACACGCGGTGGTGGTGGTGGTGATGGTTGATGGTGTAGCAGCATAGCATCAGAAAACGCGATAAAAGTGTACCTTCTATGTATAATATGTACGCCCGTGTCTGATATTTCTGGTCTCTGGGTGTTTTAACGAGCGGTCGACGTCAAAATTATGCGGACGTATGATGCAAATGTCGAGTCTCTCTCGACCAAGGGATCGTGTCGTGTTGTTATCTCACTCTTTTTTTTTCTTTTCTTTTCTGTTCTTTTCTTTTTTCCAATTTTTTTTTCGCACAACCATTTTCTACCTACCATCTCTCTCTCTCTCTCTCTCTCTCTCCTACTTATCTATAAAACACGTGTTGCACGGGACCAACACACGTTACGTTCTATTACCAATGCTTCCTTTCTACGTTCTCATTTATAAAAAAGAAAAAAAAAAAGAAAAGAGGAACGAAAAGTCAAGAAGAGTAAAAGAAAAAAATAATAAAGAAGAGAGAGAAAGGAGGATTAGAATTAAAAATGAAACACACGAAAAGGAGGAAGAGGGAGAGAGGGGGGAGTGGGTGTACTAGAAAAGTTAATCTCCATGTAGAACGAAACCTGTCACTTCGTTTACTTATCACTTTTTTTTGTTCTCTCTCTCTCTCTCCCTCCCTCTCTCTTTTCTCTTCCTCTGTTATTACACATTCTTTACCTTTCTTCAATTTTTCCCTATTATTTTCATTGTTTTTTTCTTTCTTTTTGTTTTTTAATGATCTTACTAAAAGAGACCATTCGAGAGTTAACGTGTTTCATATAATTACCAATAGGTATTCCGGTTACAGAGAAATCGTCGAGATACTACTACTACCTACGTGCACGGAACACGATGATGGTCGTTGGGGTGAGGTGGGGTGGTAGCACTATGGTGATGAATAATGCAAGCTTAATATTAGCGATATTATTCCCCGGGAATGGGATTTCGAAATTAGGAGATTTCGCGCGTACAGTCCAATGATGTGTGTTCCTGGTTGAGCCGGTCAAAACTGACCTAATGAAAGCATTAGGTGTTAATGAGAAACTTCATGGAAATTATAGGGATTTTATATTATTTGTTTCTTTACAGGATTAACTAAATGTGTAAAATTGTGTTTAAAACGAGGGTTTTAAAAAAAAAAAAAAAAAAAGAAAGAATGAAATAAAAAAATTAGAGGAGGGGATTGAAGGAGGGGTGGGGATCACCCCACCGATTAATATGGGTATGGGGGAAGAGAGTGAAATGATTCTAATGGAATGATATTCGAATCTCGATAACGTTATTGTTAATCAACGTAGAATCACGGATGCGATTTATGAATTTCCGTTTGTCGACGTAACATAATTCGATTTCATTTAATCACCAAAGTATCGATCGATCAATCGATCGATTGATTTATAAATAGATAGATAGAGGATAGAGTAGTTATTTCTTGCGTGAGATAGTGGTTTACGATTTATTATTAAAAACCTTATTCCCCCTTACGCGTTATTCGAATAGGTATAGTCGATTAATTCAATTGAAAAAATATTTATCAAAAATATTTAATATTATATTATGTCAATACAAATGTACATTTTTCTTATTATTTTACCAATGAAAGATGTTAAAAGATGTTATTCGCGAAAGCCACTATAGTGACGCGTCCGTCGTGCTTAAAAGATTTGAATCCATCGAAATTCAAATAAAAGAAAATTCGATATGCCCGAAATATTTTACTATTTTCAATAATATTTCGAACAATAGTTTTCGCGTGAAAAATAATTTCATACAAATCACATTATAATTTTTCTATTTATTATAAAATAAATTAAATTAATAAATTAAATAAATGAAAATAAATTATTATATATATATATTATATATATGTACATGTATACCAGAATCGTATATCACAAGAACAAAAACATTTAATACGAATAACAATTGAAAAATTAATTAGATCATTGTTAAATAAAAAATGAAGATATAAAACACTACATTTAATAGAAAAAAAAATTAAATGATATAAAAAAAATGTATAATACCTTTAGTAACAGGAACACTTTCAAACACGTCTTGTCTAAAGCTAAGTAGAATAACGACTGATAGAAATAAAGAGAAAAGGATAAGGAAAGGTTAAACTAATCGAAATAACAGTTACTCGATCGACGTTTACATTCCAATGTTTTCATTTTTATATTCTAGTTAAGAATATCTTTGTCGAATGTTTCAACAAGTTGAACACAAATACGTGTCCTTTCAAAAGGTGATTACGTTATATCTGTTCCTGTATACTACGAGCTATCCTCGCATTCGGTCGTTTCCCGAAAGAATCCTGGAAGACGTAAAAACGGTATCAAATGTGTATCAAATTTATATCTCGTATACGCGTGGGTGTTCTTTTTTTTACTGTTGTGTAAATACATATGTGGGCGAGTATGGTATGTATACTACAATTTATATATATATGCTTATTATATGTCCATTTAATCGTAAGTTCTGCACTTTTATTGGATTAGGAAATATTATCGTGACTCTTAAAAAGTGCTTTTGTCATGCACGTAGAAGAACTTCAAAGTGAAGGATAAAGAAGAACACAGGGAGAGGGGCTAGTGAAAGGTTGGTAGGCAAAGCGAGAATAGAAAAATGAGACGTTTCTTTGAATAAATCCAAAGTGTGCTTCTTGATGAAACTCGACACGAAAAGTGCACGAATATCAGTTCACGCCAAAGCGAAAAGCTCTTTTTATTCACAACGGTGTATATGTAGATAATCAAGCCTATATATATATATCTATTATTTCAATTTATTTCTCATATTCTTTATTCGTACAATGCATTGGCTTAATGTCACGTGTTATATTATTTTTTTCATTTCTTTTCGAAACTAATTATTTGCATTATTTTCCCATTATTATTGATTATTCATTAATATATTTTTTTATTATCGTTGATTAGCTAAAACAAAAAATTCAATTGTACTTCTATGATCATAAATTTGTGATAATTATCCTTAAAAAAAAATTGAGAATTGTTCTTTCTAAGAAAAAGGGTAACACATCTTCATGCTGTTTAATATAACTGCACTCTATTCACTTCTCCTAAAAACACGTATATATATATATATATATATATATATATATATATATATATATATATATAAGACCATGAAAGTATTCTCTGCAAGAGGCTTTGGAAAAGTAAAGAGAAGCCAAGCATACCGTGGTCTGTAATTATTCGCCAACTCTCCGTCATGGTCGGTAGCCCTGTCATTCGGTCACCTTTTGTACCTCGACGGTCACCACGAACACCACCACCATCACCGCCACCATCACCATCACCATCACCATCACTGTACATCGTTAACATTTCCAACAGTAGTAGCATTGGTATCATTCGTAACGACCCACGAGAATGACTCTCCTCTAACGTGACCAACCACCACACGCAAAAAACATTTTCTATCCAATGTCGGGACTTTTTTTATTAATTCGTTTTTTTCCCCCTAGAGTACTAGTGAAATAATACGACACCCAAAGTTGCAATGTTGCTTCGATGTAAATCCTACCAACCGTAAATTAAATATATATATATATATATTTCCTTTTAATCTTATTTTTTTTTTTCATTCTTTCTCTCTTGTTATCCTACGTCTTATTAATCAAGGACATCATTTGAACAGCTCAATTAAAAAGGAAACGAATCGAGCAAGCCAATAATTTTTCTTTAGTTAACCTCGTTAGTTACTATTTTTATCCCAACTAGTATTTATTTATTTTTTTCTTTATCATTCTCTCTAATAATGAAATCATAAGTTGAGAGTATTAATTCTTCTTATTTGTCTTCTTACTGCTATTATTATTATTATTATTATTATTAAGACTTTTAATACTCTTTTAATCTCATTCGTCGTCGCCTATGGAAATAGAAAAGTTCAAATTGTATTCTCACTTTTCTCGACAGTTCGCTTTTTTCTCTCTTTTTCTTTTTTTTTGTTCTTATAAAATAAATAGCGATTAATGTTAATTGGCCTAAATGAACATTTCAATGCGAGACGAATGTGATTTATATTTATGGTAGAAGAAAATGTTGCCTTAAAATTTGCAACTTTAAAACGGTTTCGCATTGTAAATTGTTTTTGTTTTTTTTTTTTTTTTTTTTTTACCATTTCATTTAATTCTTTGGTTATTTATAATTCGTTTATAAAAGAGTCCTTTTTATTCGAGTATAATACTACGACGCTTAAAAGGTAAAATTCTTTTTTTTTATACTAAATCGAACACAGTTGATTTAAACTCGTATAATAATGAAAATGATCGGATCTTACGAAGTAAAGCTTATCATTCCAACGTGATTTGTTACTCGCTAATAATAGCTAGCACGTAATGGGGGATTACAATTAATATATACATGTGTATGTATGTATATATGTATATATGTATATATGTAACACCTAACTGTATTCCCATTTGAGGGAATTTCACGATTCATCAACGCGATTGTATTTATATGTATCTATAATAAATAATACGTTAATAATGAATTGAAAAAAAAAAAAAAGAAGAAGAAACTATTCAAGAGAAAATGAAAATCAAATAACTTTTAAATATTCTTTTATATACGAAATTTCAACATTTTTGGAATAAATGAGAAGATATTAATGTATAGTATAAAATACGCGTGACAAAAATGACCTAAAAAGGCAGTTTTCCTTTTGTTAAATTTACCGATATAAAATTGGCAATAAACGTTAAATATATATTATTTGTACATTCTTCACAAATATCATTTCAAAAATGGAGACCATTTTTTTTTATTTGAAAAATTAACCAATTCTAGGAAACGTTGATATTTATTTATCTCTTTAAAAAAAAATAAATAAATAAATAAACAAAAGCGTTGATAAATTTGTGGCAATATTTTTTATCTCTGATTTTTTTCAGATTATATATTCCACGCAGGATTATTTTCCCATATATTTATTAACAAAAATGTAAAACTTTTTCACGCGATGTTTAAAAATGTGTCAACTTAACAATAGATTTTGACGTTTACTAACGAATTATTCAATTCCCTTTTGAAATAATTATTACGATTTATCAAAATACTCTTTATTTTTAATTTTTTTTTTTGTTGTTTTCTTTTTCTTCATTTGAATTATACAAACGATATTAATAATCGTTCCTAAAATAAACTTTTAAATTATAGTCATTTGAAATTTGATCTAAAAAACTACTTGTGTTATCATTCCTCCTATATTCCCTCAATAGATACATATATAAAATACACACATACATATAATATATAATTTGAAACGCGAATAATAAAAATAAAAATAAAAAAATATAAAAAATGATAAAAACAGAATAGACATTAAACCCTTTAGAGTGCTATGGACGCATATATACGTTTAGTAAAAATTACCAGAGTTTGTCTATCGACGCATAATACGTGTTTGTTAATATTAATGTAAAATATAATGTAATGTTTATATCAATTAATTAAATTATATTCTAAAACAAAAACTTTAATTATTAAATATAATTTATTATTAAAATCTGTTTAATAATAAATTATTTCCATTTATACAAAACATTTTAGTTAAAAGTATTCAACATTCAAAGGGTCCAATAAAAACGTATCATTTATCGCTTGCTTGATCTTATGTTAGCAATGATAACAAAGCACGAAATAAAACTAAAGAATTTATCTTATTATTATTTGCTATGTTATGTGAGTATTATCATGTTCATTAAACCTAGTTACGTACGAGAGATCGTCGTTCGCTGTCTTCTCTTGTGAAAAAAGAAACGAAACATATAACGAAAGAGAAAGAAAGATAGAATGAGAGATAAATAGAGATAGATAGAAGGGCATACGGGATTAAAGTTTCTTCCTTGTTAAGTGAGAAAGAGAGAAAGAAAGAGATAAAGTGAACGGGTTGAGATGGTGGGGAAAGAGGTGGGAGGAGGGGGGGGGCAGGGAAATAACGACAAAGGGGACTGCGACAACGATGCTTTTATCCGTCCACAGGCGTTGTAGATTGGCGGAAAACAAAACGAAAGGATGAGAGAGAGAGAGAGAGAGAAAAAAAAGAGAGAGAAAGAGAGAGAGACAAGATAGCCAGAAAATAATAGAATTTACTTTCGTTTATCGTTCGTTGGTGTTAACCCCCTTTCCCCCTACCCCTTTTGTTCGGTGTTGGCGACATACACACACACACACACACACACACGCGCGCGGGTTGCAAAGATACGGAAGGTGTGCTGCTGCCGGTATATCGAAACACGCAACGTTAACGCGATTTGCAGATATATTGCATTCGCGTCGATGTGTTACTCTTCCACCTCCTCCTATCTCTCTCTCTCTCTCTCTCTCTCTTTTTCTTTTTCATCGTATATACGTACAACCAACGATATATATATTTATATGTGTGCGTGTGTATACATAGATAGCATGCATTGCCACCTATCGCTTGCTTTTACTATTCCGTTAAATTCTCGTGCAACAGCCGTGGACATGCGACAGGTGTGGCCGTTCTCTCTCTCTATATATATATATATATATATATATTTATATGTGTGTATGTGTACGTGGATGTGTGATCCTCGTTTAGAGAGAAAGATGAGTAAAAAGAGAGAGAGAGAGAGAGAAAGAGAGAAAGAACGTGCACGTGTGTGTATATATATGTGATCTAATGGCCAAGCCAGTAACGTACAAAAGCTTCCGTTATTAAGTTCTACGTTATTGGATGCGATACGATGCGATGCGATGCGATGCGATGCAATGCGATGCAATGCAATGCAATGCAATGTGATGCGTTAGCGTTCGCATACACACATATAATATTAAATGGAACAAACGTATGTGGTAATCTTTCCATCTCTCTCTCTCTTTCTTTTTCTTTCTTCTTCTAACTTATATATTATTAGTTCTTATTTTCAATCGAAAGAAAGTAAAAAAAAAGAAAAAAAAAGGAGAATTACGAAATATAGGGCAATTTTTTCTGGTTTTTTTTTCTCTTTTTTTTGTTTTGTTATCGTACATATGTAAGTACATACTTTGCCGATTAAATGGAGGGGTAAAGGGGGGGGGGTAGACGTTGTTAACGTGGAAATGTTTCGTTACAACATTTCTCTCTCTTTCTCTCTGTCTGTCTGTCTGTCTTTCTCTCTCCTTTCTCTTTATTTTTTCCTTTTTTCTTTCTTTCTTTCTTTTGGTTAATATATCTACTAATGACCCATAGTCGTTTACTATAATTCTTTTCTTTTATTTCTTTTCCCGTTGATCCTTCTTCCTACTGTTATTTTTTTATTTCTTTTTTATTTTCATTTTTATTTTCTCATTACTCCAGAACTCACGCATTTACATATACATTTGAACGTGTATTAATATATATATATATATATATTTCATTTATTTGACTCTTTATACTACTGTATCCACATAGATAGTAACTCGTTAAAAATAAAGTTATAATTTCTATAAAGGAATCGCGTTTTATCGAATGAATCTTGTAAAAACAGCAGTGTTGTGTGATTTTTCTCTTCTTCTTATAATACTTATTCTCGATAATGAAAATGTTCCATTTAATGTTTGTTCTTTGTTGAAAAATAAATAAAACAATTATATTTCAATTTTATGTTATTATTAATTATTATTATTATTGTTATTATGAAAATGTTTCATTTATAAGCATTCTTATCGAGCAAATTTAAGACGTTTAAGAAGAGAATGCTAGGAATGCAATAAGATAAATAAAAGTTAAAGAAAGTAAGAAGAATTTTATTACTCTTCTTATATATATACTTCTCTCTTTCTCTCTCTCTCTCTTTCTCTCTGTTTTTCTTTGTTGTTCTTATTATTATTGACTTGATGTTCTTGCTAGTAGTAGACATCATCGTACAACAGCACCAGTCTGCTAGAAGGTTAGGAAAATTGCACTTTTATTTAGACCGTATGATGGATTAAATGCATCGAGCATGATACACACTGCGTTCTCGTGCGTTATACTAAAGACAACGATGTATATACATATATATGTGTATATATATATAATACTTAGTTTATATACGCGCATCCATAATAATCATTGACGCTTGGGGAGACGTAAAAAAAAGGAGTAGGAGACCACAATTTCATTTTACGAGCCATCAAATTCATCTGTAAAGTTTTTCAACGCGTGCCTAAGCGTTGAATTGCCAACCGCAATAGAAAGATTTTCAAGCACATAAATATTTTTTATTATTATTATTATTATTATTATTTCTTTATGATTTTACAAATTAAAAGAAACTACTTTGTTAAACCTTCTTTTTTTATATGTATATACATAAATATCGTTTTATATATAGGGAGGGTGGTGATGGTGATAAATATTGAAAAGAATTTGAAAAATTTTGATCACATTTTTTTCTAAATTATTATTATTATTATTAGTCAAAATCGATATTGAAACTTGTATTAATTAATTAAAAAAATAAATAAATAATAATAATAATAATAATAATCAAGAGGATAAACCCAGAAAATTATACATTTTTTTTCTCTACTAGTTTAAAAACAAATTATTCTATTTATGTTTATTATTATTCTTATTAAACGATCAATCATTTTTCTCGATTTTATTTCATATTTATAAAAGTTTGTACAAATTTCAAATATATTTTTAAATATTTTTTTTTCTTCTGATCTCACAGTCCAATATCTATGATAACAAAATATTGCCGCCCTTTTTGAAACATTATTCGACGGAAAAAGTGATTAACGAAAATTTACGATTGAAATTTATTGTTCTTAATAAACTTTCAATAATTTTCTTGTAATAAATAATACAAAGTGAAAGTGAATTCTATAAAAGAGAATCACGACGACGCCAGCAATGACCTAATTTGGTTTGCACCATTTGCTCGAATTTGGTCGTAGACATTTAATTAATAATAAAAAAAAAAAAAAAAAAAAAATAAAAGAGAAAAAAATTTAACATTTGCGTTAAATCAATCACGTCGCGTGCTATGTCAACGTCAAACAACGACAACAACGATGACTATGACTATGAACGACGATAAGGATGATGATGAATATAATACGATTTAGAATTATTTAGATAATGCAAAATTTCATTCACATTTTATTCTCATCCTTCTACGTAATGAATATATAAATCAAAAATTTTAACCTAATTGTAAAATTAAATATTTAATCGTTATTTTCTTTTTGTTCATAAGTATAATATAAGTACAAGTATTATAATTCTTCTTTCTCGTTAAATCCGTGTAATCGGATTTGAATAAAATCGTATCGACGATTTTGAGCGAAACGAACGCAGTTAACTAGCTAGTTGCGTGTTAACGATGAGAAAGTCACTTTTGTATTAGAAGTCAGCTTTTAGAAGGGTACTTGTAAATACATTTTAAGCGGGCTAACGTCAAGTCGAGTTCGCTGCAATCGCGAGACTGTTTTGACAGTCCGGAAAAGGATTAATGTAATTATCGATGCGGTAGTTAGCAAAACGAAGTCAAGTTGGTTTGGTATAGGTATGTGAAACGAGAAAGAGAAAAAGAGAGATAGAGATAGAGATAGAGAGAGAAGAGAAACAGACAGTGATAGAAAAAAAGAGTATGCAGTATATATCTATATATGTATTAAGAACGAGAGAGAAAGAAAGATATATATATATATAAAAAAAGGAAAGAAAGAGAAAGAGAGATAGAATAGTTTTGTAATAGCAAAAAAATAAACACGAGCTAGTAATTAATTAACCAACCCAAAGAGTCGTCAGTCAGCGAAATTACATCTTTCGTTTCGCGTTTTTATTTATTTTTTTTTTTTCCCCGTAACATGCATCAGATTCCACGAATGGTTTCAAATAATTCGACCTCGTTTGATATGTTGGACAAAAGTAAAAATTAAAAAATTAAAAAAAAAAACAAAAAAATCAATTATACGGGTTCAAAGTCAAAGGTAACAAAACAAAAAAAAAAAAGAATTCTACTTATTTTTATTGAAAAAGTTCCAACGATCGATCTGGGGATAATAAACTAACAATATAAGGATAAGAAATATAGTAGACACGATGACGTAGTCTAACGTTTCGATCTCTTGCAACGCAACTGAAGAGAAGAAAAAGGAGAATAAAATAAAATAAAATAAAATAAAAACTATAATATAAAAATAGATAAGAAAGGAAAAAAGAAAAAGACGATGATGCAACTCCTAGGTACACGATCGTGTTTCGAATTCGATACTATTTCACGTCGAAAAAGCACGAAAACGTCGTTGTCTGTCTGTCTGTCTGTCTACCTGTGCATGCATGTATGTGTGTGTGTGTCTCTCTACGAACGATGATACACGTGTAATACGTCGTGTTGGAGTTCGTGATATCCCATCTTTTTCGTTTTCTTGCTTTCACCACCCCCCTTCCCACCCCTATACCATACTACGTATTTCTTTACCTACTTTCGGCACGTAACAAAGCCAACAAGAGATGTGCTTTCGTGCAAAGCACAGGAAAAAGATGTGGTAGAGGATTAAGAAGAAAGGTTGGGGGGGAGTGGGAGTGTAGTATAGGGTGGAAGAGGTAGAGACAGTGGGTGGATTAGTCAGCTCTGTTGAAGGGATTTCAAAATCTCTATTTGCGTTAACGTAATTATACTTTTTTTTATTCTCTTTATTTTTTTTTGTTGTTGTTATCTATATCTAGTCAAAAAGTAATAACGACGATACAATACGCGATCCTTGCACGAAACAATTGTCTTTTTTTTCACCTTTTTTTCCCCCTTCTCTACCCCACCATCCCGTCCCTACTCCTACTCTCTTCACCTTTCTCTTCTCCTTTTTTCCTTTTTTTCTTTCATCGATCAGAGTCGTCCTTGCTTGCTTGCTTGCTTGCAAGACCACAAGCTCTCGGCTTAATTTCCGCAACAGTCTTCATCGCGATATTGTTTCGTTCGATTTTTCGAGCTATCACGACACAGCCCTTTTCTTGGTTTTTTCCTTTTTTTTTCTTTTTTTCTTTTTTCTTTTTGTTAAGTTTTTTTTGTCTATTCTCTTTCTTGAAAATGTTACACGAAAGAAAGAAAGTTCGTATTTTTTCTTTCGGCTATTACTGTTTCGAACAGGAACAATGAAAAATATTATATATATATACATAAAAAAATAAATAACACGCTTTTATTTATTTATTTATTTATTTATTTATTTATTTATTTATTTATTTATTTATTTATTTATGGATAAATTAAAATTTATAATTTAATTCATATTGGGGGAATACTTGTTTTACGAAATCAATCGATTTGGCTAACGAGAGTGACTTAATTATACAACGATATATACGAATATGTGCCGATAATTATTACCAGCGGATTATAACAAATAATTTAAATTAATTTCGTAATTTATTTAATAATATAATTAATCGCAAGAGAGAGAGAGAGAGAGAGAGAGAGAGAGTAAAGAATAGAGATCAAAATATAAATTTGATATTATTTGTTTTTCGACTGATTTTGTTAATCCACCACCACCACCCCTATTGACGCAATTACCGAACGCATATATATATAATCGTATAACTTATATAGATCTGACAATTGTTTTTTTTTCTCTCTTTGCGGCTTAAGAAGAACATAACGAGTCAAGCGGCATCGTCATCCTCATTTTTGTTAAATAATCCTTAGAGGATCGTTGTAAAATCCGAGGTCAGATCTTAAATGTTGCCACCTAGAAGAAGGTTAAGCAAAGTACGCAAGGAATAAGAAATAAGAACTTAAGCTACTTATCGTAAGCCTTAATCCGTTTCGTAATCCTTAGCGTGTAGATCTGTACGTTCTCGAGAAATTTGGGTTGTTACGTCTGTCGTTCTCTCGTCTTTTCTCAACCAATAGCAAATGCAGATGCATAGTACAGAGTTTTCATCCCTCTCACTAGTCACCCTATTTCAAATGGCTTCTGTATAAGTTTTATAATTAATACGATTAATTTTAATGATTCAACCGGTATCTCTTTAATATTTTTTGTTTCTTTTCTAAAATGAAAATTAATTAAAGAATACAAATTCGCATAAACGTTTGTCCCCTTCTAACCGTTCCATTTATTCTATTCATTGTTTTTACTGGATATATATTTTATTCCTCAAATTATCTTTCTTTTTTTTTTTTTTAATTATCAGATAATTTATATTATTTTTATTAACCTTTCTTAATGGAATTCGTTACTATGGATAGTATTGATAATTAAAAATAATCGGTATTCGTATAATAATTATTGATTTAGCTTTAATCTCTTATTGTATCTTAGTGTATTATGTTTTATATAATTGTTTTATCATTCGAATAAATTTCTATTCTTATTTGAATGAATAAAGATAATAATTGTTAATACGTATTATCATCGATACATTAATCTTTTCTAAATCACAATATCCGACTTTATTCGATCGATCATTTTAAGAATTTCATTACTTTTCAATGTGTATTTTATTTGATTTTATTTTATATTAAATAATATTTCATTTAATTATTTTTGTCCAAAATTTTACAATGGTAGAGATAAAATTAATCCGAGTATTTATATATATATATATATATATTAAATATATAAAACGATATAAATAATTATTGTTATTTATTCGTTAAAAATCTGTAAAATCTGTAAAATCTGCTGCTAAAAAACAGGAAGCATCAATTATAACTTACAAATTTTCATAGTAAAAATGTCACGATGAAGCATTGGTAAATGTTTAAGTATACGAAAAAAAAAAAAAGAAAAAAGAAAAAACAAAAAATTGATTTAAATGCTGACAGTTGCGATGTCGTCTGTATAAAGTATTAAACGATCTGCACCAGAAAAAATATGAAAGAGAGAGAGAGAGAGAGTAAGTAAATGAGAGAGAAAGAAAGAAAGTAAGAAAGAGAAAGAAAAAACCACAAACGATTGGGTCCGATTTCATAGAACTTTTTTCCAGATATAACTTGAATGGCTATAACTCGATTCACTGAGCGCGGGATCGTGAATGTTTGAAAGTTTCGATAGGGTGAAAACGAAAAAAAAAAGAAAGAAGAAGAAGAAGGAGGAGGGAGGAATGGAGGAGGAATAAGGGGTAGGAAATGCGTGAAACCCTGGCGAGTAAAAAATTGAAAAAATGTCTGCAGGAGTCGTAAAGTATGCGAAGTACGGAGTAACTCGCGAATAGTGGATAGAATAATGGGACAGGAGGTGGGGGTGGTACAGGGAGGGGCTGACGGCGGTGGTTCGTTCTCGTGCGAAGAATGAGATGAGAAGGAGAAGGAGGATGAGGGGGTGAAGGTTGAGGAAGGGGTTGACTGCCGAGTAAAACTCAATGTTGGGACGCTCCTGGTATACTGGTTGTGTTGGTTTGGTACTGGTATTGGTGCTGGTGCTGGAAGGCGAGCGACTAAAATTGAAACTGTCGGCAAACAGAGTTTCTCGTCGCTCCTATCTCATTTTTCCTCTTACAAGTATTTTATTATCTTGACTATATAGGTATATATGAGGAAAAAAGGAGGTGGAAGAGTGGGGGGGGGGTAAAGCTTTAGCTAACGCGATTCAAACAAAATTATTTATACTTCGTTGATGGTAATGTCATTAAAGAAAAAACACACACACACATTCAAACACTTGCGTATTTTGGAATGATCTTATTTTATTGATTGATTTAATTTTATTTGACGCTACAAAAGAATATAAAAATTACTTCGATGAATGTGAAGAATGAATGTTCGAATAGGATCAACCAATGTTAAACCAATCCTTAAATGAAATTGAATTATTACCAAACGGACAGTTAATTCGTACGAATACCATCGTAACGAGGATGAATTTGTCAATGGAATGAACGAACAAGCGTGTGTCAGTAGTGCCGAAGCGTGTTGTGAAAAATGAAAGGGTGGATGGGGGAGGGGTTGTTGGTCGGTTGTGTTGTATTGTGTTTTGTTGTTGGGCAGCGTGAAAATTTGTCGAGTGTATACGAGGAGGAGGATGAGGAAGAGGAAGAAGAGAATATCGATTGAATCCCGACGTCGATAGCTTACCCATTCTACGTGTCGGCTCCTGTCAAACGGTCGATCAAAGATAATCGTTCTCTACCTGTATATATGTATATACATATATATGTATATACTACTGAACGTACGTATACGTATATATATATATATATATATATATATATGTGTAGGTACGCGTTAGTTATAAAATCCAATGGAAAATTCCCCCAACGAAAAAAAAAAAAAAAAAAAAAGCTTGTGAAGTTAACCACCGATGTTCGAAAACGTCGAATAAAGTCGATTGAAACATTTTTGTTTTTTTTTTTCTTTTGTACGAAATACCGTAGCCAGATACGTGACTTGTAATCGTGAAAAATTTCGGAGTGGTCAAATGGGGTGGGAGGATTGTCGGTAAGAGAAGAGGGTCAAAGAAGAAAAAACATAACAGAAAAAAACCGTAATTCGAAATTACGTTTAATTATTATTGATATATATATATATATAATACGTTTGGTTTTTTGAGTTTTATATAAAATGTATTCACAGTATATATCGAATTCTAGCATACGAAAAATTAGAGTAGACAAATATTACTGTAAAATATATATTAGATTATAAATATATTAGTAAAATATATTACATTCTGAAAATAATTTCTATTTTTTTTTTTTTAACAAAGAAACAATTTTTTTGATAACATTAATCAAATTTATGAATCTTTTGGGAAAATCAATTTCAATTCATTGGTTTTTATTATTATTCGATAATAATAATTTGATTTTTAATATCGTAGGAATATTATTGTCATTAATTTTTTTTTTGTTACTTAAATTAGTACACACGTTTTCGTAAAATAAATAAACAAAGAAAGATTGATTAATCCGTATAAAAAAAAAAAAAAAAAAAAATAAAAAGAAAGAAGAAGGATAAGACAAAAGTAGAACAACAACAAAAAGATTAGATAGAATAAAGTTGTCGAGTACACTTCTTTATCATTGATCCATTGGATTCATTAGAGAGAGAGAGAGAGAGAGAGGGTGGGTGGGGGGTTAGTAATCACTATGATATACCCGGTGTGTATGTCGCTATTTAGAAGGGTAGATTCGAGAACATTAAGTATTGCTGTTATATACCCATGACCGAATGTTATCGGCTTTATTGCTCCTTCTTGGTTGCTTTATAACCACCACTTCAGAAAAGTGTGTATAGTAGTATGTGAAAAAGACCAAGAAAAAGAGAGAGAGAGAGGGTGAAGAAGAGGTTTATCCAACGTATGATGCGGGACTACTTAAAAGATGAGAACAGCTCGCAATAGCGATTAGAAGAGAAGATCTCTTTTTAGATGCTGTCAAAGTAAATGGATCATGTTACAAATCTCTTGAACGTACTCTGTCGTTGTTTATCGTAAGAGGTAACAAAAAAAGAAGAAAAAGAAAATATAGAGGAAAATATTCATGGTATTTAGATCTATCTACCAAATATAATACCTATCTTCTTACTTTGTAGTTAAATGTAATCGATAATCTCAAAATTATTGCATAATAATAAATATATATATATTGGTGTAACAAATAAACAAACAAAAAATAATAACTATCGTGTAAAATATTTTTTCGTTATTTTTAATAATTTCTCCGAAACGAAGTTATTCAATTCATTTCAAGTTTTTTGTTATTATTATTATTATTATTATTATCATTATTATTTAAAATATTTATTACTATCTATAAATTGTTTTGTCAATCGTCACAGTTATTAAAAGAAAACGAATGATCCATGGAAACATAAGAATTACATTTTCTTCTAAAATTATTCTTATGTAGTCACAATTATAGATTAGAAAAAAAAGAAAAAAAGAAAAAAAGAAAAAAAATACATGATAGACGTCACGCGAGTGAACAGCTGTTTCGTTCATTAGCTAACAAAAACGAAATGAGGGGAGAGAGAAAGAGAGAAAAAGAGAAAGAGAGAGAGAGAGATCATCGTCCTGCGTTAAAATGAAGGGATAGAAAACTAAGTTCGTCGCCCTTAATTTTATCTTCCTTTTCTTTTCCGTCCTACCTACATATAGTACGAACTTTTTAATCCTACGTCACGTACGAATAAAAACATTTCGATTTTCTTCCCTCTTTTCTTCTCGCATTTATTTTTGGCGTTGAAATTCGTTTTGTTGAAGGGTTGGCTCAAATCAATTTATCGTAAAAAATGTCAAAAACAGTTGGCACTGAAAAAGAAAAAAAAATAAGAAAAAATAACTATTGTAGTTTTTTCTTTTTTTTTTTTTCTTTAATTAAATATATCTCCCTGTACTTCTCATTTTTAAACAATATCATTGAAAATTATTATTGTTGTTATTATTATTATTTGTTTTGTATTTTTTTTTTATTTTTTTATTTGTCGAAAAATATTGAACAATGGTTGATGACACGTTTCAAATTTTCAAATATATCTTCGTTTACAAATAAAAAATAAAAAAACCACTTATAAGAAACGTTTTTACGACTAAAGGGGAAAAAAAAGTATTCTTCTTTTAGCCCTACGGAACTCTCTCTCTCTCTCTCTCTTCTTCTCTCTCTCTCTCTCTCTGCTAGTACGTTTTAAGGGCTAGCAATATATTCTTTATTTGAAATCTAAACCAAAGTTATTTTGAAACTTTTTTACCCTTCGTAACTTTGCATTATTATCCTTAAGATTATAAAATAAACATCAATATGACAAAAATATTCACTTTGAGCATGTATTATACAATGATATTGTGATTTAGAGTAGAATAAAATATCGGTAAACACATCTAACGAAATTACCTTTAGAACAAATCAATATTACACAATCGATGTAATAATAACTTGTATAGTTAATTATTATTTATTTTACTTTTATACTAAATTTAAATCGAAAATAGAATATTAATATAAATGTATTGAAAAGACTTGTTTTTAATACAATGATAAAAATAATAATAATAATAATATATAATATATAATTAAAATTATATATATATATATATATATATATATATATATATTTTTTCAATAGTTTATAAAATCTATGGTTTTAAATTTAAATTATTATTCATACGTTTTCAGGTTGAAAATACATTTGTTTTCCTTAATATCCAACATGGACAACTTTTTTATTACTCTGACCTAGCACCATTGAAGATTATATTAGGTCGGTGCATAATTATACACGCAAAATGAATATTTAAATTTGATATCAGTGCTATTTAGCATTTTGTTTTAACAATTTCATTATACGTTTCTACATCATTCAAGCTACTAATATTCTCATATGATTATCATTTTATTCAGAATACGTATGCACATATATATATACATATATATATTTATAGACCAAATTTTCATGGTATTATTTATAAATTTATTAATGATTATATTATTTATACGTAATACAATTTTCAGACAAATTATTTTCAATATTATTCATCACACATAATCTCATATAGATATGCAATATTAATTTTCAAACGAAAATAAAAATATTGCAAATAATTATTCACCCTTTTTACCACCGTTCTCATAAACAATCTTGAAAAAAAAAAAAAAAAAAAAAATAATTCACAAAAATAGTCTTATTTTATTATACCACTTGACCAATATGACTCTTCAAAAATGAACTTATTTGAATCCTCTTTTTTTTCTTATTTCCTTATATTTGCTGATAAAAAAAAAAAAGAAAAAAAAGAAAAACGATCGAAGCTCGACTAGGGATATTAACGCCTCGAGCTTTCTAGACGACGACGACGACGACGACGACGACTTCGATGCTTTACCCTTTCATCACGTTTTACCATTTATCTGAAAGGACTTAGAAGGAAAATTCTTTTTCTCGACTGTTAAAAAGACAATTCTGCAGCTCTTAACAGTCTTAAATTAAAACATATAAAACACGTTATTACGTACGCGGATGGGTGATTCTAAAAGGAAAAAAAAAAAAAAAAAAAACAACTTCCCGATGGTTCTTCCCTTTTTGCTCTTTTCTCTTTTATCCCCCTATCTTTCCTCCTTTCTACCCATCACACTTTCTCTCTATCCTTCTCTTTTTATTATCCTCTTTTTACGGATTTCATATGTCACGACATTAAATCCCTGCTACTGCTCCGGATTTCTCTCGAGTTTCAAACGAATCTTATGATTCTTCTTCTTCTTCTTCTTCTTCTTCTTCTTGTACTCGACATTTCCTTTCCGAAGTTAAATTGTCTTTTTCTTTTTTTTTTGTTTTTTTTTTCTATTTTTATCATTTTCTCTCTCTTTCTCTCTCTCTTTCTCGTCAAAGTGTTAACACTACGTCGAATGCTAGGGCCAGTAATCCCTGTAATTAATCGACCAAGGAAGGTATAATATTTTACACGTGTATCCTTTAAACATAGTAAATACTTTATTTTAATGAAAACTGTTATATATAGGACAAGTAACATATAATAAATTTGGAATAATATTCAGTCATATTAATTGTATTGTAAAATAACATTTCTTGATCGTATTTCTAATTTGTTTGTTTTGTTTTTTTGTTTTTTTTTTTTTTTTTTCATTTTAAAACTTGCCCACTTTGATAATGAATAAAAGAGACATTTAAGAAAAAAAAATTGGAAATTTACATTACGCATAGTGTTTGAAACGTTTGATGATTACGCGTTTTTATTTTTATATAATATATATAAAATAAAAATCACCACACAACAGAGCGCCGCATAATAATGGATTATTGAAAAATATTTCAAACTATTATTTCATAAATATTCGGAATACGTAGATTTTTATATAATACTCGTATCCTTTTTATTCCTTATTATTTTTCTTTCTTTCTTCTCTTCGTTTCAATTGATTGATTGAAAGATAAAATCACGCGCATCGAAACCAAATTCAAATTATTCGTCGATTTATTATTATTCCATAGATATATGATAGAATATAAAAGTATGAAAAAAAAAAACAAATGGTTTAGAATTACCAAAATCGAAATATCAATAATATTTATTTTCACACGATGTATCGGTTACCTCAAGGATAAGTTCCCGATATATTCTCAATGCATTCGAACAAGAATCCTCTACTCTCATCTTCCTATCTTATTGTTAATTCGTAACACAACGGAAGTCCGATTCTCGTTCAAAACTTCGATATATTCTAAATATTCATCAAATTCGCCATTGTCCAATCATTAATTTTCTCCATTTCCGTCTTTCCATTATAAACTTTATTGGAATACAACTAAACTATCTATATATTACCATAATCTTTTTTTAGAATAAAATGTTCCCTTCAAAAGAGGGATGACAATGTATGTAACATTTTCCCCCTCTTCTTTCCATTTAGGCCAAATTGTTTGACAGAAAATAGATATCCGAGAACATATTCTCCCTTCCCCCCCCCCCCCCCCACACCACCACCACCACCACCACTCGTACTTTCAATAGATTATAAATAGTTTTCTGAGATTTGAAGGCAATATAAGTAGAGTTTTAGTTGTAGGTTAATATATCTTAACTTATCTTATCTTATCTTATCTTATAATATATATAATTTACGTGTCACATTGTTTGTCCGCAATGGACTCTTAAACTACTGAATCGATTTTAATAAAATTTTGCACACTGTGTGCAGTTTCATACAACTTGAAAGATAGGATAGTTTATATCTCAATTTATTGCAAATTATTTGTTTATTAACAAAGAGTCATGATTATCTATGTTAGTTCGATAAGATTCTAACAGATGGTAGTAAAAGGTAATTCGTTGATTTAAAGACGTGTGTATCGGACTGATTGTGAGCCACAGCAACGCCTGGCGAGGCACCCCTAGTATATTGTATATTAATATCTTTAAAAAAGAAATTAATTTATTAAAGTATTTAAACTTGTTTGACATGATATATGTCCATTCTTAACCTGATTTACATTACATTTTAACATTTAAGCATATTATTTTTCCATGAGTTCAATTTACATAGAAAAAATTTGAAACTAAATAATTTAAACTTTTTAATACATTGTAATATTTCGTACGTACAAATATTACAGATAAAATATTCGTATAATAATTTTACTATATTGACGATACTTATGAAGAAGAAAAAATGAAGGCAAAAATAAAAAAGCACAAAAGTAAACAAATTTTTTATTTGGTCGAAGTTGGAATTCAAATTTATTTTCAAGAACAAGAAAGTAACAAATTTTGTTTTTCTTATTTTTTCGATCCATTTCCTCGAATATATTTTCATCTATATAAGTATACGGATATACATATATATATAATAAATATGCTTGGTATATACTAACATTTCCGTATGATAACGCAATGGAAAGAAATGGGGTATATATATATGTATATACATAAAAATAAAATGTGCGCATGCGCGTAGACAACTGTGGTGTAAAACGTGAACATTTTTGTACCTGAATAGCTTTTTGCGAGTTGCTTTCGTTCATCTCGAGCGTTTCTTTCATGCAACAGGTGTCCTACTTTTCCCTTTTCTCTTTCTGTGCTTCGAAAAATTTGACCGCATGAGCTAGCATAACTACCCTATTCGTTCCGTTGACCTTTTTCGCCATCCACCCTCCATTCCACTCTATCCCATCCCAAAAAAAAGAAAATAAATTTTTTACAACCCGATCTTCGAAAACGTCATACGCAAGTAAGTCATTTGCAACCAAAAAATATTGTGGTACTTTCCTATTAACGCCACCACAGCAAAATTCCAAAATCCTTTATGGTAACAAAACGTGGTTACTTACGTTACGGGACGAAAAGAAATTGAGGATTTTCGAAAACAAAGTTTTCCGTAAAATCTTCGATATAAAACGCGATGAGAAAACAAGCAAATGGAGAAAACTCCATAACGTAGAAGTACATCGACTGTATAACAAACCGGACATCATTAACGTCGTAAAATCACGCTGATTAAGATGGGCTGGTCACGTGGCGCGCATGGGGGAGTATCGAACGGTGCATAAAATACTGTTTGGTATACCAAACGAGAAAAGACCACTAGGTAGACCGAGACGTAAATAAGAGGACAATATTATTTCGGGATCTTAAGAAAATATACTACGAAGACCGCAAATGGAAGGGTCACGTTCAAGAACGAGAACACTGGCAAGATTTGATATTTGCAGCAATGAACTTTTAAGTTCCTAATGCCAATTAATAATAATATAATAATAATAATATTTTCTTATATGACACTTCATTCTACCTTCATCATATTTTTCATTTTATAGTCTTTTCATTTCATTTCAAATAGATATTTGAAAATTATTAATACAATATTTCTTCAACAAAACTATTTATACGATCAAAGAAATGTCTCATGTTACTACTAACACATACGTGTATTGCAATATTACCTTCAAGGTAGAATATAGTGAAGAATAAACGAAAGAAATCAAACACGAGAAAGATATCAAAAGAATGATGTCAAAGATAGGGGGACAGTGACAATTTTCTTTTGTCGTCGATACATTCTTCCTTCTTAGCGTGTCTGTCTCTTTCTATCAAAAATAGGAAAAAATAGAGATATAAAGAAAAAAAGAAAAGAAATACACCTACGTATTATCGCAATAAGATCTCTCTCTCTTTCTATATTTGTTTTTCTTTCTTTTTAGAAGAATTATGCAGAAACAAAAACTTGTGGTGTGATTTAAAAGCCTCGTTATAAATCAGTATGCTAGGAAACCCTTACCATTTTTCTTCCAACCCTCGTACCTACGCTCTACCTACCAACCTACCTACCTACCTACTTACTTACTTACTTACTTACCTTGTCCTATCCCTCTAATCAACCCTTTATTGCAAAGCAAATGTCACGAGTTGAAAACTTCGTTTGTACCGGTTCGAGTAATATAACCCTCCAAGTCCCACCTCCCACACCCCCATGCTTAACAAATTATTCTCTCTATTTTATATCGCACATTCGTGCGTGTACATTTAAATTAAGAACTTAGCATACATATTTTTTTCATTCCTCTCTCTCTCTCTCTCTCTCTCTTTATTTCTTTTTATTTTTCTTTTTTTTTTTTTCGATGATTAATTTAGCTCATTAGAAAATCTTCCGATTTCGTATGAATTTGGAGCAAGTAAATATGCGTCTTTAGAAGAGATTCTGTTTATAGAAATTATTCTAAAATTTATGTGAATTTAAAAATAGGTTTTATTATTGAAGCATGATTTTTTCCTTGAACTCGTTTCGATCGATTGACATTAATTTGAAGAATTAAAGAAAAAGTATTATTATTATTTTCTTTCCCCCCCCCCCATGTCTCACAATAGTAATTTTATTTATCGTATTGACATATTTTTACGTCATATATATTAAACATTCGTAATAATGCATATTTTCTACTAGGAAGATCGAAAATAATTCAATTTAATACGTAATTGAGATTTTCATAGATTTATCTTATCGTTAAAAAAAAATAAATAGCTATCGTGTTAGATGTGTTTTTTTTTTTTTTTTTCCTAATGTAAAGCCATAGAAAGAAAAAGAAGTTTACCAATTGCAAACGCGTTAAAAAAATATTCCAATTTTGTGGGAAAACTTCAGAAGAAAAATATTCTAGCAAGAAACCTTTGTTGTATTTAACTTAGTAAAAAGTTTTGTTTTTTTTTGTTTTGCATTTTTTAAAAATTATTTTAAACAACAACAAAAATATAATAATAATTATTATTATTATCATCAAAAATAGTCTTTTAAAATTCGACTTGATCAATCGATTTTTCTTTAAAATGAGAAAAGAAAAAAACATGAAAATAAAAAAAAAAAGAAAAAGAAAAAGAAAGGAAAGGAAAGGAAGAAATAAGAAGAGTGTCACGCGAAATTCACGCGAAAGTAAAAATAGAAAGTAGAACACCGTAATGATATATTCCCAAGCATACTACTATCCTCAAAGCACCCCCTTTTTCTCCGCTACTACCCTTAACCATCCCTTTTCCATTCGTCGCCTTGGGAAACGATTCTTGCTAGTATATATCGATCTATATACTTTAATCACGACTATAACGGTGCTGACAGTAGTCACGAATGGGGAAAGGATAGTAAGATAGAATAGAAAAATTTTAAAACAACAAAAAAAATACAAAATAATAAATTTTACAAGCATCGTCACCCATTTGAACGAATCATTTTTCGATGGTAGGGAATAAATAAGAAATAGGTGGTGGTGGTGGTGGTGGTGGTACCATTTGCCAAGATATCGCGAACTCTTGTGAGAATCAAGGGATAAAGGGGTGGGGTGGGTAAGGGAGAGGGGAAAACGTTGGCGAGAGAAGTAGAAATAGCTTGACTAATTTCGTGAGACCGCTCAATAACGCTTGAATTATCGTCTTTCTCGATAATAAAACCAGTAACACTACGTCACGCAACTTCATTCTCACATTTACGTAACGAGACATTTTTTTTCGGGACGAGTATAATCGAAAAGCCAAAAGGGAAATCTTCATTTCGAATACATTTTATATATTTTTATTTGAAATTTAAATGATAAGTTTATGAATAATAAATAATATTAATATAAATGTATTAATAATTATAATTATATTATTTTTATTTTCAATATTTATATGTTTAATGTTAAAATCGTTAAAAAGTTGTATTGAACTTCTTTTTTTTTTCTTTTCTTTTCAAATTTATGTAAACATATATTATTTAATACTAATATTAATTATTTCAAAAGAAATATTTGTTAAAAGAAAATTGATTTTAAAATGATATAACTATAGTTAATGGTATATGGAATTATAGTATATCTAGTCTGTATATAAAATTTATGGTTGGAAAAAGGCCAGGAAAGGTGATGAAAGAGCAAAAGGTTGGTTGGTACATAATATATGCTTCTGACTAGATAAATTTCTTTATATGATGATAAACTAGCAGTCTTATTGAAACTATATAGATAATTATATAGATAACTATATAGATAATTAATCGAATAATATTATATAAAATAATATTTATCATAACAATATTATTAGTACACACATGCTTATATCGATAATTTCAATCAATGTTTTTTCCCCATAGAAATTTTTTTTCTTTTCATTATCAATAAACAAATATAAACTACTATAACGATCTCGTATCTAGCAAATTATTATTATAACATTCTTGAAATAACCACATTCGGTATCTCTTCGCGTGAGATTTCAATTACACGGGTCAACGTTGATATTATTCAGCATATCAATTTGAGGTAGTATCATTTTCCCAAATTAATGAATTGCGCGAAACGTAAACGAAACGAAACGAAACGAAACGAAATGAAACGTATAATAAAATCTTGAATTAATGTGATATTACTTAAAGAAGAGAAAGTAAAAGAGAGAAATAGTTGAGAAAACAAAAATATCCTCTTCAAAATGTGATTGAAACGCGAACAGTAGCAATGAGTGTTCGATGGTGATAATTTCAAATATCTAATTCGTTAGAAACCTTTTGAGGGTGATGAGGGTGAGAAAGGAAAGGGTTCTCTTGAATTATAGTAAAGTCAAATGGACGTATAATGGACAATGTTAAAGGAGGTTTTACAAGAAAACAATACCATTTCAAATATATTCACACACACGAGTATAGGAAAACTCGTTATTGGTTCACAATTGACCGTGTCGTCGTAGTAACTAGGGAACAATCATACCAATCGTAATAAACTTCATTAATACGTTTCAAATGAAAGAAGAAGAAGAAAAAGAAGAGGAGGAGGAGAAGAAGAAGGAAGAGAAATAAAAGTAGAAAGAGGATTAAAGTTCGTTGTACTGGTGCAACGATAACGCACATCGTATATGGGATATATTTAATTAACCTAAGATCAGTTATGGCCAATGAACGAGAATATTGTTGTTAGCAACCTATATTTTGTGGCATATAGTATACTTCGTTGTTCTATCTTTCATTTTTTTTTTTTTAAATGAAACATTTATTTTTTATTTATTTTTTTTATTTTCATTTAAATATCAATCAATTTATTATCAACAAAAAATTATTTATGTTTATTGATTTTATTCAAGAAAGAATTTTTCATTCATACAATAAACAGCGTTCCGTTAACAATTCCAAATGTGTCAAATTTGTTTCGTTATTAAAATGAAAATAATAAATAAATAAATAAATGTTGATAAACCCGGTTTTAATTGAAATTAAATATATATATATATTACAAAACAAGACCGATTTTTTTCTCCATAAATATATTCTAACGATAATTCCTTTTATAATGCGTTTATTTTGCCAAATTTTACATCGTTAAGGACACACACACACACACACACAAACATACAACGTATACACACACATAGACGTTATTATCTTATTTCCTTTAACCCGTAAGACTTAATAAGAGATAAATTTATTCGAAATGAGTGAAAGAAACTGACATCTCTCGTATCTCTGAAAGAACATTCTTTGGAATAAGCTCGGTCAGCCGAGATAAGGACGGCCAAGTCTTTTCCATAATTTTACTGGGTTTTCATTTTTTATTACGACATGCTATGACGAGAATGAGAATAAAAAAAAAAAAAAAAGAATAGGAGAAAAGAAGGAAAAAGATATTAGGAGAAACAGAAAAAGAAAGAAAAAAGAAAAAAAGTCAACTGCGTTAATATTTCTAAGCAAAAAAAAAAAAAAAACCACGTCATTGTTGTTAATCTTTTACACTCTTTCTCGTTTTTATTTTTATTGTTATTTTTTTTATAAGCATTTATTTTATTCCCTCACCTCCTACAATTATAATAGATAAAAGGAGAATGATGTTATAACTATATCCATTAAATAAACAAACCTAGACTTAATGCACAACGTGATTTTTCATTTTTCGAACATTCCCCACATAGGAATGAAAATGATGATGCATCATTGACGTTATTCACGTAGAAAACTTTCCAGTGATGATATACAATCATACGAAATACACGACGTATGTTATCTAGGGTAAATTTGTATCGAAAGAAGAAAGTTTTCTATAAATAATTTCTGTTCGAGAACATTAGTTCTTCTTTGTACTCAGCGTATGTATATACATGTAGAGATGTTTTATATGCCCCACACATACACACACAGGACAGACATATTACATATCGTATGTATGCGGGAATCATTTATTGAGCGGTTTTTTTTGTCTTCTTATATTTTATTTCAATATCAAATACAACGAAATACTTGGTGGAAATAATTGATCGATCGAAAATCAAACTTTTGAACGTTGTTTTTGTCGCACAAACGAGTCTCTCGATTCACGTTAAAATACGTGTATGTATATTTGAAAAAAAAAAAAAAATACGAATTCAATACATATTTAAACTCGAATTTGAATTTTTATATTTATTTTGATTTTTAGTTTTAATTCTTGGATCATAGTCATAGATAATATATAATCATAGAACAGGGGTCGGCAACTTGCGGCTCGCGAGCCACATGCGGCTCTTTTGGATGTGAAGCTGCGGCTCTTTAATTAAAAGAGTTTAATAAAAAATAAATAAATAAAACATTAAAAAATCGTTTTGAATCGATTAACGAGGATTAAGCACCGATGAATAAATAGATTAGTTTTTTTTTTTTTAATCAAAAAACTAACTTTATTTATACGAGTACTATTTATTGTTGACAAGAACAAATTTCATTGAACATTGAATTGTAGATCGAAACAATATAAATTAATAAAATGTCTAAAACTAACAAAACAAAAAAGAGAGAAAAGAGAACAGTTAAAAGCAGCATCACTGTATAAGGTGAAACACTTAACATGTACAATTTGCATAACTTTGAAATTATACAAAATTGTTGACTATGCAAAAGTTGTATATAATTTTTTTTAATAGATGTTGCACGGTATATTTAACTTTTTTGAATAAATACAATTATTTTATAAAATTAGTATTTATACTTTGCAAAAGTATATTATACCCCTTATTCGTTTAAAATTTAATAATCAATTAAATATTATTATTCCACTTGTTTGCTCCAAAAATTTGCATGGATTAATATAAAGTATAAAATTATTATTTTTCTTCTTTTTTTTTAATATAAATATTTGTCAAAAAATTGTTTAATAAAATAACATTATTTAATTAATTAAAATACAATGCTATAAAAACAAAAAAAGAAAAATATTGTATAAAACTCATAACATAATAAGTTATTATAAAAAACGTGTTATATGCACACGTATGTTGTTAAATATATATTTCTTACATTAATCGTCATAGTGATAGCAAAAAGAAGGAAATAAAAATAAGTAACTACTAGGTGATCGGTACTAGACATATGAATTTTTCAAAAATATTCTATTTGAAGCTCGACTGGAAAAGTTGATACCCTCCATCAACGATGCACCGCACGTCGACGTGTTCTCCTTTCGCATATATATATATATGTAAGAAGAGAATGTATATGTAGGATGCAAGCATGCGCGCGCATACACACAGTACACTTACACACAAATACACAAATATATATTATATATCTATATCTTGTTCGTTCATTCCTGTTTCATAGACTTGCTAGCAACTTCCAATCTTACTTTTATGAGTCTCAGCGAATCTATCTATCTATCCATCTATCCATCTATTTCTCTTTCTTACTCGCATAAGTTTCCCATTGCACGTTCAATCCAAAATCGTAAATGAAAATCCAGAGGCGGCTTTGTGACGTCAACTTTGACGACCAAGAGAAAGAGAGAGAAATATATATATATATTGGATGATAATAAAGAGCCAATAAGAAAACCGATTTTCGAGTTACATTGAACATTGCATTTCTTTAGCATACTATAATACTATCTCTCTTTCGTAAACATCATCTAACGATAATACCTAACCTATTTCACGTTCTTTTTTATTTAAAAAAAAAAATAAAAAGTAGATAACATATACTATTATTCTCGTTGTTGTCGTTTTATTGGTTGATTAGTAGAAAAATCGTGATTAAAACTTTTCTTTGGATTAGTTTCTATTTTTCAAAATACGAGTTGTCGAATTTTCCAAAGAATTTAACTAAGTGGAAGAGGAAAAGAAGAAGAAGAAGAAGAAGAAGAAGAAGAAGTAGAGAAGAAAGGTATTGGCATTCGAGAAGTAGCACAGTTGTGTTTTCCAAAGTTTGGAAATAATCGAGCACAAAAGCTCTAGCCTTCGGCTGAGAGTAAAAGGAAGGAAGGAAGGAAGGAAGAGTATTGACGAGAGCTAAAGTTGCTTGCGAGTAAACGTGCAAATGCCGACGGTAGCCAACTCGTTTTAATCGAGTTAGACGTAGTTGATAGTTGAGATAGACATAGAAGAAAACGAAAAGAGAGTGATTTTCCTAGGATACCTACCTATACTAATGCCACCCTACTGTTCTTGATAAATTCAAATAAAACATCGAATTATTCGAATTCGTTCTTTATTTATATATTTAGATATATTATGTTCGTTCGATTAAAATGTTAATGAACAAATTTTTTTTTTTAATTATCAACGGTTAATAATAAATTGTCGTCAGTTGCTAAATACGCGTATGATTATTCGTTATATATATATATATATATATATATATATTTAAAATTATATTATACATTTTTTTTATATATAAATAGACCAAATTATTGTTATTAAAACAATTATTGTCTTTTCGATATTTCCTAATAATTGAAAATAAATAGTAATATAATTTTCAAAGAGATATATAAATAAAATATTATATATTGTATTTTTTTATTCTTCCTTTATATTATATTTCCTAATTTATGTTTCTTTTGAAATTTTCTAATTCAATTTTGTACAAAATATTTCTACCGTTCTTTTTAACTCAAGCATACCAAACTACATCAAATTTAATTAAAAGTATGTTTTCGACATAAAGTAAAACAGGAGTAATTGTATAAAAAAAAAAAAAAAAAACTGTCAATTTTTGTAAAGATAAATTATTTTTGTGATTAAATAAAATAAATTTAAAAAAAGAAAGACAATGAGAAACAGGTTATGAATATTGATCTTTGAAAATAACTTTTCGTTTTTAAAATGAAACAAAAGAGTGTTATTTTTAATAATAGCGTACGCCTAATAGAAACTATGACAGGAAACGCTAGGTCAGTCGACCGTTTAATTTGTTGAAAGATCATTGGACACGGAGGGGTGTGTCGTTTACTGGGATTATCCATATTGATAATAATAACACACAATCCATGTCGTGGAGACACGTTCGTGCAAAATTCACTTTTACATTGAACCTTGTGAAACAACACCTATGTGTGATACGAGTATATTATAACATGTGCATACAGGAAATATATACATATATATCACGGTGTTCTATAATTCGAAAAATTGATACCGATCTTTTCGTCTATTATTATTATTATTATTATTATTGTAACTCTTATTCATAAAGTTATATAAAAATTAATGTATATAAAAAACAAAATAAAAATTATTCTTTCAAAATCTAAAACAAACAACGAACGAATTTTGTATTCGATACGTTTGTTTGTTTGCTCGTATAATATCAAATTTATAAAACACACCCTTTAGATACTTAACAATACTATTCTTCGCTCATAATCGTTAGAGAAGTAATAAAGATGCCATATCGATTTTCGTGAAAAGTTAGCGAATAATTTATTTCTATATTAATAATAGAATATTAACGATTGATATATCCTAGTTTCTGTTAATTTGGTTTAGAATTTCTCTGTAATAGTACATTCGTCAATCGAAATAAAGTTTAACTAAAGTTTTTCTTTTGCTATCATTAAGTTTATTCGAATAACCATCTCGTAATGGACGAACAGTACTCGTTTAATGCATAAATTAATAAACTCGATTGAGTTTATAACCACCGCTGGCTGGGCTGGCTTGCACTGTCAATTCGCGTGCGAACGAACCGGTGCTTTCAGTTCGTAAGCCAATCAAGAATAATACTAAAATAAGTAATAGACGTAATACGATAATCAATAGGAAAAGTAAATAACTATTTTATTCAATTATTTTATTTTATTATAATAATAATAATAATAATTCAATGAATATTAATAAATTTATACCTTCAAGCCATCGTACTCGATATTTTTCTAATCCTGTCGCGTGTCACTTAAATAATAATAATTATTATTACAATAGTGAACCTAGAAAAGAAAATGATACAAAACATTTAATAAATTAAATAAATATAAAAATAAACAATTGTTTAATCATATTAATGTTATAATTCTGTCAATATTTAAACTCAAACCATTGTTATAATTACCCAAATACATATATACACATGATATACATATTATACGTGTAATACACGTAACATATATCCATATATAAAATACGATATTTCGTTTTATATTATTTCTATCGAAAAAGCGAATCGATTCGATAGTTATCGATAGTTATCGGGCCTTTCAGGAAATATCGTTTCCCGTGGTTCGCTATGCCAATATGAAAAATGTGAAACCGGTCCCAAGCGTGCTCTAGCACGGTCTTTCCGATTACGATCGCTGATAACACCTTTCAGAGAGACATACATGGAAACACATATACTCAAATACATACAAATGTATCTACTATCGCAAATACAACAAACAGAGGTATAGTTTCTTTCTCATCCTTTTTCCAAGGTAACGGTGTCCTCTTCCTCTCACGTTGCATTGTCACACGTTGTGTGTGTCCTCTTGCACACACACACACCCATACATACACACACACGACTCGTTATCGTCGTTGTCCTTTAAACCAAAGAGAATTCCAATCTCGTACGATCCTGTGAAAAAGATAGATCGTTCGTTCATTCTTCTACAAAGATTTCTACTACCTTTCATTTCGATTTCATTTGAGATCGGTTTCGTTTACGACAAGAAAAACAGATACAGTCTTCTCTTCTTATTCTTTTTCTTAATCGTATAAATTAGATTTTTGAACTTAAAAAACCAAAAATTTGTAAGAAAAATTACGTTGACAAATTTTCTCGTTTATTTTCTTTTTAATCGTATAACTTTCTTCTTTACGAGATATAGACAAATATAATAATACGTTAGTTTTTCCATTTTTAAAAAGAAAAAAAAAAAAAAAAAGAAGAAATATAGTTAAAAATGAGAGATATTAAACTCGACTGCTATTATCAAACAAAATTACTTTTTCTATTTCATTTCGTTAATTAGGACATGATTGTTATTTACTGAGAGAAGAAAACTCTTTTCTAGGCAAATAATGATTTTCAGAGTAGAAAATTCTCGCTCTCTCTCTCTCTCTCTCTTATTCAGATTATTACGTCACCGTAAAATCGTCTCGAATTTTTTAGCGCGAGAAATTACGACGATAAAGTTCGAGAACGTTTCTACGTAATTAGATATCCTGTTAGTCCGCGAAGAGGAGTGGGAGAATGAGGGGTGGGGGAGGGTAAGGGAGGGAGAGGGTCCTTCCACCTCGACAATATCCTTAAAAGCTCTCTAAAGTGGCAGCATAAAGTTGCAGGAAACTTTCGTAGAATGATTTTTTAAACGTAATTCTATTTGAGTTATCGCATAAACGTGTGTGTCAGTAGTTTTCCCTCTTCTTGCTGATGAATAAGCAAATATATGTAATAATATATTCATAGAAATCATTTTCTAGTTTTTATTTTTGTTTCTCTATTTAAATTAAATTATCTCTATTATATACCTAATAAAAACAATTTTAAAAAAAAACAAAAAAAACGATAATAATCTCGTCGTAAAGATATTTATTAAATAAAAATGTTCAAATAAAAAAAAAAAAAAAAACGACGATTCGTATGGTGTCGTGTCGGAAATTCTCTCAGAAGGGGGGAGGGGAAAAAGAAAATAATTCTTGACGGATGAATGAATTCAAAAGATATTTCGATAACGATAATATTAGATAAAGGATATAATAAAGAATGTGGGGAAAAACCAATATATAGTTGGAACGTATTAGATTAATCTCTCTCTCTCTCTCTCTCTCTCCCTCTCTTTCTTTCTCTCTGGCATACCTTCCGATAAATACTTTTAATATCTTCATTTAATCTTCGATTATGATATCATTTTTCCAATTTTTTACCTGCTACTGCTGCTACTTAGAAAGAAGAAGAAGAATTAAAAAAAAGAAGAAACTATGGGGAGGAAAAAAAAGTCAAAAAAAAATTAAAAATAAAAATAATCTAAATGAGAACCAACAACGCCAACGTGATACGCGATTAACATCCTATTAGTTTCGAGTACCGGTGATACTCAATGGCCCATAAATTTCTCTTCTCTACCAAACACATATACACATACACGTATAAATACAAACACACAAGTACACGCACGCGTGCTATTTCTCCCCCTCTCCTTTCCTCTCTTCCCTCCCTCCCACTCTCTCTCTCTCTCACTCTCTCTCTCTCTCTCTTGACGGTTTCCGAAATTGCAGATTTATGCGCTGCTCGTTATTGAATCGAGTTTGCCTTATGGCACGAAATTAGGCCCGTTTAGAATTCCGGTCGACAATGCGGGAAACCTCGTGGATCGGCTTTATGCATCGATAACGCCTTCAATGGGGTGGAGGGAAGAGGGTGGGAGGGAGGGAGGGAGGTATGGGAAGTTACAAATAAAAGCCAATGTATCTCGTGCAAACGACCATTTGTGTTTTAAACCTTTTTCAAATGTATTCACTATTCTTTTACTCTACTCTACTCTACTCTACTCTACTCTTTCTCTCTATCTCTCTCTTTTTGTGCATATTTTTTGGTTATTTTATTTTATTTTCCTTTTTTTGGTATTGTGGGGTTACTTTTTTACGTTTTATCTTTAAAATTTATATTTCATTTCTTCCTCGCGTAACCGTTATCTCTTTTGATTACTCTCTTTTACTTTTTTTTTTTTATTCATTTTTTCTTTTTTGTATTTTTACACGTCGCCGATGTAGCGTGTTCGCTTTAATAAAAAAAAAAAAGAAGAAAAAAGAACACGATTAAAACGGGAAAGCCGTCTCTACCATTTTACGCGTCACGCGTGTACAACCAACCGACCACATCTACTGACAAAAATCGAAGATAGAATATGTGAAAAAGAGATAGAAATAAATACGTAACACAAACATATAAAAAAAAAAAAAAAACAAGGGAGAGAGAGAGAGAGAAAATTTCTTCCCATATTGTGGGGAAAAATTTTCGAAAACGATATCTTCCGTTGGTTATCAATTTAATTTTCTGTTTTGTTTTTTTTTTTTTTTTTTGGCAAAATTTCATTCCGAAATTGTAAAGATTTTTCCGATAGGAGGAGAACGAGAACTGTAATTGATAAAAGAGCTTAAATTATCGGTTAAATGTTTACGGTTAAAATGTGTAAAACATCTTTTCCAATGGTAAAATGGTTAATCTAAAGAAATAAAAAAAAATAAAAGAAAATAAAAGAGATAGAAAAACGAAAGAAAGTAAAAAATAAAAATAGAAGAGGAAGAAGAAGAAGAAGAAAATGATAAAGTTAGAAAAGTCACGTAGCTTTGTAAACCCCATGGATTCCGACGTTATAACGAGCAACTCCTGTTATACACGCTTTCGTTCACAACAAATTGTCGTCTTCTTCGTCGTCTTCGTCGTCTTCGACGTTGTACAACTTATTTTCGAAGGTACGTGTACGCCAATGAGTTTCGGCCAATTGGAGCGGAAGAAGATATTGCCCGAGAAAGAGAGAGAGAGAGAGAGAGAGAGAGAGAGTGTAGTACCTTCGATCCGTGACTACTTCTGAGAACAAGCTTCGATTGGACTTCGAATGATTATAAATTCGAGTGATCATTGTAAAATATCGAAGATACGATACTCTAATTCCCTCTTTTTTTTCTTTTTTTAAGTTAATCATATATGATTTATAAATAATAATAATAATAATAATAATAATATAATTGTATAATAATAAATGGACCAAAACAAATGTGTTCGGTTATCGCTATTATTATCGTTAATGATATACGGAAATTGATCCAATCATAAAGAGAAAAATTATAAAAAGAACAAATTAAAATATATTATCAACTCGTACTCTTTTCTTATATTATTCTTTGTCTAGGATTAAAAGGAACGTTGTTAAATAAAAGTATCCTTTCACGAATATAATATGGAGTAGTAAACAATGGAATAAATCAATCTATAAGCGACAAAGGTGATAATGAATCGTAATTAAAAAAAAAAATAATCTAAAGCACTGATCGAAATTCAATTTGCAATTTTTTTTTATTTTTTATAAAAAAAGAAAAAGGGAAAAAAACAAACCGAAAAATAAAAAAAAAAAAAAAAAATGGTTCGCGACTAATGGACGGGATAAACGGAGGATGATAAAAATCGCGCAAAAAATGTCGAAATTGTTGAAAGAAACGAAGAAGGGAGAATGAGATGAGGTAATGGAGGGGGGTGGGTATAAAGGGGTTATGGGGAATGGGGGTTGAATGAGTCGATTCAAAAATCGCGCGGGTTAGGCGTATTAAGTGCGGGCTAACCGCATTGCGGCGCCAGCTCACGCTCGATGAAAATGACATTGCATCGTCGTCGTCACGTATTGCGGTTGGTCGGGTGCATCGAAGAGAGAGAGAGAGAGAGAGAGAAAGAGAGAAAGAAATGAGAAGAGAGAGAGAATCGGTGCGAAATACACACACACACACACACACATGACGCATTTATCCATTCTATGAAATGAAAAGTAATTAGCAATAAATTTTTTCCCCCTGTCACGAATATCGCGGTAAACCATGATTATTTCTTTTTCTTTTTTCCTTTTCTTCTTTCCTTTCTTTTTATTTTATTATTTTTTTTTTTTTTTTAGAATACTTTATTCGCAAAGAAAACCACACTACCTTTTTCTTTTTCCATCTTGATCCCCCTCTCTTTCTTTCTCTCACCGTCCCTCGTTTGAGGATCATCGTATAAAAGAGGATCGTAGGGGTGGGAGTACTACTCTTATTTCTTTTTTCGTTCATTCATCGAAGAAATTCTTTTCATTTCTCTAACCGATCGATCGTAACGTTCTTTCATTCGATCGATCGGATCGGATCGGATCGTTCGTCTTCGATCGACGTCCGATCGAAATCTTCGAAATAAACCGGTCAAATGATAAAAGAACAAAACTTTTCTTTAACCGAGTAGTAGCAGCAGCAGCAGCAACAACAACGCATACACACAAAACACACACATTTTCTCTCCTTTTCTCTCACATCGATCACCGAAGACTTATCGAAACTTGTTCAGACTCGAACCCTCGATTCATCCCCCTTCCCCTTCGTTTTTACATCGATCACAGAGTTGCTTATCAACGATAGATGTGTGTTTTAGAAAATAAAATAAAATAAAGGTAGAAAAAAGGAAAAAGGAATAAAAAGGGAGAAGAAAAGGTTTTCCCGTGCGTGCTATTGTCATTGTGAAGCAGCAGCTATTCTCACGTCTGTTGTCCTGTTGTTGTTCTAATGCGTACTCTCACGCACTTGTTGTTGTCTACTTACGTTTATTATTAATGAGGACGAGAAATTTTTCTACGAATAATGAGATTTAAATTAAACAGGTGCAACTGCAAATAAACGAGAGAATATTTTCTCCCATTGTTTCTTCAATTTATTTTTGAATTTTATTTCCTAAATTATTATTCACCTATAACTTGTTGTTATTTAATAATTATCGAAAACCTTTTTTTTCTTTTTCCAATTTTTAAACTACAACTCTCCTCCCCTTTCCTTCTACCCGCGAGAATTATTTTAATAATCTTCATATTTTATCAGGATGAAATTGAAAATGGAAAACGATATATCGTTGAAATCAATTTTGTTTATTAGTCAAGGAGAGAGAAACTGTTTCATTTTTTTGTATTCCTTTGATATATAAAATAAATGAGAAACAAAAATAAATAATAATACAATATTTCTCATCTTCTTTCCTCATTATAAATTCACTATTCGATACTGACACTCGATATAGCAGTTTATTTAAAATATAGAGGCCACCAGCACGTACACACACATACTGTCGAAGATGTAATGGTTCATAATTAGAATAGTTCCGTAGCATTAGTTTCATGTAGAGAGGCTGCACAGAAATAGATAGATAGAGAGAGAAAGAGAAAGACCTCAGTATCTCGCATATAACGTGTCTCATTGCGTTGGCCTATCCCAAGCCGCTTCTAGTACAGACTGCAATATCCTAAATGGGCTGTATCTCGGTTCTTTATGTTACAGCCGATGCAACGAGATTGAGACACTCAAGGCACCTGGACGTGAAATCGCTGTTTCTAAACGAGGAAGAGGAATTAGTGGTAAGTGCATTTTCCATTCGTTCTTGATTCGATTTTTCCCTCCAAATCACTTACACTCTTCCTATACCTCCTTCAACCTCTATCACTCTTCCTCACGTTTTTTCCTTTTCTTTTGATTTTCCTTTATTTTTTTACCGTTCTTTTTTTTCTTTTTTGTTTCTGTACATTCCAAAGCTTTTTCTCTTACCAATGTCTCGCAGTTTACTCGTTCACCGCTATCTCATTCTTCTGGAAACGAAGTGAATCTTTTTCTATCTCACACCTTCCTTCACCCCTTTCCTTCTTGTTTCCTCACTCAAGTTCTATAACGGAACCTTTTCCAGCTGAGTTAATGGATTTATCCTATCGTTGATTTTCGCGAGATGTCAAATATTTACAAACGCCATTGCGCCTGTTACGCTCTCTCTCTCTCTCTCTCTTTCTCTTCTCTTTTCTCGCTGTAACTACCCCCACCACCCCCTTTTTCTCTATCACGAGAAATCAAATCATTTCTTATTTCAAGAACTACATTTGCTCACGAATCCATGGTAAAACATTTGTGTTTAGTTTTCTTCTTTCTTTCCTTTCCTTTTTTTTTATATTCTTTTTTTCTTCAGAATTTTACACTATCTTGAAACTTCTCTTATCTTCAGAAAAGGGCTTTCTATTTTCCCCCAACTCTCTCCCCACTCTCATTCCCTTAGTAAGAAAGATCATGCCTCGATCTCGCCATTTTATCGGAAAGTGCATCTCACCAGCTCAACACGCTTTCCCAATTATACTTAATTCTGTTCGGCGCCCTTCTATATATTCAGAAACATCTCCTCCGACCGTTCTTATCCAATAGGATCGTGATAACGTGCACGCTTTTCGTAACCTTTTTCTGTTTTTTTTTCTTGTTTTTTTTTTCCTAAATTCTTCGATAAAAAGAAAGCAACTTTCTTATATAAGGTTTTATTTTTTTCGCACATTATTATTATTATTATTATTATCATTATATTCCAAGAATCTGTGCGACTTTTTTTCGCGTCGGTAAAAAGGATCCCTTTATTAACGATTCAAATGTTGTTATCGATTGTATTACAAATGGAAATAAAAATATCAATTAAATAAAAAATCAAAAGAGAGGAAGAATATAATAAAAGAGTGAAATATTAGCGGAATACCCAACGGAATACAACACTTGCTTGTAATAAAAACAATCAAAAGAAAAAAGAAAAAAAAAAAAGAAACGAAGTAATAAATCCAATGGACTACTTAACGAATCGCCGATCGTTACTACTTCTCAATCTCATTCCATCGAACCCATTTTCCTTTCATATTTTATCTCCTTCCCATTGTGTTTCTCCCTTGGGTTCCCTTTAATTTTGCATCGTCTAGGGAGAAAACACGACATAATCGGTGAACAGTGCCGCGTGAGTGCACTCGATAAAGACAGAAAGAGAATGAGAAACAGAGAGAGTGAGAAAGAGAAAGAGAAAGAGAGAGAGAAGATTCGAAATCGTGATTAATGGCGCACGGTTTATAAGCGCGTAGAGCACTTTAATTTATGAGGCGTCTTATTGCGGTAGGTCCAAAAAACTTGGCCGATTAATCCTCGGCTTTGTCCTACCGTCGAACGAGAAACTGCCTTGCTTTTTTTTATTTTCTTTTTCTCCTTTTTTGTTTCTCTTTTCATTTGTTCTTTTCTTTTCATTACATTTTCATCACCTTTTTATACGTTATCGTTTTAATTCGTCTCACTTGTTTCTTTTTTCTGTTTTTTTTTTTTAATTTTTTTTTAATTTTTCATTTTTGAACAAATTATTCTTTCATTTTACTTACTGTAATAGTAACTAATTATAAGTTAAAGACTGTTTAAAAATATATATATATACAGCATGTCCTAAAAGTAGCTTTGTCAGGAATAGAAAAACTAAATGAAAAATCGATTTAATGTTAATAGAATTACAATATTTTGTTCATATTCTGAAATATGAGTCTCCAGTTACAGTTTTGTTATTAATAGGATACAATTATGTTTTGTTAAAGAAGTATTCAGGTGTCCTACTTCTTATGACTCACCTTATGTATATATATACCTTGATTATACCATATTATAATCCAACAACTCATAGTCCTAATCATTAACATTCTTTATCATGCTCAACTGTCTTCTTACACTCTTCCAGACTACTTCTGTAATCTTACATATGTAAAACTATCATTGATACACGACACTTACATATCTATATATTAGGATGAAACAAAAGTTCGTGTTGTTTTTTTTATTAATATTTCCGAAGTAAATATTACAAAAAACAAATCATTATGAAGTTTAAAACACAATTTGTAATACAATAAACGCACGAACTTTTGCTTCACCCTAACATCTGCGACATACATGGATCATATTTACTTACGTTCTTTACTTATTCTTTTTTTAATTTTCATCGTTAGATACAACAGCAAGGAAAGAATCACAATCACAAGCCTATGTTCACCAATTGTTCGATGTATGCCGCTGTAGTAAAGGAAGAAGAACCAGCAGGTACAGTGGTCATTCAAGTACATGCCGAGGATCAAGACCCACCGGACGAAGGAGGTAAATATAATGAAAGAATCCAATTTCTTGTTATATATATATATCAAAGACTTCTTTTCTTTTCTACTAGAATAGAAAAAAAGAAAGAAAATAAATTATTCTTTTTTATCTGTTCTCTTTTCAGGTACAATCACGTACGCTCTTGTCACGGCTCACAACGAAAGATTGAAGTTCGAAATCAATAATAAGACAGGATTGATCAGGACAACTCAAATCTTAGACAGGGACGAACCGGCACGTGAAAAGGAGGTTTATCTTACAGTTCTTGCTACAGATAATGGAATGCCTCAGCTTGATGACGGCTGTACTTTCAAGGTTACGATCGAAGACGTCAATGATAACCAACCAGTGTTCGACAAAGTGGTGCGTAATCAGAAAATTATTTCCATTTGATTTGGCCCCCGCTTTTTTCTCGATTCGTTCAAATAACGCAATCATTTTCTTGACTCTTCTTGTTTCCATGAAAAAAAAAAAAATGAATGATATGAATTTTAAAATATAAGTAAAAAATCATTAGTTGTTTGTATATAAAGTACGTAACGTTTTTTTTTTACGGGGGGGGGGGGGGAAGAGGATTAACGTTTGTATGATCGTATAATTTTTTTTTTTTTTGAAATAATTATATCCTTACTAACAACACAAATGTTTAATCACGAATGTCGTCGCTTTTAAAAGTTATCTCATAAAAAAAAAATTAGAATTCGCATATATTCCGTTTTTCAATTAGTTTTACTAACAAACCTTTCTCTCGCTCATGTCATCTCCAATATCGCTTGTACTAACAACATTTTTGCTCGATTTTTTCTTCTCTTTTCGAATCCAGGTCTACCGTGGATATGTGTGGAAGGTTGGTTTCGAAATTTCAGTGTGAATGGAATTTTTGTTGGATGATGTAACGACGAATGCATATGTGTTGTGTTTCCTTGTCCTCATTCTTTCTCTCTTTTTTTCTCTCTCTCTCTCTTTATGTACCTCTTTGTACCTTTAGGCACGCACGCACATCTTTCCATACCTTTCCATACTACAAAATATTTCCTCGAGATATACATATTTCTAAGAGCTTGTCAATAACGAGATTCTCGAAGAATTCCGTGTCAAAGGGTTTGTTTGGTGGATCCATGATACACAGGGAAAGCTCTTTGAGAAGGAAAATAGGAATAATCTAATCGGCATGTAAAATAAAAAAAATAAAAAAATAGAAGCAATACTTGTTCTTCTTTTTCTTGTAAAAAAGAATCTTTCTTCGAAACTCTCTTTTGCGTCAAAGCTCTTTTACTACCATCATACTTGATTATTTATATTTTCATTTTTCTTTTTGTTATTTGTTTTGTCCAGCAACGGCAATGAACTAATACTAATAACGCGCATGATTCATTTCCGATTGGCATGTTACTCGTAATTCTTTGTTATTTATTTTTTTTTAGTAATTCGAACCTGGATGTTATTTTAATATTTGTTGTTTTGAAACCTTTTCACAGGCATACAAGGAATCGGTACCACAGGATTTACCATTGAATCGTGAAGTCATGAGAGTATCTGCGACCGACATAGACGACGGTAACAATTCCGTCGTTCGCTACAGCCTTTCCTCGAGCAAATCTGAAGACCGTGTATATTTCAGGATCGATCGTAATACCGGTGTCATATATCTCAACAAAATCATAGACGTAAGCCATCTATCCGACAAAATTTTATACGAATATAATAGTAAAAGATACAACATTATGTTGTTTTTGTTTAATTATAAACTACACGTTATGCTTCAATATTTATTTTGACGATACTAAAAGAAAACAATCAATTTGATATAATTTTTTAGAAAAATCCAGATTACACGTTTTCTATGACGGCCGCCGCTAAAGACCAAGGTGAAAATCCAAAATCAAGTATTATCAGTTTAGATATTCGTGTTGTCGAATCGCACAAAAAGGCACCTGCTTTCCTACCAAGGCCTATGGAACCGATCAAACTTTTGGAGAATTTCAGTGATTTTGGTGCTAGCATCGTACGACTCCAGGCTGTCTCGAACATCGATGACAATCCGGATCTTCAATTCGTTCTTGTTACTGGTAAAACGGAACAGACCAACAAGGATAGCACGTTTCGGTAGGAAACGAGCGACGTTATATCGCTCCTAATGTATTATATATATATATACACATATCCTTTCGCGTTTATCACTATTACGAACAATGATCATGATAAACATTTAACGCTCTATTTCTATTTATAATTTACTACCTCTTTCAGTCTTGAGTCAACGAAGAACACAGCTGACATTAAATTAACGAAGCATTTAGACTATGAAAGTAACAAGGTATACTCGTTGATAGTTCGAGCGTGGAATAATTATGACTTGGCCGCTGAAACGGTGATAGACATAGATGTTCTTGATGTTAACGACAATGTACCGGCCTTTCGAGAGCTCACAAAGGGTAGTGTTCTTGAAAGTGAACCACCTGGAGTTCCTGTTATGCAAGTAAAGGCCATAGATGCCGATGGTACCGCGGCACACAATAAGGTAAACACACTTTCAATCAGAATTTCTTTATTTAGCTCATAATCAATTTTTTTACTCTTCTTTATAGATGTTCATTCAAATTCTTATTGATTATTCTTTTTTGTTTAGGTCACCTACGAGCTAAACGATTTTAAGGACCTATTCGCCATTGACAAACATACCGGGAATATAACTACTCGAACTACATTCGATCGGGAGGCTCAAAGTACTTACAGCGTTTGGATTACCGCGACTGATAATTCACCGAGCGCCTTATACAACACCGGAGAACACAACAAAGTGCAGCAATTGTTTCGTATTGAGATTGCTGATAAAAACGACAATGCGCCACATTTTACGCAAGCCGTTTACACTGCCAATGCTATTTTAGAAAACGCAAATATAAACTCTGTAGTTATTGAGGTAAAAGCTTTAGATGCTGATACCGCAAGTCCCGTTACGTACAGCATCATTCAGGGTAATACCAATGATAGCTTTTACATAGAAAGTACTACAGGAAAGATTCGTGTTAACAATCCGTTGGATTATGAAAAAATCACGGAATATAATCTAACCGTGAGAGCATTCGATGGCGTTTTCAACGATACCGCGAACGTTAAAATCTTCATTGAAAATGTGAACGACAATCCTCCTGTTTTCGAAGATTTCGATACGAATCCAACCATCGAAGAAGAAAAATTGGTCGATGGTGAGTATTCATAAATATTTGCTCCATTATATTTGTTTATTAACTACTGTATTTATTTTCAGGCTGCATCACGACCGTAGTCGCCTATGATCCAGATATAAAGGATAGAAACGCGGATCAACACATAGCCTATTTTATTCTAAAAGATGATCAGAAACCCCTGCTAAGTATCAACAAATCTGGTTGTATTACCTTGAAGAAACCACTCGATCGAGACCCACCTTTTGGTTATCCCGTATGGACGGTAAATACTTCAAGATACATATATTTTATACATTAATCTAATTAATTTTATTCTCTTTTAAATATTTTATTTTTAACTCTTTTTATTCTTGTTTCATTCGTTTTAGGTGATGGTAATGGCACGTGACGAAGATGACTCGCCAACAGCTTTACGAGAATTAGCTACCGTAAACATAACTTTAATCGACATAAACGACAACGCTCCCTATCTCGACATGACGTACGTAGTCTGGGGTGAAAATAAACTACCCGACAAAATAACAGAGTTGAAGGCTCGGGACAGGGATTCCGATGACAATGGACCGCCATTTAAGTTTTGGATCGACGAGACCGCAGACAAAGAGATTTTATCTAAATTTGACATCCGTGACAAGGACCTTTATGCGAAGGTTACCTTCGATCGCGAGGAAAGGAAAAGTTATAACATTCCGATAGCTATAATGGACAGTGGAAAACCACCGATGACAGGAACTTCGACATTGACAGTCATTATTGGCGATGAGAATGACAATCGTATGGAAGAGGGTTCGAGTTCAATTTTCGTTTACGTTTACAAAGGTGATGCACCGGATACAAAAATTGGACGAGTTTATGTCAAGGATTCAGACGATTGGGATTTACCTGATAAACACTTTACTTGGGCTTCGACACAAGAAGGTTTTGATTTAGATGAAAATACCGGCATGATAACTCTATTGTCTGGTACCTCGAACGATACCTTCCATATGAAATTTCTCGTAACAGAAGAAAGACTTCCTAATATTGCTCGTCATCAAGTATACGCTTACGTTAATGTTACGGTAAAGGAAATTCCTGAAGAAGCAGTGATTAGGTCCGGATCCGTACGTTTCACTGGTATAACTGCGGAAGAGTTTGTCGAACCGGATCAAAATGGTGTCAGTAAAAAAGATATATTCCAGGAAAAGATAGCCAACATGTTGAATACATCGATAGACAACGTTGATGTTTTCACCGTTCTTCATTCTCCTTATCACAACAAGACTTTCTTAGATGTCAGATTTTCAGCACATGGTAGTCCTTATTATGCCCCTGAAAAATTAAATACCATCTTATCACAAAATTCTGAACATATTGAACGTGCGATGAAAGCAGATATATTGATGGTGAATATCGACGAGTGTCTCTACGAAAAAGTGCATTGCAACAATTCTTGTCGAAGTTTCTTAAACGCTAGTAACGTTCCTTATCCAGTTTATACGAACACCAGTTCCTTCGTTGGTGTCAGAGCTGTTATTGAACCTCAATGTACTTGTCATGTCGCTGAACCTATTGTCTGTTTAAATGGTGGTACACCATTAGCTGATAGATGCGAATGTCCCCCAGGATTGGAGGGTCCAAGATGTGAATTATTAGGCATAGGTTTCCACGGCGATGGCTGGGCTGTAATGCCACCTCCTGGTCAGGCCTGTGATGACTCACACTTAGGTAAAAATTAATTAAACTTATAATCAATCGCTATAATAAATTGTTGTGCTCTCTACATACATTTTTATTTTTATCTGTAGGCTTAGAAATAACGCCAGAAATCGATAGTGGTCTGATATTTTATTTCGGCCCAATGATATATAGTCCAAAATTAGGAGTTCAAGATTTTATGGCACTAGAAATTGATCAAGGTTACGCTGTTCTCTATGTTGATTATGGTACGGGTACTATTAGATTAAATCAAAGACAAATTAAATTAACCGACGGCAAGAGTCATAGGATTGATGTTTATTGGACCAAAACAGTGAGTGATATAATTTTGATGAGTTACATTTAAAATCATATTTTGAAGCAATTTACTTTTTAAAACTAATTGCATAATAATTAATTCTTCGTTATAGTCAATTGAAATGAAAGTAGATAATTGCGGCATATCAGCTTGCATGAGTTTGACTGCGCCAGAAGGTTCCAATGAGTTCCTTAATGTAAATAGTCCGATGCAAGTGGGCGGTACATTAACGAATCTAGCATATTTAGCAAAGAACTTGGGTTGGAATCACAAACCTACTGAAAAAGGTTTTGTTGGTTGCATACGAAATATGACCATAAATGGAAATGTAAGTTATTCTTGACATTGAAATTACAAAAAAAAATGGTAAAGTAATGTATTATTAAGTAAAACACTATATTTTTTTCTCGTAGACATATAATTTAGGAATGCCAGCGTTTTCAAGAAATATAGATCCAGGTTGTGATCATGGTATGGCAAAAGCTGTATCGTTTGGCATCGACACTAATTTTTTAGTCGCAATCCTAGTTTGCGTAGCGATTTTATTGATATTGCTGTTAGCGGTAGTAGTCCGCAGAAGAAAGACTGATGACCTCTATAAAGATATGGATGATATAAGGGATAACATTATTAATTATGAAGACGAAGGTGGCGGCGAGGTAGACACTGGCTACGACCTGAATGTATTAAGAGCTATTTACGATGCACCACCAATTGAATCTAAAATAGCACCTGTTGGTCTTCAAGGCAGAGGTAATCAAAATTTCAGATAAAATATTTAATATATATTTAAAAAAATTCATGCAAATCAAAACGACTATTTTGAATTTTTAGCTCCTGACGAGGTACCAGATATTTGTGGTTTCTTAGATGGAAAGAAGGAAAGCTGCGATAAAGATCCCGACACGAATCCGTTCGACGATGTTAGGCATTACGCTTACGAAGGAGAAGGAAATTCTGACGGTTCCTTGTCGTCATTAGCTTCATGTATGTATCACTACAATTGTGCCGATAATTTTGAAATTAGCTCACATCAGTCAAAAAATTGATTTTACAATTATATACTCTGTTATATCATGTATATACAATTGTTCTAATGTACTATTTATATATAATATATATGCATTTATTTTATTTGATAATAGGTACCGATGACGGAGATCTCAATTTCAATTATTTATCAAATTTCGGACCAAGATTTAGAAAACTCGCCGACATGTACGGAGAAGAATCTAGTGATGAAGAAAGCGATGGCGTCGGTGAACGTGAAAGTGAAAGCTGGTGTTGAACAGCGGACAACTTCGATAGACTTTAATAAATACTTAACTCTTAACGCAGTCCAATGTCATGCTGGACATAATAGATTCTTTTTCCAGTTCCATTTATGCTGTTATGCCCAGTATGACATTAGTTTAACCCTTTGACTGCAGCGCATTATCGTACGAAATCATCAATATATATATACGGTGCGATATTTGTAGATCAGTCATTATGGTGACTGGCTATTGCACATCGTTCAGCTCATTTATTTATCATTCTCTATGGACAGCGTATATATATATATATATATATATATATATATATATATACATATATACGCCTTTCGTAGTCAAAGGGTTAAAGAAAATCATTCCTGAATCACCTAAGCTCGAAGCAAAAACTGAATTTCGTGTCTTTGGAATGAACGATTTTTTGTACCGAGAAATTGATTCGAATTGACGTAATATAAATGCAATGACGTGGCTATCAAATAAAAGATCTAATCGTAACGTTGTTTCACTCACCGCATATCATACGCATTAAAACAAATACACCTATAAAAAAAAAAAACCTCTGATATTTCATTATCTATTTATTCAGTGATCGTTGCTTCGATAATTTTCACGATAATAAAACGGATCTGTTACTTGATGGACCGATAACATCAAATCGTGCCAATTTCAAATATCAATTTCTCGATTCAAAATGCAATCTTTTCAGCGATGGAAATTCTTACTTCGGACTTTCAGCAATTGCTGCTGATTGTTAACGCTGGTACCGACATTTCAGAATGAAATACGAAATAGGTAAGCCTAAACGACTACAGGAAAATCTAAATATAATTTATCGAAATAATTGTGTTGTAAAATAGACTAAATATATAATTATGTAGTTATAAATAGTAATGTATGTATCTGTGTATCGCGCGCATTAGGAATGTAATTATATGATTATGTAATGATATATTTACTCGATCTTATATTAAAATTATTTTTTTAAATTATATTAATTTTTTCCTATAGTTGTTGTTAGCCTACCTATTGTGTATTTATATATCTGTATATAAATATATCTACATTATAAGTTGATTCGAGCGTAATAAAAAGCCTATCATTTCTTACATACATTCATTAGCACGCAATAATTTTCGCACTTATCTCTTGACGATCGTCATTTTTCATCCTATTTTTGTCATTCTCCATTCCATAAAATCGTTGTCGAAAAGCTATAACAGATTAAACATTTCACAAATATATTTATAAATCATCGAGATAAAAACCTCTTTGCTCTAACGCAAATGATTTACGGAAAAATTAACTGAATACTGACTATATCTAGTAAGATAGATTTTTTTTTTTAATTTATTCTTTTTTCTTTCAATTATTCCTTTACTTTTTTTCTTTTTATAATAATAATAAAAAATAATAATAATAATAATTTTGTATTATATTTGTAAAAACATTCTAGACTGTTCGAATTCATTTACTTATCCATCTTGTTTAAGCAGAACATTATGATCGAAGAAAGGAAAGAAAACAAGAACTCATTAAAACGATCAATCGTATCCAACTGTTACGATAATTAGTAAATTGATAAGAAGCCCGTAGACTATTCTTTCATGTTGCTTCAATAATCGATCAAGAAATTACAGTATTTCATTTCGCTCAACCTACAAATATTACGATCTACGTTTTGTAATTAATAAAAAACTAAAATATAAAAAAAGAACTCGATAATAATATTTTGTTTTCATATATATATATATATATATATATATATATATATTAATAAACATTATCTTTGGATGAAATTTTATTTTTACGTAATAATATTTTATTTTTTGATCAAAATCGTCATCTCGTTGTCAAATTTACACAGGTGTCACAGTAAAGATAAAATTATTTTTATTAATATAACGTTAAAACACCTATCTAAATTATAGAAACCCATAAGAAATCATGTGAAAAAAAAAGAAACAATTGCAATGGTAATTACAAAATTAATGTTTTCTTTCGTATTTACAATTTTTCTTTTCTTCTTTTCTTCTTTTTTTTTTTTTTTATTTAATTATTCATTTATTTAAACAAGAATTTAAGAAACAGATTACAAATTATATTGATCGAAGAAATAGAGAAAAAAGATAGAGTCGAATAGAAGATCATTCCCAGTAGTATTGTCGGTATTGCACAAAGAATAACAATGGAGGTCAATTTTACAGTCTTCTCGTTACGTACATTGAAATTAATTAGGGGTGTAAGTTAGGGGTGAGAATATGACGTAAAAGAAAGACATAGTAAGATGCCAAAGGGGTATAAAAAGGGCAAATATACGATCAGTTGCTCTCAAACGTTGATTTACTGATCGAAACACCCTGTTCGCTAAAGAAAGCCAGTGTGTGTCATTTACAGCTATTATCCTGAAGGAATATCAGCACGGATTCAAAAATGTAAGTTTTACAAATTGAAAAGAACTATTATTTTGAAGATATTTTCTTTATACTTTTATTTTACTCATTTCGTTCATTTTTCTTTTTTTTTTTTCAAATAATTTCTCCGCGTGGCAACAATTTTTCACATGGCTGAACAATGAAAAAGCGTAATCAAACGCAAACGTTGAAATTAAATATTCGTTTACCTTACGTCGTAAAAAGTCGAGTCGTAGATGCTTATTATTTATTTAAGAATCAAAAAGGCTCCGCTTATCAAATAAACGTGAATATGTATTTTTAGGTATTCCAAGAGCCGATTAAACGTCATTACCACGATATTTCTCGCAACTTTGATTCTTTTGGCTTACCTTCATGAAGCTGAAGGGCAATTGAACTTTTCAACAGGTTGGGGAAAAAGAAATCAAAATATACAAACTGCTAATTCAAATAATCCGAGGTGTTTACCACAACAAGCAAGACCGTCATTGGAACAATTGCTTAATTTGTATAATTTTATTCTGGTATGAAATGATACTTGAATAACGTTTACTTTCTGATGTAACATTTTGAGATGATTGCAAATGTTTTTTTTCAGATCGAAGCACAAAAAATCGTAGATTGTCAAAAGTTAAACAAATGAAAAGACGTTCATCTGACCAACGAGACATCATGTACACTAGGATCATTCGGATATTATAATAATTAGAGATATCTAAGTTATATATAAAAAAAAGAAATAAAAATTCTCCAATGTAAATTGTCGAAGAAACAACTATCGAAAGATATCAAATAAAAAAAAAAATAAAAAGATATTATTTATCGTCCCTTTTATCATCTCTTTTCTTATCCCGTTATCCTTTCGAAGTATCTCGAACGTTTATTAATTCATTTAAATATAAATACGTTACTTTATATCGCGTAATTCCTGACATGATCCCTGATGAATTGATTTCTTTTTCAAATGTATTCAATTGGAAAGTCTCGTGAAATTTTTGTTGATTTACTGATACGACGAACAGTCAAGGCAAATTAACGGCTTAATTGTATAAGTATATACATTTGTATATATATATATATATATACATATATGCATATATGCATATGTACATATGTATAAGTATACTGTTTGATTAACTTTTACATCGTACAATATAACTAGAAGAATATCATTTCGTTGAAGAAAGTCAAGAATAACGGTCGATTTTTATCCACTATCGGTGAATGCTCTCTTTTCGTTTTTTCATTCTCGCCTATTATAGGGGCAAGAAAAATTATAGCGATGTGGAGGATCCTAATCTATCTTGTGACTACTAATCTAGCACTTAGCCACGGTTTTCCTAATCTAACCGAGAATACATTGGAAATTTCCCCAGTGGAAAATGGTAATAAAATTGAAATTATTATTACGAACATATTTTTTTTCTTTTATACGATTTAAATCATTTCAATTAAACCCATCTTTATATAGAAAATGAAGAACAAGTAACTTACACCTTCAAATGCACTACACCGGGTTCATTTGCTCATCCTCACAATTGCCGATTGTATTACGAGTGTACTTTAAGTCCACTTAACAAATATCATCGTCGCCTTCGTCGATGCAAACTCGGACTTGTTTATTCGACAATTTATGGACAATGTACTTTACCTGCGGAATGTGGAAGAGCAGAATGCGGTGATGCAAAAGCTACATCTACGACAAAGGAACCAAAAAGGACCCCTAAACCTAAGCGGACTCCAAGAACGAAGCCTACGACTATACCAACACCGAAAACAAAGCCTACTACAGGTAATAAAATGTGTATTCATTATTTTTCAAGTAAAAACAATGAAAAAAAAAAAGTACGGGTTTATTAACAAACGAACTTCATATTTTCTCGCATATAATTTTCATAATGTTGTTGTTCAGTTAAAGTTAAAACTAGAAAAACGGCACGACCAACTAGTACAACTACTGTTGCACCGACAACATCGGAAGATGATACAGATATTAGTACTACCAATCCACCTGGACCAACAGTGCCAACGGTAGTGGAATGTATCGAACAAGGTTTTGTAGAACACCCTTCGGATTGTACGAAATATTATATGTGTATGGCAAGAGTCAACAGTACGTTTCGAGTATTTGAAATGATATGCGAAGGAGGGACAGTATGGGATCGAAGAGCGGAAGCTTGCAAACATCCTTTCAGAGTACGAAACCCTCGTTGTAGCCCATTTACTACAGGTAAAGTAAAAAAAAAAAAAAAAACTTTCTATCCCATAACATTTATGAAATTTGGAATTATTTCGAACATAATTTGAAGCTTGGAAACTTTTTAAAAGTAGGACAATTTCGTAAAAAGTTTTGAAAGTTTGACGAGTATTCGATATTTTACGAGATTATTTATCATATATATTTTCAATTACTATTAACTTAAAAAAAATTTTTGATTCGAATGATCATAAATGTATTTATTTACGATATTCCTCGTTTTATTGCTTGTAGTAAGACGAATTAAAAAAAAAAATCTCATCTTTTTACTTTCTCTCTTTTATGGGCTCGAGTTACTTCTCTCTATTAACAATTTCTTACATTTATTTAATATTATCAGAGATATCGCAGTTTTTACCTTATCTATTTGAAATCTATAGCACACGGTTTTTGTCATTTGTTTCTCCGGAGAGATCATCACCTATACGTTTTACTAATTATTCCCATGTTGCTTGATTTTAGGAATTAGACCGTTGAGTACGTAAAACACGAATAAATCAAAGTACACGAAATATGTGAATTTTAAAAAATATCTGAAATTAGAAGTATTTCGTATATATTTGAATACCTTGAACCCTTTTTTTCTTTTTTACATGGTTTTCTAATAAGGTTTTTTAAGAAACGTACATATCTATAGAGTAATAAAAGAATCGGGCTTATCTCATATTCAATAAAATGATATAATGAACAAATCGAATTTTTATGTCATAGAATTAAGAGGTTGATGAGAATTACATTAAAAGATCATTTTGAATCTTCTTACGAAACAAGTGATAAAATAAGAAATCAAAATGAGCGGTGTTAAAGTCGATTTATTTCACGCACGAAAAATAAATTCTTTTTAAAACAATAAAAGAGTGACGAAAGAAACTTGAGACTTATCAGGACTTCGAAACGTATGTCAATATTTTTATGCTTCGAATTATGTTCGAAATGGTTGAGGTTTCCTTAGCGTGTAAGATGTCTCAAAGTAAACAAAAATTTTTTTAGAGATTATTTTAGTACGTCTAAACAACAACAAAATGCTTTATCTGTCTTTATTTTAAAACGAAAAAAAGGTTTTATTCTAAGAATAATTCTTTCATTAGATAAATAGAACTCAATAAAATGAAGAAATAAAAAAAAAATTTTCCATAAAATTTTGAGCGCAACCAAAGCATATAAAAAAGTAAGACAATCATTGATTAAGCTTTTACGAGTAAGCATTTGGAATCGAAAGAAACATTTCCAAAATATTTTCAAAAAATGCGCATATAAACTGTTAGAAATCAAATTCGCTATATATAACACAAAAACAAACACAAACGAGACATACGTTTAAAGAAATGTCTTTTAATTTCTACATGAAATCAAGTTAATCTTTAAAATCGTTTCCACTTCTTCTTATACTTTCTATAAATCGGTCTAGATAAAAAAATTCTAAGTGTTTCATATTCCATCGCTACTTGAAACACATACAGTTAAGACGCAATTATAATAAGATATATAAAATTATATAAATACTTAAAAAAATATATAAAACTTCAGAATTTGTATTGAAAATTTCTACAAGAGTAAGGAAAAAATATCAGATAGTCCTCTTTTAAAACAAAATAATTATTAATGATTCCTAAATTTTATTAAAATTACGATTACGATTTATTTAAATAATAATATCATTTTATCTTTAAAAAATAAAAATAAATGATTAGTATAAAACCGCTATAATAAAAAAAAAAGCCAAGATATAAAATAGATGTAATTTCATAGAAACACACAAAAAAAAGGAAACGCTTAAAGAAAGAAAAATAAAAAACAACGACTACATGGAAAAATACCAATTAATCCCAATTAATTACGTAAAACAAGTTAAGACATAAATAGAAAGTAATATAAAATCTAATCTTATTCTATCAACAGGAAAATCAATTACAAGTATTACTACACCAACAACGAATAGAGAAACTAGAACAAACGATGCTTCAACTGAAGATTCATCTATAGAACCATCTACAGAGCCAACTGATCAACGAACAACAGAATCACTAGAAAGTAAAGCATCAACAAACGATAAAGAAACTTCGCAGTTGACAACACATAATCAAGAACTAAAAACTATCAAGCCGTCAACAGAAGAGACTGAAACACAAACTTCGTTTACATCAACAACACAGCCTCAGACAGAATCACAGGGAACTACAGTCTCTGAAACAGTAACTCTAACTGAATGGCCATCAAGTAAAATTGCCGAAGAAGAAACTGCAATCCCAACTGCAACGGAGCAAGTAACAGAAACCGAATCTGAATCATCGACACAGAGACCGACAGAATCACCAGAGAGATCTAGTTCTGTTTCTGCAACTGATTCTGAAAGGTCATCGAGCCCAAGTACTGAAAGAGAAACAGCAACAGAGCGAGTAACAGAAAATGTATCATCATTATTGACGCAGACTACAACGATACCACTAGAAACATCTAGTTCCGTTTCTGTAACCGACTCTGAAAGGTCATCAAGCCCAAGTACTGAAAGAGAACCTGCAACGGAAGGAGTGACAGAAAATGCATCACCATCATCGACACAGAGACCGACAGAATCACCAGAGAGATCTAGTTCTGTTTCTGTAACTGATTCTGAAAGGTCATCGAGCACAAGTACTGAACGAGAACCTGCAACGGAAGGAGTGACAGGAACTGCATCTCCTTCATCGACACAGAGACCGACAGAATCACCAGAGAGATCTAGTTCTGTTTCTGTAACTGATACTCAAAGGCAATCAAGCCCAAGTACAGAACGAGAACCTGCAACGAAAGGAGTGACAGAAACTGCATCACCATCATCGACACAGAGACCGACAGAATCACCAGAGAGATCTAGTTCTATTTCTGTAACTGATACTGAAAGGTCAACAAGCCCAAGTACAGAACGAGAACCTGCAACGGAAGGAGTGACAGGAACTGCATCTCCATCATCGACACAGAGACCGACAGAATCACCAGAGAGATCTAGTTCTGTTTCTGTAACTGATACTGAAAGGCCATCAAGCCCAAGTACAGAACGAGAACCTGCAACGGAAGGAGTGACAGAAACTGCATCTCCATCATCGACACAGAGACCGACAGAATCACCAGAGAGATCTAGTTCTATTTCTGTAACTGATACTGAAAGGTCAACAAGCCCAAGTACAGAACGAGAACCTGCAACGGAAGGAGTGACAGGAACTGCATCTCCATCATCGACACAGAGACCGACAGAATCACCAGAGAGATCTAGTTCTATTTCTGTAACTGATACTGAAAGGTCAACAAGCCCAAGTACAGAACGAGAACCTGCAACGGAAGGAGTGACAGGAACTGCATCTCAATTATCGACACAGAGACCGACAGAATCACCAGAGAGATCTAGTTCTGTTTCTGTAACTGATACTGAAAGGCCATCAAGCCCAAGTACAGAACAAGAACCTGCAACGGAAGGAGTGACAGGAACTGCATCTCCATCATCGACACAGAGACCGACAGAATCACCAGAGAGATCTAGTTCTATTTCTGTAACTGATACTGAAAGGTCAACAAGCCCAAGTACACAACGAGAACCTGCAACGGAAGGAGTGACAGGAACTGCATCTCCATCATCGACACAGAGACCGACAGAATCACCAGAGAGATCTAGTTCTGTTTCTGTAACTGATACTGAAAGGTCAACAAGCCCAAGTACAGAACGAGAACCTGCAACGGAAGGAGTGACAGGAACTGCATCTCAATTATCGACACAGAGACCGACAGAATCACCAGAGAGATCTAGTTCTGTTTCTGTAACTGATACTGAAAGGCCATCAAGCCCAAGTACAGAACAAGAACCTGCAACGGAAGGAGTGACAGGAACTGCATCTCCATCATCGACACAGAGACCGACAGAATCACCAGAGAGATCTAGTTCTATTTCTGTAACTGATACTGAAAGGTCAACAAGCCCAAGTACACAACGAGAACCTGCAACGGAAGGAGTGACAGGAACTGCATCTCCATCATCGACACAGAGACCGACAGAATCACCAGAGAGATCTAGTTCTGTTTCTGTAACTGATACTGAAAGGTCAACAAGCCCAAGTACACAACGAGAACCTGCAACGGAAGGAGTGACAGGAACTGCATCTCCATCATCGACACAGAGACCGACAGAATCACCAGAGAGATCTAGTTCTGTTTCTGTAACTGATACTGAAAGGCCATCAAGCCCAAGTACAGAACGAGAACCTGCAACGGAAGGAGTGACAGAAACTGCATCTCCATCATCGACACAGAGACCGACAGAATCACCAGAGAGATCTAGTTCTATTTCTGTAACTGATACTGAAAGGTCAACAAGCCCAAGTACAGAACGAGAACCTGCAACGGAAGGAGTGACAGGAACTGCATCTCCATCATCGACACAGAGACCGACAGAATCACCAGAGAGATCTAGTTCTGTTTCTGTAACTGATACTGAAAGGCCATCAAGCCCAAGTACAGAACAAGAACCTGCAACGGAAGGAGTGACAGGAACTGCATCTCCATCATCGACACAGAGACCGACAGAATCACCAGAGAGATCTAGTTCTGTTTCTGTAACCGACTCTGAAAGGTCATCGAGCCCAAGTACTGAAAGAGAAACAGCAACCGAGCGAGTAACAGAAAATGTATCATCATTATCGACGCAGACTACAACGATACCATTAGGAAGATCTACTTCCGTTTCTGTAACCGACTCTGAAAGGTCATCGAGCCCAAGTACTGAACGAGAACCTGCAACGGAAGGAGTGACAGGAACTGCATCTCCATCATCGACACAGAGACCGACAGAATCACCAGAGAGATCTAGTTCTGTTTCTGTAACTGATACTGAAAGGCCATCAAGCCCAAGTACAGAACGAGAACCTGCAACGGAAGGAGTGACAGAAACTGCATCTCCATCATCGACACAGAGACCGACAGAATCACCAGAGAGATCTAGTTCTATTTCTGTAACTGATACTGAAAGGTCAACAAGCCCAAGTACACAACGAGAACCTGCAACGGAAGGAGTGACAGGAACTGCATCTCCATCATCGACACAGAGACCGACAGAATCACCAGAGAGATCTAGTTCTGTTTCTGTAACTGATACTGAAAGGCCATCAAGCCCAAGTACAAAACGAGAACCTGCAACGGAAGGAGTGACAGAAACTGCATCTCCATCATCGACACAGAGACCGACAGAATCACCAGAGAGATCTAGTTCTATTTCTGTAACTGATACTGAAAGGTCAACAAGCCCAAGTACAGAACGAGAACCTGCAACGGAAGGAGTGACAGGAACTGCATCTCCATCATCGACACAGAGACCGACAGAATCACCAGAGAGATCTAGTTCTGTTTCTGTAACTGATACTGAAAGGCCATCAAGCTCAAGTACAGAACAAGAACCTGCAACGAAAGGAGTGACAGGAACTGCATCTCCATCATCGACACAGAGACCGACAGAATCACCAGAGAGATCTAGTTCTGTTTCTGTAACCGACTCTGAAAGGTCATCGAGCCCAAGTACTAAAAGAGAAACAGCAACCGAGCGAGTAACAGAAAATGTATCATCATTATCGACGCAGACTACAACGATACCATTAGGAAGATCTACTTCCGTTTCTGTAACCGACTCTGAAAGGTCATCGAGCCCAAGTACTGAACGAGAACCTGCAACGGAAGGAGTGACAGGAACTGCATCTCCATCATCGACACAGAGACCGACAGAATCACCAGAGAGATCTAGTTCTGTTTCTGTAACTGATACTGAAAGGCCATCAAGCCCAAGTACAGAACGAGAACCTGCAACGGAAGGAGTGACAGGAACTGCATCTCCATCATCGACACAGAGACAGACAGAATCACCAGAGAGATCTAGTTCTATTTCTGTAACTGATACTGAAAGGTCAACAAGCCCAAGTACAGAACAAGAACCTGCAACGGAAGGAGTGACAGGAACTGCATCTCCATCATCGACACAGAGACCGACAGAATCACCAGAGAGATCTAGTTCTGTTTCTGTAACCGACTCTGAAAGGTCATCGAGCCCAAGTACTGAAAGAGAAACAGCAACCGAGCGAGTAACAGAAAATGTATCATCATTATCGACGCAGACTACTACGATACCATTAGGAAGATCTACTTCCGTTTCTGTAACCGACTCTGAAAGGTCATCGAGCCCAAGTACTGAACGAGAACCTGCAACGAAAGTAGTGACAGGAACTGCATCTCCATCATCGACACAGAGACCGACAGAATCACCAGAGAGATCTAGTTCTGTTTCTGTAACTGATACTGAAAGGCCATCAAGCCCAAGTACAGAACGAGAACCTGCAACGGAAGGAGTGACAGAAACTGCATCTCCATCATCGACACAGAGACCGACAGAATCACCAGAGAGATCTAGTTCTATTTCTGTAACTGATACTGAAAGGTCAACAAGCCCAAGTACAGAACGAGAACCTGCAACGGAAGGAGTGACAGGAACTGCATCTCCATCATCGACACAGAGACCGACAGAATCACCAGAGAGATCTAGTTCTGTTTCTGTAACTGATACTGAAAGGCCATCAAGCCCAAGTACAGAACAAGAACCTGCAACGGAAGGAGTGACAGGAACTGCATCTCCATCATCGACACAGAGACCGACAAAATCACCAGAGAGATCTAGTTCTATTTCTGTAACTGATACTGAAAGGTCAACAAGCCCAAGTACAGAACGAGAACCTGCAACGGAAGGAGTGACAGGAACTGCATCTCCATCATCGACACAGAGACCGACAGAATCACCAGAGAGATCTAGTTCTGTTTCTGTAACTGATACTGAAAGGCCATCAAGCCCAAGTACAGAACAAGAACCTGCAACGGAAGGAGTGACAGGAACTGCATCTCCATCATCGACACAGAGACCGACAGAATCACCAGAGAGATCTAGTTCTGTTTCTGTAACCGACTCTGAAAGGTCATCGAGCCCAAGTACTGAAAGAGAAACAGCAACCGAGCGAGTAACAGAAAATGTATCATCATTATCGACGCAGACTACAACGATACCATTAGGAAGATCTACTTCCGTTTCTGTAACCGACTCTGAAAGGTCATCGAGCCCAAGTACTGAACGAGAACCTGCAACGGAAGGAGTGACAGGAACTGCATCTCCATCATCGACACAGAGACCGACAGAATCACCAGAGAGATCTAGTTCTGTTTCTGTAACTGATACTGAAAGGCCATCAAGCCCAAGTACAGAACGAGAACCTGCAACGGAAGGAGTGACAGAAACTGCATCTCCATCATCGACACAGAGACCGACAGAATCACCAGAGAGATCTAGTTCTATTTCTGTAACTGATACTGAAAGGTCAACAAGCCCAAGTACAGAAGGAGAACCTGCAACGGAAGGAGTGACAGGAACTGCATCTCCATCATCGACACAGAGACCGACAGAATCACCAGAGAGATCTAGTTCTGTTTCTGTAACTGATACTGAAAGGCCATCAAGCCCAAGTACAGAACAAGAACCTGCAACGGAAGGAGTGACAGGAACTGCATCTCCATCATCGACACAGAGACCGACAGAATCACCAGAAAGATCTAGTTCTGTTTCTGTAACCGACTCTGAAAGGTCATCGAGCCCAAGTACTGAAACAGAAACAGCAACCGAGCGAGTAACAGAAAGTGTATCATCATTATCGACGCAGACTACAACGATACCATTAGGAAGATCTACTTCCGTTTCTGTAACCGACTCTGAAAGGTCATCGAGCCCAAGTACTGAACGAGAACCTGCAACGGAAGGAGTGACAGGAACTGCATCTCCATCATCGACACAGAGACCGACAGAATCACCAGAGAGATCTAGTTCTGTTTCTGTAACTGATACTGAAAGGCCATCAAGCCCAAGTACAGAACGAGAACCTGCAACGGAAGGAGTGACAGAAACTGCATCTCCATCATCGACACAGAGACCGACAGAATCACCAGAGAGATCTAGTTCTATTTCTGTAACTGATACTGAAAGGTCAACAAGCCCAAGTACAGAACGAGAACCTGCAACGGAAGGAGTGACAAGAACTGCATCTCCATCATCGACACAGAGACCGACAGAATCACCAGAGAGATCTAGTTCTGTTTCTGTAACCGACTCTGAAAGGTCATCGAGCCCAAGTACTGAAAGAGAAACAGCAACCGAGCGAGTAACAGAAAATGTATCATCATTATCGACGCAGACTACAACGATACCATTAGGAAGATCTACTTCCGTTTCTGTAACCGACTCTGAAAGGTCATCGAGCCCAAGTACTGAACGAGAACCTGCAACGGAAGGAGTGACAGGAACTGCATCTCCATCATCGACACAGAGACCGACAGAATCACCAGAGAGATCTAGCTCTGTTTCTGTAACTGATACTGAAAGGCCATCAAGCCCAAGTACAGAACGAGAACCTGCAACGGAAGGAGTGACGAAAACTGCATCTCCATCATCGACACAGAGACCGACAGAATCACCAGAGAGATCTAGTTCTATTTCTGTAACTGATACTGAAAGGTCAACAAGCCCAAGTACAGAACGAGAACCTGCAACGGAAGGAGTGACAGGAACTGCATCTCCATCATCGACACAGAGACCGACAGAATCACCAGAGAGATCTAGTTCTGTTTCTGTAACTGATACTGAAAGGCCATCAAGCCCAAGTACAGAACAAGAACCTGCAACGAAAGGAGTGACAGGAACTGCATCTCCATCATCGACACAGAGACCGACAGAATCACCAGAGAGATCTAGTTCTGTTTCTGTAACCGACTCTGAAAGGTCATCGAGCCCAAGTACTGAAAGAGAAACAGCAACCGAGCGAGTAACAGAAAATGTATCATCATTATCGACGCAGACTACAACGATACCATTAGGAAGATCTACTTCCGTTTCTGTAACCGACTCTGAAAGGTCATCGAGCCCAAGTACTGAACGAGAACCTGCAACGGAAGGAGTGACAGGAACTGCATCTCCATCATCGACACAGAGACCGACAGAATCACCAGAGAGATCTAGTTCTGTTTCTGTAACTGATACTGAAAGGCCATCAAGCCCAAGTACAGAACGAGAACCTGCAACGGAAGGAGTGACAGAAACTGCATCTCCATCATCGACACAGAGACCGACAGAATCACCAGAGAGATCTAGTTCTATTTCTGTAACTGATACTGAAAGGTCAACAAGCCCAAGTACAGAACGAGAACCTGCAACGGAAGGAGTGACAGGAACTGCATCTCCATCATCGACACAGAGACCGACAGAATCACCAGAGAGATCTAGTTCTATTTCTGTAACTGATACTGAAAGGTCAACAAGCCCAAGTACAGAACGAGAACCTGCAACGGAAGGAGTGACAGGAACTGCATCTCAATTATCGACACAGAGACCGACAGAATCACCAGAGAGATCTAGTTCTGTTTCTGTAACTGATACTGAAAGGCCATCAAGCCCAAGTACAGAACAAGAACCTGCAACGGAAGGAGTGACAGGAACTGCATCTCCATCATCGACACAGAGACCGACAGAATCACCAGAGAGATCTAGTTCTATTTCTGTAACTGATACTGAAAGGTCAACAAGCCCAAGTACAGAACGAGAACCTGCAACGGAAGGAGTGACAGGAACTGCATCTCCATCATCGACACAGAGACCGACAGAATCACCAGAGAGATCTAGTTCTGTTTCTGTAACTGATACTGAAAGGCCATCAAGCCCAAGTACAGAACAAGAACCTGCAACGAAAGGAGTGACAGGAACTGCATCTCCATCATCGACACAGAGACCGACAGAATCACCAGAGAGATCTAGTTCTGTTTCTGTAACCGACTCTGAAAGGTCATCGAGCCCAAGTACTGAAAGAGAAACAGCAACCGAGCGAGTAACAGAAAATGTATCATCATTATCGACGCAGACTACAACGATACCATTAGGAAGATCTACTTCCGTTTCTGTAACCGACTCTGAAAGGTCATCGAGCCCAAGTACTGAACGAGAACCTGCAACGGAAGGAGTGACAGGAACTGCATCTCCATCATCGACACAGAGACCGACAGAATCACCAGAGAGATCTAGTTCTGTTTCTGTAACTGATACTGAAAGGCCATCAAGCCCAAGTACAGAACGAGAACCTGCAACGGAAGGAGTGACAGAAACTGCATCTCCATCATCGACACAGAGACCGACAGAATCACCAGAGAGATCTAGTTCTATTTCTGTAACTGATACTGAAAGGTCAACAAGCCCAAGTACAGAACGAGAACCTGCAACGGAAGGAGTGACAGGAACTGCATCTCCATCATCGACACAGAGACCGACAGAATCACCAGAGAGATCTAGTTCTGTTTCTGTAACTGATACTGAAAGGCCATCAAGCCCAAGTACAGAACAAGAACCTGCAACGGAAGGAGTGACAGGAACTGCATCTCCATCATCAACACAGAGACCGACAGAATCACCAGAGAGATCTAGTTCTGTTTCTGTAACCGACTCTGAAAGGTCATCGAGCCCAAGTACTGAAAGAGAAACAGCAACCGAGCGAGTAACAGAAAATGTATCATCATTATCGACGCAGACTACAACGATACCATTAGGAAGATCTACTTCCGTTTCTGTAACCGACTCTGAAAGGTCATCGAGCCCAAGTACTGAACGAGAACCTGCAACGGAAGGAGTGACAGGAACTGCATCTCCATCATCGACACAGAGACCGACAGAATCACCAGAGAGATCTAGTTCTGTTTCTGTAACTGATACTGAAAGGCCATCAAGCCCAAGTACAGAACGAGAACCTGCAACGGAAGGAGTGACAGAAACTGCATCTCCATCATCGGCACAGAGACCGACAGAATCACCAGAGAGATCTAGTTCTATTTCTGTACCTGATACTGAAAGGTCAACAAGCCCAAGTACAGAACGAGAACCTGCAACGGAAGGAGTGACAGGAACTGCATCTCCATCATCGACACAGAGACCGACAGAATCACCAGAGAGATCTAGTTCTGTTTCTGTAACTGATACTGAAAGGCCATCAAGCCCAAGTACAGAACAAGAACCTGCAACGAAAGGAGTGACAGGAACTGCATCTCCATCATCGACACAGAGACCGACAGAATCACCAGAGAGATCTAGTTCTGTTTCTGTAACCGACTCTGAAAGGTCATCGAGCCCAAGTACTGAAAGAGAAACAGCAACCGAGCGAGTAACAGAAAATGTATCATCATTATCGACGCAGACTACAACGATACCATTAGGAAGATCTACTTCCGTTTCTGTAACCGACTCTGAAAGGTCATCGAGCCCAAGTACTGAACGAGAACCTGCAACGGAAGGAGTGACAGGAACTGCATCTCCATCATCGACACAGAGACCGACAGAATCACCAGAGAGATCTAGTTCTGTTTCTGTAACTGATACTGAAAGGCCATCAAGCCCAAGTACAGAACGAGAACCTGCAACGGAAGGAGTGACAGAAACTGCATCTCCATCATCGACACAGAGACCGACAGAATCACCAGAGAGATCTAGTTCTATTTCTGTAACTGATACTGAAAGGTCAACAAGCCCAAGTACAGAACGAGAACCTGCAACGGAAGGAGTGACAGGAACTGCATCTCCATCATCGACACAGAGACCGACAGAATCACCAGAGAGATCTAGTTCTGTTTCTGTAACTGATACTGAAAGGCCATCAAGCCCAAGTACAGAACAAGAACCTGCAACGGAAGGAGTGACAGGAACTGCATCTCCATCATCGACACAGAGACCGACAGAATCACCAGAGAGATCTAGTTCTGTTTCTGTAACCGACTCTGAAAGGTCATCGAGCCCAAGTACTGAAAGAGAAACAGCAACCGAGCGAGTAACAGAAAATGTATCATCATTATCGACGCAGACTACAACGATACCATTAGGAAGATCTACTTCCGTTTCTGTAACCGACTCTGAAAGGTCATCGAGCCCAAGTACTGAACGAGAACCTGCAACGGAAGGAGTGACAGGAACTGCATCTCCATCATCGACACAGAGACCGACAGAATCACCAGAGAGATCTAGTTCTGTTTCTGTAACTGATACTGAAAGGCCATCAAGCCCAAGTACAGAACGAGAACCTGCAACGGAAGGAGTGACAGAAACTGCATCTCCATCATCGACACAGAGACCGACAGAATCACCAGAGAGATCTAGTTCTGTTACTGTAACTGATACTGAAAGGCCATCAAGCCCAAGTACAGAACAAGAACCTGCAACGGAAGGAGTGACAGGAACTGCATCTCCATCATCGACACAGAGACCGACAGAATCACCAGAGAGATCTAGTTCTGTTTCTGTAACTGATACTGAAAGGCCATCAAGCCCAAGTACAGAACGAGAACCTGCAACGGAAGGAGTGACAGGAACTGCATCTCCATCATCGACACAGAGACCGACAGAATCACCAGAGAGATCTAGTTCTGTTACTGTAACTGATACTGAAAGGCCATCAAGCCCAAGTACAGAACAAGAACCTGCAACGGAAGGAGTGACAGGAACTGCATCTCCATCATCGACACAGAGACCGACAGAATCACCAGAGAGATCTAGTTCTGTTTCTGTAACTGATACTGAAAGGCCATCAAGCCCAAGTACAGAACAAGAACCTGCAACGGAAGGAGTGACAGGAACTGCATCTCCATCATCGACACAGAGACCGACAGAATCACCAGAGAGATCTAGTTCTGTTTCTGTAACCGACTCTGAAAGGTCATCGAGCCCAAGTACTGAACGAGAACCTGCAACGGAAGGAGTGACAGGAACTGCATCTCCATCATCGACACAGAGACCGACAGAATCACCAGAGAGATCTAGTTCTGTTTCTGTAACTGATACTGAAAGGCCATCAAGCCCAAGTACAGAACAAGAACCTGCAACGGAAGGAGTGACAGAAACTGCATCTCCATCATCGACACAGAGACCGACAGAATCACCAGAGAGATCTAGTTCTATTTCTGTAACTGATACTGAAAGGTCAACAAGCCCAAGTACACAACGAGAACCTGCAACGGAAGGAGTGACAGAAACTGCATCTCCATCATCGACACAGAGACCGACAGAATCACCAGAGAGATCTAGTTCTGTTTCTGTAACTGATACTGAAAGGCCATCAAGCCCAAGTACAGAACAGGAACCTGCAACGGAAGGAGTGACAGGAACTGCATCTCCATCATCGACACAGAGACCGACAGAATCACCAGAGAGATCTAGTTCTGTTTCTGTAACTGATACTGAAAGGCCATCAAGCCCAAGTACAGAACGAGAACCTGCAACGGAAGGAGTGACAGAAACTGCATCTCCATCATCGACACAGAGACCGACAGAATCACCAGAGAGATCTAGTTCTGTTACTGTAACTGATACTGAAAGGCCATCAAGCCCAAGTACAGAACAAGAACCTGCAACGGAAGGAGTGACAGGAACTGCATCTCCATCATCGACACAGAGACCGACAGAATCACCAGAGAGATCTAGTTCTGTTTCTGTAACTGATACTGAAAGGCCATCAAGCCCAAGTACAGAACAAGAACCTGCAACGGAAGGAGTGACAGGAACTGCATCTCCATCATCGACACAGAGACCGACAGAATCACCAGAGAGATCTAGTTCTGTTTCTGTAACCGACTCTGAAAGGTCATCGAGCCCAAGTACTGAACGAGAACCTGCAACGGAAGGAGTGACAGGAACTGCATCTCCATCATCGACACAGAGACCGACAGAATCACCAGAGAGATCTAGTTCTGTTTCTGTAACTGATACTGAAAGGCCATCAAGCCCAAGTACAGAACAAGAACCTGCAACGGAAGGAGTGACAGAAACTGCATCTCCATCATCGACACAGAGACCGACAGAATCACCAGAGAGATCTAGTTCTATTTCTGTAACTGATACTGAAAGGTCAACAAGCCCAAGTACACAACGAGAACCTGCAACGGAAGGAGTGACAGAAACTGCATCTCCATCATCGACACAGAGACCGACAGAATCACCAGAGAGATCTAGTTCTGTTTCTGTAACTGATACTGAAAGGCCATCAAGCCCAAGTACAGAACAGGAACCTGCAACGGAAGGAGTGACAGGAACTGCATCTCCATCATCGACACAGAGACCGACAGAATCACCAGAGAGATCTAGTTCTGTTTCTGTAACTGATACTGAAAGGCCATCAAGCCCAAGTACAGAACGAGAACCTGCAACGGAAGGAGTGACAGGAACTGCATCTCCATCATCGACACAGAGACCGACAGAATCACCAGAGAGATCTAGTTCTATTTCTGTAACTGATACTGAAAGGTCAACAAGCCCAAGTACACAACGAGAACCTGCAACGGAAGGAGTGACAGAAACTGCATCTCCATCATCGACACAGAGACCGACAGAATCACCAGAGAGATCTAGTTCTGTTTCTGTAACTGATACTGAAAGGTCAACAAGCCCAAGTACTGAAAGAGAAACAGCAACTGAGCGAGTAACAGAAAATGTATCATCATTATCGACGCAGACTACAACGATACCATTAGGAAGATCTAGTTCCGTTTCTGTAACCGACTCTGAAAGGTCATCGAGCCCAAGTACTGAACGAGAACCTGCAACGGAAGGAGTGACAGGAACTGCATCTCCATCATCGACACAGAGACCGACAGAATCACCAGAGAGATCTAGTTCTGTTTCTGTAGCTGATACTGAAAGGCCATCAAGCCCAAGTACAGAACGAGAACCTGCAACGGAAGGAGTGACAGAAACTGCATCTCCATCATCGACCCAGAGACCGACAGAATCACCAAAGAGATCTAGTTCTATTTCTGTAACTGATACTGAAAGGTCAACAAGCCCAAGTACAGAACGAGAACCTGCAACGGAAGGAGTGACAGGAACTGCATCTCCATCATCGACACAGAGACCGACAGAATCACCAGAGAGATCTAGTTCTGTTTCTGTAACTGATACTGAAAGGCCATCAAGCCCAAGTACAGAACAAGAACCTGCAACGGAAGGAGTGACAGGAACTGCATCTCCATCATCGACACAGAGACCGACAGAATCACCAGAGAGATCTAGTTCTATTTCTGTAACTGATACTGAAAGGTCAACAAGCCCAAGTACACAACGAGAACCTGCAACGGAAGGAGTGACAGGAACTGCATCTCCATCATCGACACAGAGACCGACAGAATCACCAGAGAGATCTAGTTCTGTTTCTGTAACTGATACTGAAAGGCCATCAAGCCCAAGTACAGAACAAGAACCTGCAACGGAAGGAGTGACAGGAACTGCATCTCCATCATCGACACAGAGACCGACAGAATCACCAGAGAGATCTAGTTCTGTTTCTGTAACCGACTCTGAAAGGTCATCGAGCCCAAGTACTGAAAGAGAAACAGCAACCGAGCGAGTAACAGAAAATGTATCATCATTATCGACGCAGACTACAACGATACCATTAGGAAGCTCTACTTCCGTTTCTGTAACCGACTCTGAAAGGTCATCGAGCCCAAGTACTGAACGAGAACCTGCAACGGAAGGAGTGACAGGAACTGCATCTCCATCATCGACACAGAGACCGACAGAATCACCAGAGAGATCTAGTTCTATTTCTATAATTGATACTGAAAGGTCAACAAGCCCAAGTACACAACGAGAACCTGCAACGGAAGGAGTGACAGAAACTGCATCTCCATCATCGACACAGAGACCGACAGAATCACCAGAGAGATCTAGTTCTGTTTCCGTAACTAATACTGAAAAGTCAACAAGCCCAAGTACTGAAAGAGAAACAGCAACCGAGCGAGTAACAGAAAATGTATCATCATTATCGACGCAGACTACAACGATACCATTAGGAAGATCTAGTTCCGTTTCTGTAACCGACTCTGAAAGGTCATCGAGCCCAAGTACTGAACGAGAACCTGCAACGGAAGGAGTGACAGGAACTGCATCTCCATCATCGACACAGAGACCGACAGAATCACCAGAGAGATCTAGTTCTATTTCTGTAACTGATACTGAAAGGTCAACAAGCCCAAGTACACAACGAGAACCTGCAACGGAAGGAGTGACAGGAACTGCATCTCCATTATTGACACAGAGACCGACAGAATCACCAGAGAGATCTAGTTCTGTTTCTGTAACTGATACTGAAAGGCCATCAAGCCCAAGTACAGAACAAGAACCTGCAACGGAAGGAGTGACAGGAACTGCATCTCCATCATCGACACAGAGACCGACAGAATCACCAGAGAGATCTAGTTCTGTTTCTGTAACCGACTCTGAAAGGTCATCGAGCCCAAGTACTGAAAGAGAAACAGCAACCGAGCGAGTAACAGAAAATGTATCATCATTATCGACGCAGACTACAACGATACCATTAGGAAGATCTACTTCCGTTTCTGTAACCGACTCTGAAAGGTCATCGAGCCCAAGTACTGAACGAGAACCTGCAACGGAAGGAGTGACAGGAACTGCATCTCCATCATCGACACAGAGACCGACAGAATCACCAGAGAGATCTAGTTCTGTTTCTGTAACTGATACTGAAAGGCCATCAAGCCCAAGTACAGAACAAGAACCTGCAACGGAAGGAGTGACAGAAACTGCATCTCCATCATCGACACAGAGACCGACAGAATCACCAGAGAGATCTAGTTCTATTTCTGTAACTGATACTGAAAGGTCAACAAGCCCAAGTACACAACGAGAACCTGCAACGGAAGGAGTGACAGAAACTGCATCTCCATCATCGACACAGAGACCGACAGAATCACCAGAGAGATCTAGTTCTGTTTCCGTAACTGATACTGAAAGGTCAACAAGCCCAAGTACTGAAAGAGAAACAGCAACCGAGCGAGTAACAGAAAATGTATCATCATTATCGACGCAGACTACAACAATACCATTAGGAAGATCTAGTTCCGTTTCTGTAACCGACTCTGAAAGGTCATCGAGCCCAAGTACTGAACGAGAACCTGCAACGGAAGGAGTGACAGGAACTGCATCTCCATCATCGACACAGAGACCGACAGAATCACCAAAGAGATCTAGTTCTGTTTCTGTAACTGATACTGAAAGGCTATCAAGCCCAAGTACAGAACAAGAACCTGCAACGGAAGGAGTGACAGGAACTGCATCTCCATCATCGACACAGAGACCGACAGAATCACCAGAGAGATCTAGTTCTGTTTCTGTAACCGACTCTGAAAGGTCATCGAGCCCAAGTACTGAAAGAGAAACAGCAACCGAGCGAGTAACAGAAAATGTATCATCATTATCGACGCAGACTACAACGATACCATTAGGAAGATCTACTTCCGTTTCTGTAACCGACTCTGAAAGGTCATCGAGCCCAAGTACTGAACGAGAACCTGCAACGGAAGGAGTGACAGGAACTGCATCTCCATCATCGACACAGAGACCGACAGAATCACCAGTGAGATCTAGTTCTGTTTCTGTAACTGATACTGAAAGGCCATCAAGCCCAAGTACAGAACGAGAACCTGCAACGGAAGGAGTGACAGAAACTGCATCTCCATCATCGACACAGAGACCGACAGAATCACCAGAGAGATCTAGTTCTGTTTCTGTAACCGACTCTGAAAGGTCATCGAGCCCAAGTACTGAAAGAGAAACAGCAACCGAGCGAGTAACAGAAAATGTATCATCATTATCGACGCAGACTACAACGATACCATTAGGAAGATCTACTTCCGTTTCTGTAACCGACTCTGAAAGGTCATCGAGCCCAAGTACTGAACGAGAACCTGCAACGGAAGGAGTGACAGGAACTGCATCTACATCATCGACACAGAGACCGACAGAATCACCAGAGAGATCTAGTTCTGTTTCTGTAACTGATACTGAAAGGCCATCAAGCCCAAGTACAGAACAAGAACCTGCAACGGAAGGAGTGACAGAAACTGCATCTCCATCATCGACACAGAGACCGACAGAATCACCAGAGAGATCTAGTTCTATTTCTGTAACTGATACTGAAAGGTCAACAAGCCCAAGTACACAACGAGAACCTGCAACGGAAGGAGTGACAGAAACTGCATCTCCATCATCGACACAGAGACCGACAGAATCACCAGAGAGATCTAGTTCTGTTTCCGTAACTAATACTGAAAGGTCAACAAGCCCAAGTACTGAAAGAGAAACAGCAACCGAGCGAGTAACAGAAAATGTATCATCATTATCGACGCAGACTACAACGATACCATTAGGAAGATCTACTTCCGTTTCTGTAACCGACTCTGAAAGGTCATCGAGCCCAAGTACTGAACGAGAACCTGCAACGGAAGGAGTGACAGGAACTGCATCTCCATCATCGACACAGAGACCGACAGAATCACCAGAGAGATCTAGTTCTATTTCTGTAACTGATACTGAAAGGTCAACAAGCCCAAGTACACAACGAGAACCTGCAACGGAAGGAGTGACAGGAACTGCATCTCCATCATCGACACAGAGACCGACAGAATCACCAGAGAGATCTAGTTCTGTTTCTGTAACTGATACTGAAAGGCCATCAAGCCCAAGTACAGAACAAGAACCTGCAACGGAAGGAGTGACAGGAACTGCATCTCCATCATCGACACAGAGACCGACAGAATCACCAGAGAGATCTAGTTCTGTTTCTGTAACCGACTCTGAAAGGTCATCGAGCCCAAGTACTGAAAGAGAAACAGCAACCGAGCGAGTAACAGAAAATGTATCATCATTATCGACGCAGACTACAACGATACCATTAGGAAGATCTACTTCCGTTTCTGTAACCGACTCTGAAAGGTCATCGAGCCCAAGTACTGAACGAGAACCTGCAACGGAAGGAGTGACAGGAACTGCATCTCCATCATCGACACAGAGAACGACAGAATCACCAGAGAGATCTAGTTCTGTTTCTGTAACTGATACTGAAAGGTCAACAAGCCCAAGTACACAACGAGAACCTGCAACGGAAGGAGTGACAGGAACTGCATCTCCATCATCGACACAGAGACCGACAGAATCACCAGAGAGATCTAGTTCTGTTTCTGTAACTGATACTGAAAGGCCATCAAGCCCAAGTACAGAACAAGAACCTGCAACAGAAGGAGTGACAGGAACTGCATCTCCATCATCGACACAGAGACCGACAGAATCACCAGAGAGATCTAGTTCTGTTTCTGTAACCGACTCTGAAAGGTCATCGAGTCCAAGTACTGAAAGAGAAACAGCAACTGAGCGAGTAACAGAAAATGTATCATCATTATCGACGCAGACTACAACGATACTATTAGGAAGATCTACTTCCGTTTCTGTAACCGACTCTGAAAGGTCATCGAGCCCAAGTACTGAACGAGAACCTGCAACGGAAGGAGTGACAGGAACTGCATCTCCATCATCGACACAGAGACCGACAGAATCACCAGAGAGATCTAGTTCTGTTTCTGTAACTGATACTGAAAGGCCATCAAGCCCAAGTACAGAACAAGAACCAGCAACGGAAGGAGTGAGAGAAACTGCATCTCTATCATCGACACAGAGACCGACAGAATCACCAGAGAGATCTAGTTCTATTTCTGTAACTGATACTGAAAGGTCAACAAGCCCAAGTACACAACGAGAACCTGCAACGGAAGGAGTGACAGAAACTGCATCTCCATCATCGACACAGAGACCGACAGAATCACCAGAGAGATCTAGTTCTGTTTCCGTAACTAATACTGAAAGGTCAACAAGCCCAAGTACTGAAAGAGAAACAGCAACCGAGCGAGTAACAGAAAATGTATCATCATTATCGACGCAGACTACAACGATACCATTAGGAAGATCTAGTTCCGTTTCTGTAACCGACTCTGAAAGGTCATCGAGCCCAAGTACTGAACGAGAACCTGCAACGGAAGGAGTGACAGGAACTGCATCTCCATCATCGACACAGAGACCGACAGAATCACCAGAGAGATCTAGTTCTATTTCTGTAACTGATACTGAAAGGTCAACAAGCCCAAGTACACAACGAGAACCTGCAACGGAAGGAGTGACAGGAACTGCATCTCCATCATCGACAAAGAGACCGACAGAATCACCAGAGAGATCTAGTTCTGTTTCTGTAACTGATACTGAAAGGCCATCAAGCCCAAGTACAGAACAAGAACCTGCAACGGAAGGAGTGACAGGAACTGCATCTCCATCATCGACACAGAGACCGACAGAATCACCAGAGAGATCTAGTTCTGTTTCTGTAACCGACTCTGAAAGGTCATCGAGCCCAAGTACTGAAAGAGAAACAGCAACCGAGCGAGTAACAGAAAATGTATCATCATTATCGACGCAGACTACAACGATACCATTAGGAAGATCTACTTCCGTTTCTGTAACCGACTCTGAAAGGTCATCGAGCCCAAGTACTGAACGAGAACCTGCAACGGAAGGAGTGACAGGAACTGCATCTCCATCATCGACACAGAGACCGACAGAATCACCAGAGAGATCTAGTTCTGTTTCTGTAACTGATACTGAAAGGTCAACAAGCCCAAGTACACAACGAGAACCTGCAACGGAAGGAGTGACAGGAACTGCATCTCCAGCATCGACACAGAAACCGACAGAATCACCAGAGAGATCTAGTTCTGTTTCTGTAACTGATACTGAAAGGCCATCAAGCCCAAGTACAGAACAAGAACCTGCAACGGAAGGAGTGACAGGAACTGCATCTCCATCATCGACACAGAGACCGACAGAATCACCAGAGAGATCTAGTTCTGTTTCTGTAACCGACTCTGAAAGGTCATCGAGCCCAAGTACTGAAAGAGAAACAGCAACCGAGCGAGTAACAGAAAATGTATCATCATTATCGACGCAGACTACAACGATACCATTAGGAAGATCTACTTCCGTTTCTGTAACCGACTCTGAAAGGTCATCGAGCCCAAGTACTGAACGAGAACCTGCAACGGAAGGAGTGACAGGAACTGCATCTCCATCATCGACACAGAGACCGACAGAATCACCAGAGAGATCTAGTTCTGTTTCTGTAACTGATACTGAAAGGCTATCAAGCCCAAGTACAGAACAAGAACCTGCAACGGAAGGAGTGACAGGAACTGCATCTCCATCATCGACACAGAGACCGACAGAATCACCAGAGAGATCTAGTTCTATTTCTGTAACTGATACTGAAAGGTCAACAAGCCCAAGTACACAACGAGAACCTGCAACGGAAAGAGTGACAGGAACTGCATCTCCATCATCGACACAGAGACCGACAGAATCACCAGAGAGATCTAGTTCTGTTTCTGTAACTGATACTGAAAGGCCATCAAGCCCAAGTACAGAACAAGAACCTGCAACGGAAGGAGTGACAGGAACTGCATCTCCATCATCGACACAGAGACCGACAGAATCACCAGAGAGATCTAGTTCTGTTTCTGTAACCGACTCTGAAAGGTCATCGAGCCCAAGTACTGAAAGAGAAACAGCAACCGAGCGAGTAACAGAAAATGTATCATCATTATCGACGCAGACTACAACGATACCATTAGGAAGATCTACTTCCGTTTCTGTAACCGACTCTGAAAGGTCATCGAGCCCAAGTACTGAACGAGAACCTGCAACGGAAGGAGTGACAGGAACTGCATCTCCATCATCGACACAGAGACCGACAGAATCACCAGAGAGATCTAGTTCTGTTTCTGTAACTGATACTGAAAGGCCATCAAGCCCAAGTACAGAACGAGAACCTGCAACGGAAGGAGTGACAGAAACTGCATCTCCATCATCGACAGAGAGACCGACAGAATCACCAGAGAGATCTAGTTCTGTTTCTGTAACTGATACTGAAAGGCCATCAAGCCCAAGTACAGAACGAGAACCTGCAACGGAAGGAGTGACAGGAACTGCATCTCCATCATCGACACAGAGACCGACAGAATCACCAGAGAGATCTAGTTCTGTTTCTGTAACCGACTCTGAAAGGTCATCGAGCCCAAGTACTGAAAGAGAAACAGCAACCGAGCGAGTAACAGAAAATGTATCATCATTATCGACGCAGACTACAACGATACCATTAGGAAGATCTACTTCCGTTTCTGTAACCGACTCTGAAAGGTCATCGAGCCCAAGTACTGAACGAGAACCTGCAACGGAAGGAGTGACAGGAACTGCATCTCCATCATCGACACAGAGACCGACAGAATCACCAGAGAGATCTAGTTCTGTTTCTGTAACTGATACTGAAAGGCCATCAAGCCCAAGTACAGAACGAGAACCTGCAACGGAAGGAGTGACAGAAACTGCATCTCCAGCATCGACACAGAAACCGACAGAATCACCAGAGAGATCTAGTTCTGTTTCTGTAACTGATACTGAAAGGCCATCAAGCCCAAGTACAGAACAAGAACCTGCAACGGAAGGAGTGACAGGAACTGCATCTCCATCATCGACACAGAGACCGACAGAATCACCAGAGAGATCTAGTTCTGTTTCTGTAACCGACTCTGAAAGGTCATCGAGCCCAAGTACTGAAAGAGAAACAGCAACCGAGCGAGTAACAGAAAATGTATCATCATTATCGACGCAGACTACAACGATACCATTAGGAAGATCTACTTCCGTTTCTGTAACCGACTCTGAAAGGTCATCGAGCCCAAGTACTGAACGAGAACCTGCAACGGAAGGAGTGACAGGAACTGCATCTCCATCATCGACACAGAGACCGACAGAATCACCAGAGAGATCTAGTTCTGTTTCTGTAACTGATACTGAAAGGCTATCAAGCCCAAGTACAGAACAAGAACCTGCAACGGAAGGAGTGACAGGAACTGCATCTCCATCATCGACACAGAGACCGACAGAATCACCAGAGAGATCTAGTTCTATTTCTGTAACTGATACTGAAAGGTCAACAAGCCCAAGTACACAACGAGAACCTGCAACGGAAAGAGTGACAGGAACTGCATCTCCATCATCGACACAGAGACCGACAGAATCACCAGAGAGATCTAGTTCTGTTTCTGTAACTGATACTGAAAGGCCATCAAGCCCAAGTACAGAACAAGAACCTGCAACGGAAGGAGTGACAGGAACTGCATCTCCATCATCGACACAGAGACCGACAGAATCACCAGAGAGATCTAGTTCTGTTTCTGTAACCGACTCTGAAAGGTCATCGAGCCCAAGTACTGAAAGAGAAACAGCAACCGAGCGAGTAACAGAAAATGTATCATCATTATCGACGCAGACTACAACGATACCATTAGGAAGATCTACTTCCGTTTCTGTAACCGACTCTGAAAGGTCATCGAGCCCAAGTACTGAACGAGAACCTGCAACGGAAGGAGTGACAGGAACTGCATCTCCATCATCGACACAGAGACCGACAGAATCACCAGAGAGATCTAGTTCTGTTTCTGTAACTGATACTGAAAGGCCATCAAGCCCAAGTACAGAACGAGAACCTGCAACGGAAGGAGTGACAGAAACTGCATCTCCATCATCGACACAGAGACCGACAGAATCACCAGAGAGATCTAGTTCTGTTTCTGTAACTGATACTGAAAGGCCATCAAGCCCAAGTACAGAACGAGAACCTGCAACGGAAGGAGTGACAGGAACTGCATCTCCATCATCGACACAGAGACCGACAGAATCACCAGAGAGATCTAGTTCTGTTTCTGTAACCGACTCTGAAAGGTCATCGAGCCCAAGTACTGAAAGAGAAACAGCAACCGAGCGAGTAACAGAAAATGTATCATCATTATCGACGCAGACTACAACGATACCATTAGGAAGATCTACTTCCGTTTCTGTAACCGACTCTGAAAGGTCATCGAGCCCAAGTACTGAACGAGAACCTGCAACGGAAGGAGTGACAGGAACTGCATCTCCATCATCGACACAGATACCGACAGAATCACCAGAGAGATCTAGTTCTGTTTCTGTAACTGATACTGAAAGGCCATCAAGCCCAAGTACAGAACGAGAACCTGCAACGGAAGGAGTGACAGAAACTGCATCTCCATCATCGACACAGAGACCGACAGAATCACCAGAGAGATCTAGTTCTGTTTCTGTAACTGATACTGAAAGGCCATCAAGCCCAAGTACAGAACGAGAACCTGCAACGGAAGGAGTGACAGGAACTGCATCTCCATCATCGACACAGAGACCGACAGAATCACCAGAGAGATCTAGTTCTGTTTCTGTAACCGACTCTGAAAGGTCATCGAGCCCAAGTACTGAAAGAGAAACAGCAACCGAGCGAGTAACAGAAAATGTATCATCATTATCGACGCAGACTACAACGATACCATTAGGAAGATCTACTTCCGTTTCTGTAACCGACTCTGAAAGGTCATCGAGCCCAAGTACTGAACGAGAACCTGCAACGGAAGGAGTGACAGGAACTGCATCTCCATCATCGACACAGAGACCGACAGAATCACCAGAGAGATCTAGTTCTGTTTCTGTAACTGATACTGAAAGGCCATCAAGCCCAAGTACAGAACGAGAACCTGCAACGGAAGGAGTGACAGAAACTGCATCTCCATCATCGACACAGAGACCGACAGAATCACCAGAGAGATCTAGTTCTGTTTCTGTAACTGATACTGAAAGGTCAACAAGCCCAAGTACAGAACGAGAACCTGCAACGGAAGGAGTGACAGAAACTGCATCTCCATCATCGACACAGAGACCGACAGAATCACCAGAAAGATCTAGTTCTGTTTCTGTAACTGATTCTGAAAGGTCATCAAGCCCAAGTACAGAAGGAGAAACTGCTACCGAACACATAACAGAAACTGGATCTTCTTTATCGACAATATCTCCATCTTCCAAAGAATTTTCTACAACTAGTGGTTTTGTTTCCTCTTCTTTAGAACCTGAACTGGATTATACTTCTACAACTAATCTTCCTATTTCTTCAGACTCTCCTTCTAATAACTCTCAGTGTACATCTCCTGGATTCTTTCCAAATCCAGATGATTGCTCTAAATTCTACAGATGTGTTCGTATTGGTTTGCTGAATTTATTTACTAGGTTTGATTTTGTGTGTCCTGACGGACGAGTTTGGGATCAAGATTTATTTATGTGCAATTTTCCATGGGCTGTTGCACATTCTAATTGTAAGAATAAAGAACTTCCTACGCCAGATATTGATGAGGATCCTGATCCTCCAAAAGACAATAACATATGTCCAATTGGAAAATTGACTGGTGATCAAATTGCGCTTGTTTGTCCTTCTGGATTCCGAAAGCATCCTAAATATTGTAATGTCTTTTATCAGTGTACATCTGAAAGTAATTTGGACGTCAATATTGCCTTGTTTGCTTGTCCTGATGGTATGATTTACAACGCAGAAAAAATTCAGTGTGTTCTTGCGAACGTATTTAATTACTTATTCTTAGGCTGTAAAGACATTCTCGTTAATCCGACGGATAACTTAGTTCCCATTGTAAGTACTTTATCTCTTTTATGACACTTTTATTTTTATTAGAATTTTATTTATTTGTAATGATTTTTTTTCAGTTGAGCGTTCCGTCTACTCCACTATGTCCATACCCCGGAGCATTCCCGTATCATCCAGGTTGCTCAAATGCATTCTTTAAATGCAGACGCGATCGAAAGGGCTCATTACGAGGTTATCTCTATAAATGTCCTTCTGATAACGTTTTTTCTCCATTTTCAAGAAAGTGCGAACCTGCAAAATATTTCCCTCAATGTTTAAAAGTTAGGGCGAATTATCGCATGGAATCTTCCTCTAGTATGCATATGACTCACCATAATATCTTCTATTTTGGAAAACAGCTACCTTAAAATCCTATATAAACTTAGAACGCATTTACATTTACTACTATCATTACCAATATCTATCTTCTATTGTGTAAAGTAAAGCAATAATTATTATATCATATAAGAAATATTGTTAAAAGTTATTGAAAATAAGCGAGCATCTAATGAAATAATAAAAATGAAATTATGTGTGTTCGACATTAGTATGAAAATATTAATTTTTGTATAAATCTACTCCCCGCTGCTAAATCAACGTTTTTTTTTCAATATCTATCTTAGAAGTTAATAGAACATTATTGTCATGTTAAGCAAGGTTTCTTAAACCTTTTTACTTCATGACCCGTTTTATCCGAGTAAATATCTTCGTTACTTTAGTTATATAGAAGTATATATTGTAAATAATCTGGAAATACAAATTAAAACTTTTCCTGATAATAGATCATTAACTAAATTTATTCAAAAATACGCTATAAGTATAGTGTTGCTAAACTTGAAATTAATTTTCTGTCGTGTCATGGCTAGGAATTTATTATTTTTATTGAAATGTCTGCCGCCCTATAGAGTCGCTGTCTTCATTTTGAGGAGCTTTGATGTAAAAAATAACGTTAACGTTAGAGACATTAATGCATTAATATCATCCTTATAGAATTTAGAACTTATTGTTATTATATTGCTCGGATTTTATACTTTTTGTTATTATTTGACAAGTACATACATTGTTCTCAGTCCTGTTTTTTGTTGAATGTCATACGAATGTAGTGTAAGTTAATTATTAAATTGTTATTTTTCTGTTTCTATGAATAACATAATTTATCAATAATGTTGACAATATTATACGAAGATAAAATTTCTAACCTTTGATGAACAAAGTCTCATTTGAAAGAAGAAGATTCAAACGTTTAAATGATCAACCTACTATTATTAATTCGATATTTGAATTACGCGCGAGCAATTATAATCTACCTAACCTATATACCGATACGACATAACACATGGTAGGAACACAGTTTCTCACTTGTGCTTATAGTTCATATTTTGTCCGTATTTGTCGCTAAAGTCGCACATGCTTTAAGCATTATAATGTAATGGAGAGCTTTATTGTAAATAGACTTATACGAGCAAGGTTTTTACTGCGTTTAATTAATTCCAATTATCTATAGCTATCCTGAATCACTAAAAGTTGCAATTTAAGTACTTTTTAACAAGATAAATTGGTAGAAAATGTGATGTAGATACATTCATTTAATTTGTTAAATAATTAAAACATACGAAAAAGAACGTATAGTGATATTTCTTATCGCGCGCACGCTAATTGAAGGTTTCGAAACGATTTTGGCTCAGTAGCAAAAAAGAAACATGCCACGGTATTAATAAGAAGTTAATAAGTGAGAGCGCGTCGTAATAATCAAAAGGATGTATTCGTGGCAACTATTCAATTTCATGCGAGTTAATTTTAAATACACTAACAGCAATGTCAACCTGTCCTCGTTTTCTAGGCGATTTAGTAATCGTGTTAAATTTGGAGGTTATCGTAAAAAGGTAGATTTGTGGCTTAAAGAACAGAGCACGCAGGTAGCGAAGGCATGTACAAGACAATGCGAGTTTATAGTGGCACAACGTATTAGACGAAGTATTCAAATATTTCATCTCTATACAAAAATATGGGACGAAGTGGCTCTTAAAGAAATAATCAAATCGTGGAGAACGCGTGTTATAAAAAATTCTAAAAAATTTCTAATCGGTGCTGTCGGTGTAAGTGTTTATAATTGGGATCATGAAAGAATATCTGACGAGGAAGTCAATAGGTAATAGTTCTTTTTTATGTACTATAACAAAAATTATAATTACGTAATATGTTTATCAATTAAATTATAAATTTCTGTACGTGATATTACATACACATCGTTGTTTACGCTTACAATTATAGTTATAGTCAAGAGATAGAGGGTATTTATAAATTGAAAGACTGTACCGTTATGTGTACAAACTGTCACCTGCGAATTATTATCGACAATGCTAGTAAACAATCTGGAGTAGAATATTGTAAATGTGATGATAGTGTCAAAACGTCTGCTGCCACGAATAAAGATCGTATGTTATTAATTATATTTATTTTATTAGATCTTATATATATATATATATGTATGTCTATTCTGGTCTTATATATATATATACGTGTACATACATTTATATGTATATATATTTATTTTTAATTTAACACTTGTAATTGTTATATTTTTATTCAGCTAACGGTTGGCAACCATATATTGAACGCCAAGACATGTTGGTCTGGAGGAGACAAGAGCCAGATACAGGTTTATTTGCTTATAAAGTATATGGATCTTTTCCGGATGTCACAGCTGAAGATTTCTTACAAGTACAAATTGATATAGATTATAGGAAACAATGGGACACAACTGCCCAAGAATTACAAATTATTGATACTGATCCACAATCTACAACATCTAACAATCATAGTGCTGATGTTATATACTGGGAAATGATTTGGCCTGTATGATTTTAAGTTTTATTAAATAATTACAAATTATATAGATATCAATTCAAGCTAATTATATATTTGCAGAAACTATTTGCTAATCGAGATTATGTATATCAACGTAGATGGGTTATAGATAAAGATAAAAGGATAGTAGTTATTGTTAGTAAAGGAACTGACCATCCTAATGCACCTGTTAAACCTGGAACTCACAGGTATATAAATTAAGAAGCCTAAGTTTTAGTAACATGTTTAGAAATAAGATATTCAAAATAATTACCATTCAATAATATAAAGTTTAAATTCAATAGAGTAAGAACGTATTGGTCATACATGGTAATTAGACCTTACAAGGATTTTCAACAACCAGGAATCGAGTTTAGCTTAACTTACTTTGATGACCCTGGTATGAGAGTGCCATCAACCATCACTGCATGGGTAGCAGTAGCAGGTACACTATCAAAAATTATATGCTATAAATAGTAGTATTATGTAACATCAATTGTATCTTTTTTAAAGGTATGTCTGACTTTTTAACTCGCATGAGGCAAGCATCCAAAGACTATAAACAATACAAAATGATGCAAAACAATGTCACGTCTACTAGCCATACTGTATTGGATCAAGAAAATCTTACCGAATATGAAGATTCACATAAAGGTATGAATAAATCTGAAAAAGATAAAGATATAGTAGAACATGGAGTTGTAGAAGAAGATAATTCAAAACACGTTGAAGTCATAGAACATGACAAACCATTAGAGATTACACAATCTAAGAACGAAAACACTGATACAGAAGAAAATAATTTAGAAGAAAATGAAGACAAAGATAATGTTGCTAATTCTAGATCTCAAGACGAAGGGGGTTTATTAAATTATTTTTTTCTGAGTAAATTATTTGCGTGACAAGGAATTGTAATATGTATTTTAATACATATTTTTAAATATTAAAGTCTTTTTCATGATTTTACATGAAAATAACTTTAATTTCCAACCTCTATTTAATTACAAATATGTTGACTTATTATATTAGTAAAATAAAAAAAATAGTACATGTAAATTTTATTTTTAATTCTGAAAATTTAAATAATATTTATAATATATGAATGATATTTTCGAAATTATTTATTATCATGTGTTTAGAATTAAAAAAAAAAAAAAAAAAGATAAATTTGATGAGCAGGTTTGAAAAATCTGTTATTAAAAATCTTAAAAATCAATGTAATTCTATCAGTGTATGATTCATGCATTTATTGCAATTGTAAAAATGAGTACAATTAGCTATCAATAATACGTCATATTTATGTACGATACGAAAGTATATTAAAAATTAAGAGAATCAAGATATACTATACAGGAAAAATTTATTATTTTATAATTGACTGTAATCACACATATAACATCAGCTCATATATATATTTTTTTTACTTTCGTGCATTATTCTTCCTGAACAGTTATATACTGTTCACAAATCTCTTTTAATAAAGATCTATCTTTACTTACGATCACCACTAAAATTTACTACTTTCTTATCATCATATATACATCCATTTTCACATGTAATTGCATCCATTAGCTATATACGACAGACCAAATGATATCTCCTATGGCAGTATTATTGCTTTTTAGTACCTGCTAATAATACCTCAGTAACATTAGAATGAAAAATTATATATAACAAACAAATGAGGATTTTTGTATTCATATATACTGACAAAATATTTTTAAATTGCAATATATTTTTATTCGTTAATCACGTGTTTATTATTTCAGTAAAACTGTCGTCATTAAAGCATGCTTCTTCTGCTAACATAGCATAAGAAATAAATACTTCGTCATCTAAATCCAATTGAAAATTGATTTCTTCCGGTAGTTTTTTTGGAGAAGATAAAAAATCAGAACACTCTTCATCATGACATTTCTGATATATAACTTGTTTAGTTATGTCAACGATCAAATAGATATTATTACTTTTGTGCCATCTTCCTATGTTTTCACAATACCTATATAATAGTATATTAACCAAAGAATTTTATATGTTTATAATCGTTCATTTTTAATAGAAATTTGAAGTTATATAATAATTTATTTTACTTGCAATTAGAGTGTATATTTTATTATTATTCGGTATCTATTTTCATAGCATTAAAAATATGAACAAAAGATATAAGGAAAAACTTTTAAAAATGACTCTTTATAAAATTTCTTAATTTAGTATAATATGTTTTATATTTCAAGTTATTAAATGCAATATCCAATCAAAGTCTCGCCAAAATAACGCTGGTTACAAGTGTGTTAATAATAAAATATACAGTCAATATGAGACAATATCATGAATTTTAAATATAAGTATAAATACCTGTAACCGATGATTTCATAAATTAATGTTTTCAATTGTTCGTTATATTTACATAGACGTATTTTTCCTGGTTTAATGATATCTAATATATATTTATCAATTTCAGGATACTGCGATGATGTATTATAGCTTGTTATATTGTTTATCCGTTGCCTTTGTTCTTTGTTAGAGTGTGTTATGACCTGTGCCTCACCATTGGAAAATTCAAGTAAAATTATATCCTTTTTTCTTGGAAAATAAGCTATCAAAGAATTGATAAAATATTCCAATTCTGGTTCTTTGTACATTTTGGGTAATATAAATTTACAATCAGATGAAATTTCCAAATGAGACTGTTTACCCCATTTAGTGGATTTGTATATTCGAAAATGTCTATTTTTTGTATAAACTCCAACATCAATAAATAATTTTCTTCCATTTTTCATGTTGATTATTAACTCTTCAATATCAATTTTGGAAAAAGTACTTAAAATATCATGATGTGTTTCTGTGTTATTTAAATAATTTGTTATTTCCATACAAACATATTTCATAAATTTTCCTACATGAAAATTATCTTTAAAAGCTACATCCTTAATAGCAAATATTAAATGTCTGCTAAACTTTTCATTATTAGTAGAATCCAAATTAATAATATTAAATTTATTGCACGGTAAATGCCATTCTTTTAACATAAATGCACATAAAATGTCAATGAGTGTGTTAGTCATACGTGAGCCATTACTATTAGGATTTAATTCATATAGAAATTCTAAATCCACATATAACCAACATGGGGCTCCTTCTGGTATAACCTAAAAAGAAATTATGTTAAGAATCTTCTTTATCGTTAACAAATATAATTAGTTGTTATTTTACAATTGTGAATCTAATTAGAACAAGAAATTAAGTAAACAAACTTAAATTTTTATTTTAATAGAAAAGATCAAACTAGTCATTCTAAGACTTTATTCATTTTTATAATTAATAAAACCTCATAAGAACATCTTGATTCAGGAGGTCTATCTTTATAGTACCACCAATAAACTTCGGGATGAGCTACTACAAATTTTCTAATTCCATCATTTTGTTGATATACAAATGTACAAAGCATTTCATTATCATTAGAATGTTTATTAGCTACAGCAAGTGCTTCTGCTTGTTTATAAAATTCAGCCCAAAACTGTGATGGACCCAAAATATGATCAGGCATTTTCCTTAAGCAATTTATGTTTAATTCCTTTTTGCATTTCTTGTTTCTATCAATGGGTTTTAATGCACCCATATTTTTGCCATAAAACTTTTCTGGACTGAATTCATTCATTTTTAATAAAAACGCGCGCGGCAACGAACTAAAGAAACCTCACTAGGTATATTACATCAATATTGCCAATATTAAAATTTTTCTCTATATGTATATATATATATATATATATATATGTCAACGTTAAATTGTATAATTCAGTTAAATCATAATAACAATAGTAATAATATTGTTGTATTCCATTTTTTAATATAAAGTGTTATATTCAATATTAATATATTTTTTGTCTATGTTTTTTTTTATTCGAGTTACTAATAATTGCATACAACTATTTTGATTGGCCAATATTTTCTCCACGTTGAATTCTAGCAATTTAATTGGTCCTGAGATAGGCCATTTGTAACGTTCTGTTGAAGTGACGAAGGTACAAATTGTATCTCTCTTTTCAGTTCTTTTTCCGAAAGTTGCCATATAAATCTGTACGTTCTGAATTTATTATTTTATATAATCTGTTTAATCTTACTTTTTAAAAGCACGAATTATAGAAATATATATCTTTCGAATTGTACTGATATTAATTCTAGTTTTTCCACGTGTTTAAGTGAATCTTAAATTTTTATAATAGTATATTTTCTTATATTAAACATAACCTCCATGTTATGATTATAATTAAGTTCACGTAAAAATAATTTTTTTACTTTATATTTCAGCAGTTTCCTCAGTGAAATAAAAAATGGCCAAGTCAAAGAATCACACTAATCATAATCAGAGTAAGTAAACGTGTATTAAATTAGTAATTAAAAGTTTTTCATTTGTATATAGTTTTTATATTAACACAAAACCTACCACGATGGGCCAAATAATTTTAAACTTTCTCGCAAGTTCTAATTTCTTATAATTTACAATGTTATTTTGTGAATCAGGATTTCTTATGTTATAGTTTTTACTGTAAATATATTTTAAGAATATATGATTTTTTTGAAGACTTCATTTGACCCGCTATGGTAGGAACAAGTATAATTGTGTGTTGGGGATATAAATCTGATAATACATTTTTAATTTTTACATTAAATTAATAAATTGTAATTATATGATTTGTTTCAATTTTTCAGATAGAAAAGCTCATCGCAATGGCATTAAAAAGCCCAAGCGTTATAGGCATGAATCTACTTTAGGAGTAAGCGTATTTCAAATTATTAGGTTATTAGAAAAGTAATTTCGTTTCTACAGTGATACATAAAAAAAAACGATTTTTTTATATTTAGAATTCAAAACATTTTAAATGATCGTAAATGGTTTGATAAATTCAATTTCTCAATTATTTCTCTTGGTGTTATGCGACAGTTAACGTCCACTAGTGTCTTAATATTTTCTTTGTTCTCTGCTTCAATCAGACGACCTGAATATCATGAATCTTTCAAATTGAAATTACTAATATGAAATTTTAAAAACCAATTTTGTCACAGGTTCATGTAACAAATACTCTCCGTAAGCAATATATAATTTTTCTTCTTGATTGCATTGCATTATTACTCTTATGGTAATAATAAGCAAAATGTAATAGTAATGTATACTTTGATTCTTTATTTCTGATACGATGCTAAAAATACTACTTAACAGAACAACATGTAACAAGATTCTAAATCTCATCTAAAATGTCTGTTGCTAGAATATAAAGTGATTTTGAAATTTAGAGTAAAATTAAATTCAGTAATGCAACTTAGAAAATCTGTGCAATAAGCGAAATTACTTTCTCAAATCAATATTTAATAATTAAGTTTATTTATTTCGAATAAAATAATACCTAAACTAATATTACAGATGGACTTAAAGTTTTTGAGGAATCAACGATTTGCGAAAAAACATAATCTTAAGCCAAAGGCTCAATTAAAAAGAGCAGAAAAGCGAAAAGCTCTTCGTGAAGCTTCAACGAAATAAGCTGTGTATTATGTTTTCATTAAAATAAAACTGTAAGATAACTTAATATTTACTTCATTTTTCCTCGTAAAATTTATTTTAAAATAATTTGTAATTGATCTACATTATTAATTATATTATAGGCCATTTCAATTAGAAATTATCATATTTTTTGTAAATGAATTTATCAATTTAAGTAAAAAAAAAAGCAAGATATAAATGAATATGATTATAATATAAATTTATTCATAATATTCTAGTAATGTGATAGTCTCACATTAACAAGCCTTAACATAACCTATATATTTAACTATTGTTAGGTGAATAAGTACTTGAGTTCATTGCATTTGCTACGCCTTTAGTACGTGAATATTTTATTTCTCTTTTAATTTGATTCATCGAAGAAAAAGAATTTTATTTATTCTTATAATATATTTATATTCTAAACAAATAAATATAGCTACTTTATATATATAACGAATATGGAGGATCAGGTAGCGCACAGTTTTAAAAATTCAAGTAAACCTAAGCATATTTTACTATTTAGTGGGAAACGAAAATGTGGAAAAGATTTTATTACAGATATATTACATAAAAGGTATAGTATTTTATTCTTTGATTATAATATATATATATATATTCTTAGTCAAGTATTTACGCGAAAGATATTAATATTTATAAATAATTATTTGTATGTAAAATAATACAAGTAAATTTATTAATAATTTATTTCCAATCCAGATTAGGTGATGATAAAAGTGTAATTATTAAAGTATCGGGACCAATTAAAACACATTGGTCTAAAAATTTAGGCCTTGATTTAAATAAATTATTAGATAGTAGCGAATATAAGGAACAGTATCGCTTAGAAATGATCAAATGGAGTGAGTCTATAAGAAAAAAAGATAATGGATATTTTTGTCGTGCTGCTATTGATATGTATAATGGTATTATATAAAAGATACATTATTATTTTTAATTAGATTCGTGTGTAATAGAACATTGAATTTTTCAAATGTTTTTTTAGCATGTGACAAACCAATTTGGATAGTGAGTGATACTCGTAGAAAAACTGATATTCACTGGTTTCAAGAAAATTACGAAGGTCTTTGCAAAACTATCCGTGTAATTACTAATCCGGAAATAAGGGAACAACGTGGATGGAAGTTTGCTGCAGGTTAAATTGATAGCGGTTTGCAAAACATAATTATAATCTAATGTTTATAATTCTAAAGCATACCAGAATAATTATTATTTTTAGGTATTGATGATGCTGAAACAGAATGCGATCTGGATGATTTTGATAACTGGGATTTAATTATTGAAAATAATGGTAATGACGTTGAAACTATTTCAGAAAAAATATTAAAATTAATTAATTAATATATATGTAAAAAACATATCTGATATTTAACATATTTGTTTAACCAGTATTGCAATATTATAAATCTAAATTTAATAATAATTTAATCATTTGCAGTATTAAATTTGGATCTAAATAGTAAAAATTGAAATGATAAACTTTTTTAGATTTAATTGATCTATCAAGAGAACAAATAAATAAATTTGTTGTTTATTAAGTATAAAATAAAGTTAATAAATATTTTTATTAACATACTTATAATTTTACTTTTATTCTATCATTCTTTAATAATTTATAAAATAATAATATAAACTTCAATCAAGGAATATTAATATAAATATTCAGTAAATTATCTTCTTATTTGAAAACAAAATATTAATTATACATAATAAATATATAATGCACAATCAAAATATAAATATTATATCTATATATATATATATATATATATATATACTTATTTACATGACAGGTAGTTATCAAAACAGACATTGCGTGCGCATATGTGTGAAGTTTTCTGCAATTAGAATAATTCTTTGTATGTATGTACTTTAAATGTCGTCGAGAATGCTTACGTTTTTATTTTAAAATTCGCTCCAAACCGAAAAGTAAGCCCTTTTATAAAGAATTAGTGCATTGTTTATTACAGTATTTGAAACAAAGAACGTAAATAGTAAAATGGTCGAACACTCAATTCCTTCCGATATTCTTGACGACCTTAGTAGGTTAGTTAAATCTGTTTTATTCATTTTACTATATACACAACTACGTAATAATTTTTATAATATAGAAAATTTGATAAAATTCAATTAAAAAGAATTGATAAAGATAAAAATATTAATAATGACGCATAAGTAATTAATATGATTTATTTTATTGCAGTCGTTTTATTATTAATGTACCTGAGGAGGAAAGGAAAGACTTAGTTCGAATATGTTTTCAAATAGAACTTGCTCATTGGTTTTATTTAGATTTTTATTGCACAGAAGAAAATCCAAAATTAAAGACATGTAGTATGAAGGAATTTGCTACACATATTTTTCAACACATTCCATTTTTAAAGCCACATGTTCCAAATATAGACACGGTTTTAGAACAATGGAGAGAATATAAACAAAATGTGCCAACATTTGGTGCTATCGTTTTAAATGAAGACTTAACAAAAGTATTATTAGTACAAAGTTATTGGGCTAAAAGTAGTTGGGGGTTTCCAAAGGGCAAAGTAAACGAAGATGAAGACCCTTCGCACTGTGCTGTTCGAGAAGTATTGGAAGAAACTGGTTTTGATATATCGAATTTAATAAATAAAGACGAATATATAGAATCTGTTATAAATGACCAAATTGTTCGACTATACGTAATATCGGGTGTACAAAAAGATACTAAGTTTCAACCTAAAACTAGAAAGGAAATAAAGAACGTTGAATGGTTTTCTCTTGCTGATTTGCCTAGTAGTAAGAAGGATATGACACCTAAATTAAAAATGGGAGTTGGACCAAATGCATTTTTTATGGTTGTTCCATTTGTAAAGTAAGTATTTTTATGATTTATTCTTTGAACATTAACAATAACAGTGTAATGATTATCTTTCAAGTAATATACAGTAATGCGTATTACATAGGAAAATGAAACGTTGGGTACAAGAGAAGCAACAGCGTGATAAAAATCTATCCATAGCAAGGAGACATAGGCATAAGTCGTTGGGAGATGTTGAATCTGTTTCTAAAAGTAAACGCCAACAACAATTATTTCCTCAAGCAATTCAAGTAAAGAAATATTTTATATTAACTAGGTATACGTATATACAGGGTGGGTCAGCACATTTTACCATCTAGATTTACGTTGTTATTATTATTACGCGTAGCAGACAATGTTTCATATGGAGTTGAATGGCTTTGAAAGGGGTTCATTGTCTGCTACGCGTAATAATAATAACAACGTAAATCTAGATGGTAAAATGTGCTGACCCACCCTGTATATGTGTATTCGAATTTACGAAGCATTTATATTGATATATTTTTTTGCATAACGCTTATAGAACGAAGTTGTAGATTCTAAAAGCGTTCGACAATCGAATACATCACCAGCTAGGAGTCGTCGTAGCTTATACGATAATAAAAATGCCTTATCAAAAGGTGCATTTAAGCGCAATTTGTTTGGTGAACAAAGTGGTGATCGTTCGCCATTCACTTTAGCTCAACAGTTGACGGAGAGTCCACAGGGTCAACAGTCATTTTCATTTTTAAATGATCCTGCCATTCAATCGGTTAAGTGCAATGATTTTAATTATAAAGGACGACAATCTGATGAAGAAATTAAAGGTTTGATAATCCTGAAATATATATCTCGTAAAAATTTATATTATGGATTTAATTTAATTGAAATTATTTAAATTATTTGGTCTCTTTTGTTTGCTCTCATACACGTAATTATGAAATATTTTATATTTTAGGTTTAGCAGAAGGAAATATCAAATCTTTATTATTTGGTGATTCTACGCAAAAATTAAAAACAGATTTTAAAGCTATACCTTCTCCGTTTACAAGCATGGAACGTAATATTCCAACATTTCCTCCGCCAATTCGCTTTAGGTTACATGAATATTCATCTGAATTATGTTCTAAAATTTGGGTACATTTTAAATTCGATAAACAGGCAATACTGAATTGCTTGTAAAATAAAAAATATAATCATATCGCGTAGACCAACAAACAAAATTTAAACTAACTGATAAATTCGATACTGTAGTTTACTTTTTATAAGTATATTTTCTCTTGAAAACATATTTCTAAGTATAAGATGTATAAAAACTTTGATATGTTCTGTAGATAATATGGTTATAATGGATGATATATTTCGTGTAGATATACACTTACAAAGTAGTATTTCTTGAAATAGTCTTTAAAAACATATCTCAAGAAAATTTGCATTAATTTTGATTATGTTAAATTTATCATCATCATCACATCGCATATTTATTTACAGTAGTGCAATAAATTTTAATGTCTTTATAACTTTTTATTTTGACATTGAATATTTTATATAATTTAGAGCTATATTTCTAATGCTATGCAAATATAGTAATAAATATATACTTTTTTAAATTGCATTACATGAAAAATGATCAAGTTTGCACACATCAAAATACGATGGAAAATAGTATATTTGATATTGTCTTAAACTCTTTCTGAAGTTTTCATCACACAAATCATTTTTTATTTCATACAACAAAAAAGTTGTTTTTGTACAAAAATTTACGTCAGGATAATTATTATTGAAATAATAATGTAACATTTTGTAGATTTTTATTTTAACTAAACATTATATCACAATCCATTTTAATGTTAAAATATCAGTAAATATGTATATGTGTTATATGATCACAATTAAGATCCTTACATTGCTTAGTAAATTTTGTATTTACTAATAAAATGTAGTTAAATATTTTCTAAATGATGGTTCGTTCGATTGATTCTTATGAATAATAATAATAATAATAATAATAATAATAATAATAATAATGATACGTGATCACATATGAAAAAATATGAATAATTTATTTTTCAGATCAAGTGCAATATTAGTTAAAAATATATTAAAACATAATTTAAGAAAGTTTTATAGAGAATGATCTATTATCGTTATTATTTAAAAAAGACTAGGAAGACAATTAAAATAAGTATGAGTGCGCTAATGAAATAAAATATTTTTTTGAAGATAACAGTGCCTGCACCACGTACACTTCTAATTAATTCATTGTTTAAGGCATAAACTATTTTACTTTCTTCAATGAGTTTATTTTTAGTATCTTCATCCAACGTATCAGCTATTTTATTCATCGTTTCACGCAAATCACGTTTTAATTCAAAGATGTTATGATTTTTAAAGTCCGTGATATTATTGCCACAACTAGTTACTTCTTTGAAAGGTGAAATCTTTTGCATAAGTTGCCTTTTCCTTCGTAAAATAATTCCTCCACTAAGAAGACCCATATAAAGGTGATAAATATATGCCATAAGTAAAGTGGGCTCTGTATCTTCTATTTCTCTTAAACGCATCAGATATTTAATAACACTGTCTCTAAAAAAAGTCAAAATGCATTGAAATAAAACAATTTAATGTTCATATAACTATTGTTTTATATACAAAAAAAAAAAAAAAGAATAGTTTCATATAAATAAGTTCAAATGAAACAAAAATAAGAAAAAGAATTGAGTAAATAAGTAAAGAAAAAGATGGGGAGTACATTCTTGAATTTGAATATTAATGAGAAAAAAGCAAAATAAACTACTGGGGTGGTATATTCTACATGAAATATATACCTAGGACTATAGTTTTTCATCCATCCCTTTCCCAAATAGTATTCAAGATCTTGATCAAAAGCCTCAGTACGTTGTAATTCAGTAAGATGTAATAATCCAATTTTAGTATTTTTTAATCTAATCATTGCACCTTCTAGATAGCGGAAAATTTCATAGAAGACCAGAAGACCATCAGCCCATACAGAATCATCGAGAAATCCTACTTAGAGGAATAAAGCTTATAGATAAGGGAATATAAGAGTTTAATATGCGATGCAAAGCGATAATAATAATAATAATAATGAATAAATAAATAAATAACTGTAGCATAAGCTTGGTTTGTTAAGTTATAATCATATAAAGAAAAATAGTTACAGAAAAAATATAATAAATAAATAAATATATATATATATATATATTATATAATATATTAAAAATATTATATTATTAATTTTATAATATTGTATAATAATTTAAAATTTTATTTTATAATATTGTATAATAATTTAAAATTTTATTTTATAATATATATTTTATCACTCTATATGTGATATGTATCATATATGGACATCATATATATCAAAATATATATGTATATATATATATATATATATATATGATATGCATATTATATTTTTTCACATATATATACATACATATAATAATAATAATAATAATGTCCTAACATTATAAGTGCATCTTACCGAATGCTAATTTAGCGTTTACCAAAGCATCACTAATGGCATGAATTTCTCTTGTAGCTTTACGCATTTTTTTACAAAACGTATCTTCCTCCTTGTCCGTCATTTTGTAAGAAGGGTTTGTTTTTTTTTTTTTTTGTAAACGAGTCGTTATAGAAAAAACTTTCAATTAAATTTGATTTAGATCAATTTATGTAGTCATTTTAACGAATTCCCGCGCGCTTCATAACTCTTTTTATAGAAGAACCATCACTTAGAAAATACCATTGCTATTATGTCGAACGTCATTTAGTCACTCGTCATGTCGTCGTCGTCGTCGTCGTCGTCGTCGTCGCCGTCGTGTCGTAGTTCTGCGTTCTGCGCGCATTCATGCCATAATCAAGTATATCGTTCGTTCGTAAAACCATTGAAAGATGTCAGTACGTACATTCTTTTTTTTTTTTTTTTTGTAAAACAATAAAATTTATAACATTATTTGAAAACATTGAAAATTATACTTTTCTTTCATATTTCATTTCATTTAATCATTAACATGTTTGTTTTTTGTTTTTTTTTTTTCAAAAATAATTGTTTTTGTAAACGTATTTCAATGCGCGTGTTCTGTGTTGTTTATTTGCAAGCTTAATTATTATTATTTATTAGTCTTTAATCAAAAAGCTTTATTTCATTTTATCGGAAATATAATTTGATATTGTTTCTTTTGTATTTCTAAACGTTCACGTTGATTATTTAACGTGAACATTTCACAATTAATTGTATATAGAATTAAAGAAATATTAATTTCTTTAACAAATAAGTTACTATAATATTTTACGGTTTGTTTCATTTTCACAAAAATTAAATTAAATAGTAGGAACGTATACGAACAACAACTACAACAGTGTTTAAATACATCTAAAGAATCATTCAATTTGTCGCCATTTTTACGCTCTAAAATATAGAAATACTAAATCTAAAATATATATATATATATATATATATATATATATATATATATATATATATAAATAATATATAAATAAAATATATTATTTTATTATATATATAATATTATTAATATTATTATATATTATTTTATATTACAATAAAAAATAAGTAATATATAGTGTAATATATATATATATATATATATATATATATGATAATATATATTATAAAATATTATAAAAATAATAATATTATAATATATTATATATAATAAAATATTATAAATATTATAAATATTATAATATAATATTTTTCTAATATATATATATAATTAAAAAATATGTCATTTTATATATACACATATATACATATATTATAATTAAATAAAATATATATATTAATTGTATCGTAAATATGAATGTATCATTTTATGAAGATTGTTGATGGTATTTTAATAATATAAGACAATTTTTTTCGTGTGACAATTAAACGAAAAACATATTATTTGAAAGGATCGTCCACGTGGTCGTATCCTAGTAATCGCGTTTTACCGCTGTCAGAGAAAGGAATCCGCGCAGACCGCAAGATGTCTAGCTGCCGCGCAAGATAACAGGAGAACATATCGTATATGTATTACCAGACATGCGTATTTTCAATCGCGGAACTTGCTTAAGCTTCTTTATATACTATATATATATATATACTTGTTATATGTTCAATATATATAGAGTAAGTCTCGGAAGTATTATTCGTACCTCCTACTATTATGTCGACTTTTAAAACAATCAATATTTTTTTATAATATCTACAATATTTTGTAATTTCTTATACGCATAAACATTTTCTAGAATAATTAAACTTTCAAATTGATATAAATTTTATTGTTATAAATAAACATTTGATTAAAATGAAGTTAAAATTTTAAGAAGTTAAATTTTTTTGCACGGCCTATAAAAATAGTTGAACGAAATGAAATTGAAGAAGAACACGTTTGAATATTTCTAATCGGAAATTGAGAAATTAAAAATTAATTTTTTAGCTAGACAAATATATAATATATGGATCTTTTGTTATAGATATATTATATTTTATATAATATTTTAATAGGAGAAAAACAAAATAAATCTTTCATTTCTTCTTAAAACGATAATTGGTTACTAACACGATGTTATATATGTTGTAAGTAAGTAAATATATATATATATGTGTGAGAGTGCATCCCTCTCTCTGAGAATGATGAAAGAGAACGCGTTCATTTGTCGTATGTCGTTTGCACCGCTTATGTTAGAGGCCAAGCAGTGCGTTGACCTTCGCTTAGGATGTGCCCATGTCCCCAGGCCGGGTCACATTCGAGTCTTGCGATCGTAGGAAAACATATATGACAGAAGTACTCGTCGAATGTGTCGCGAACTTATTTTGAAGATTCGTTCACATCGAAAACAGTTAAAAGAGTTATTAATTAACAAAAAACCGTATGAGTTCATATTTTCCATAATATATATATATATATATATATATATATATATATAATATTATACCGTTCGTATAAATAATATATATATTAATTTTTTTATAATATTAATTTGAAACAGAACGCACAAATATTTCTTTATATATGATATTACACACGATTAATATACATAATTTATTTATATATATTCTTTAAATTAAATTAATTTTTTTTTATTTTGTATTTTTAATTACAGATTGATCATCGATTTTCAACGATTCATCCAATTTTTATGAATTTCACAATATCATTCAACCAACAGTGAAGAGAACGAGTGTTTTGCAGCCACCGTAGAACTTCTTAAGTAGTAAGTGAAGACATTTCAAGTCCTTTCAATGCCCAATCATATCGAGGATGAAAGATTCAATATCGGTATAGGTTAGTGATTGTATTCGTAAATTTGTCTTATCTGAAACGAGTATAAGAAATCGTAAATAAGACTTTTGGTTTTGCTCACGAATGATCTTCATTATATGTTTTGTAGATAATTTTATTATAATTTTTATACATATATTTATTTTAGATTAAGTCAGGATCTTCTTGTTTTGTCGGTTTCAATTTATTTAATTAACTATGCAATTAATTAATGCATTTATTTTTTTCTCTTTATTTTGAACACTGTACTTTGCATCAGTAATGCGTCCATTAGATAATGTGCATTGTACATCGTTTCGTGATAATTTTTAATTAATGCATCATCATTCAATATATTCACATTAGATTGAAGTAAAACGTATCTTTGTGTTTGTGTTTCACATTTATAATGTAAGATAAATTAAACAATATACTTTTATTGTAAACATTTTTCAAACTGATATATTATGATACATATATTGTTAATTATCAAGGTTTTATTTTGTTACCATCATTATCTTAAGTGAAAGTTTAATATTTATATACACATGTGTGAAAGCATCTTTAACCTTGTTTTCATCGAAGTTACTTATGTTAAAATCATTCTTGTATCCTTCCGGAGCTTTCTTCTTCTGCTGCCCTGCTTCCAAGTATTTGCTAAAGGCGGTACGACGTTACGAGAGACTCCACCCATTAGACTGACATGGACACGTTCAGTATCCGGATCCTTTTCTTTTAGACAACACTTTAGCCAGAAGGATGAAAAGGTCTTATGGTAGATATAGGTCCTTTTCAATGGCTTCGTCTTCAAAAGGACACTCCTACTTTATGCCCTTATTAAATAATCAATGTTGTAATATTTTACTTCGAACACACAATTGCTATTTAAAGAATGCTTCATTATTATTTCAATTCTTTTTTTCAAAATTTTCTTCTTCAATGAACTCGTTTCTATTGTATCAAAAAATGATATAGATTAAATTAAATTTCACAACAGTAAGATCACTTTTACAATAATAATTTTTCCAATGTGTAAGAATAATAATGAAATATTTCTAAGCAATGTATTTACTTATTTATGTGTATGTATAAGTATAAACGTAACAAATTATGAAATAAATATTCATAATTAGTAGCAAGGAAAGAAGAAATTAATTGTTATAACATTAACTGGATTAAATACATAATTTATTTATTTTATGATAACTGCAATATAATGTATAATATAAATTCAGGATTTTATGTTTAAAAATTAATAAGTCGGACTAAGCAATTAACTCGTATGTTAAACTTGTATAATAATAATAATTAAAAACACGATTGAGAAAAATTCATTTATTATTAAATATCAACGAAAGTTGTATGCATTATCTATTATAGACAACATTACAAGCCTATGTATTTTTATTTACGTTGGTAAGAGTATATATTTTCCAACTTCATACCGTCCTGTTCATTCACGGCTCCGAAGTTGTGCGGACCAGTTTTGTTACGAAATCCTTGATTACAAGATCGACAAGCTCCAGTGATATTATTCCTGCCTAATAGTTCACGAAATGTATTGTCACTTGAGTGTCAATCTGTTTTTTATTATGGTGCACTGCTTTGCAATTATAAAAATTAATTTCGGCACCGTTGTTGAGCTTGAAGAATACAAGAGGGTGTTGAAATATAATAGAGGTCGATTAAAAAAAATAAAAAAGACAAATTCATATCTGATTTATGATATTCTTTTATCATATCAAATGCAAAATTATTTTATATGATGATAGCTTTATTTAAAAATTTAAATTTATATTTTTATTAAAATTATATTGTATAAGTATATGTAATATATAATTAATTATTCTTGATAAAGATTTAGATTTTTTATTGTGTTTTTTTTTTTTAACAACGTACACATACTTTGAACTCTACAAACAATACATACGATTAATCATTTATTATATATTACGAACACGTAATTAGTATATACATTACTATGAAAAATGATCGCAGTTTATTCCGCAATACTTGTCATATTGTTTAATATTAATCACCACAAAAAGTGAAGATAATATACTTCATTTTCGTGCTTATTGTTAAGATTAGAATTTTGTAATCTTTTATATCGCATCCCGCGGGTAGAGAATTTATTTGGATCACTGTCACGCGACTCCGGTAAGCTTCTGTTCTCCTGTTTCGATATATAAAATTTTTCAGGAAAAAGCGTGTAATTTCTGAGTATTTAGTGAGAAATAATATTGTATAAGTTAAAGCATAAGATATTTTTTAAGATAATGCATGTGTATTCTTCTTTGTATGATACGATTTAAATATGTATAACATATATATTCATATTTTTAAAAGTACATATAGCAATTGAAATAGTTTTCACGATAAAACTAGTAGAATCTCGTATGTTTACATATCTAAATACATGTATTTATATTTATATATGTATATACATCAAATATTATAAGTATAGACATACATCTATATATGTATATATATATATATATTTTTATCAAGCAAACATTTGAAAAAAACTATCGAAACAGAACAGTGTACACACATATACATTTATCATTTGTTAATATAATATTACTCATAATTAACATTATTTTTAGTACCGACGATGGCCCCCCAAGCAAATAGTGAAAAATACGTTCAAATTATTGCAAGTAATTATTTAGAAGTAATTATTTATAAGAAATTATGTCTCTAAATAATATTAAACCATTATTTCAATTTTATATTTCGTGACACGATATATATATATATATGTTATATAAAATATGTATACTTTAGCGACAATTTATCTTTATATAAATGAGTTACGTCTAATAAGTTGGTTAAATGTTACGAAGTAGAATAAAAAGTATAGGTCGAGCGTTCTTATTTATCGATCGCTAATTTATGTTAGATGTGGGGGTTCTGCGGATGGTCACACTCGACTGAAGTTACCCGGTCGAGGTCACTAGGAGATCAGATTCATCGAGAAGTCGTTGAATCGCGGAAGAGAGGACCATACCTATTACATTTTAATAAATCATACTTCGGTAAATCTACCTATGATAGCAGGTGTTTCAAGTTAAGAAGAATCTCAAGTAGTTTTGCACTACTTTCCTCAAGTTAAACTTCGGATCGATCATGCATCTTTACAAACAGGAAAACATTGCTGGTAAAACTTTTGTTATTGTTTTATAATATTTCTTTCTTTTTTTTTTTTTAGTACAATTTTATAGTAGATAAAATTAATAACAATAGAAATGTATTATACAGGTAGAATAATGTTTTAGTTTTCATATTTATATAATTGAACAAGTATGTAAATATAATCTTAACACTTAGAGCCAACCGAACGCCCCACAGAGATCTTTACAGTTTCCACCGCACATTTTTCTGAAGTAGGGTCTTAGAAAATGATTTTATGGCTGGCAAAGACTCCATCGGAAATCCCGAAAATAAAGAGCCGTAATAATGAGCAATGAAACATTTCAAAAATTGATGCATTTTATTATATGTTGTATTCTATATAAATAAGCTGTATAGAGAAAGAAGCGTTTCTCAGATGAAAAGGGTAGATCTACTTGAGCGGTAGGTAACCGACGACTATTTTGGAAAAGGGTAGATCTACCCAAGCAGTCGACAAAGTTTTAATGAGGAAAAAAAATGATAAAAATCATGAATAAAAACCGATCGATAAACTTATAGGTTAAATCAATTTTAACAATATATAATCTAGTAAATAATATAATAGAAATATTATTAGAATAATATTGTCAATTTTTAGAGAAATTTCTAACAAGTTATTGTATGCTATTTAATGAGTTAAACATTTTTATTGCATTAATGGTATATTATTTTGTTGCTATACATACATCGTAAAATATATGACTTTTTTAAGATTAGTCATTTGATCCGTAAATAACTATACACGAAACTTGGTACGTTTAGTGTTAAACAAACGAGTGATTTATAATAAAGCATTCGACATTACGTATGGTCATGATATATATAAATTCAATTTAAATTAATTTATGCATAAAGGAATTCCCTCTTGAAAAATATCATCGCCTAATAAACGAATTCACTGTGCGCGTCGCGTGATATCTAGCATTTAACAATAGTCTTGCATATAGGTATTCTATATATATATATATACACCTATATTTGCAAAATTCGAAGAATGTTACGTACGTCTTAAAAGTAACCGAGCGACATAATTTTTTCAAAGAAAAAAAAAAAAGATTTAACAACGAGTGTTATTATTTATTACAATTTTTAATCCCCTTACCTAATGTGTCGGTGAAATTTTTTCGCGATAAAAAAAGGGAAGAAAAGAAAAGCCTAATTTATTATTTGCTATAACACGATTGGTAGATAAACATAAAATAAAAGAAAAAGTGTCATAGAAAAAAAATAAAAAAAAGGGAGTAATAATTCGTCCTTGACCCTTCCTGAAAATTTACGCGCATGCGCGAATGATCGTAACGGTATAGTAGAAGAGCAGAGAGAGAGAGAGAGAGAGAGAGAGAGTTGGAGGGGAAGGAGGAGTAAAGAGATGGAAGTGGGACGGTATCTTACAAAACACGTTCCTCTCTTCCTACTCGCGTATCGTAGCGTCTTCTTTGCTCGGACCAACTTGGACGATCCTCCTCTCGTGTACCTCTCGCATGTAATACGTGCGAGTAGTGTACGAAGGAAGGGTTCAGAAATACTGTCAGGCCTTCGAATTGGCGAACCTTTTACCAAGGCAGCATCTTACGCGAAGAAGCGTTTCGCAAATTTGCAGCATAGATGATTATACGTGCACGTGCATGTGCACATGCATATGCACTCATATAGACACGTATTCGTAAGGTACTTTTGTTTCTGAGAAGCTAATGTATATAGGAAACCTCCACTCCCTTATAAAACGCATACAAATGTACAGTAATTGTATCCCTTTTGCAAGAGAAAGTCCGATCTCTTTTCACCAACATTCGCAATTCCAATTTGTGTGTGTGTGTATATATATATATATACATGCAAGTAATGAGCTTTATAACGGTATATATTTGCGTTGTCTGACACATTTTATACTAGAGCATATATTTTTTATTCGCTCGTTTATGTATTTTATTGGAATATATTTTATACGATGGATAATGTATGTAAATTAATGTGGAATTAATAATTAATGAAATATGGATGAGAATTTGTCGTGTATAAATAGTTGCTAAAACTTAAGATATTTCAGATATGAGTAGGTAAGATTTGAACAATTTTAATTTGTTCTTGAAAAATTAAAAAGAAATTTTATATAATATATATATATATATATATTGGTAGATTTAAATATCATGTGTAAAATAGAGAAATAATTTTAAACCAATTGAATATGTCATATTTTGTTGTCAGATTAAAAGTAGTAATGGAAATACCAAGAATGTTGGTGTTCAAGATACTTCAGATAGTCTTGTGCAGGGAATAACCTGTTGAGCAATTTCAGTTTATTTGTTAGACGGCTAGCATAAAGTCGAGTTGGTGCACCAACCGAACGAGTTTCGGGATCGATCGGTCAAACTCGCGAGTAACTTAGCATAGCGGCAAAATTTGAATGTTTACGAATTTGCCAATGTGCGCAATATTTATATTTAAATAAAATTAAAAAAAAAAAAAGAAAAAAAAAAGAATTAAAAATGATATACATACGTAACGAAAATAATTGGCCAATAAATAAATTTTGAAATTTATAGTCATTTTATAATATAAATACATTTTTATTTCAATAATTTTAGAATTATATGTCGAATAAAAATTGATATGATTCTATTATATAAAATAAATAACATTGCATTTTTAGCTACATTGAGTAAAATTCAAATTAATGAGAAATTTAGATTGAATTTGTCTAATCGATCATTTGCTTAGTGAAAAGAAACTACTGCAAGGGAAGTCAGTACAACAAAGTTACTATCAAGAAAAGTATAATACCAGGAGAACGTGAATGGCTGCTAGCAAACTTTTGCTAGTGAACACGTTATTTTATATCAGGAATCAATGGTTCTTATGCATAGGATTAGTTCTAATGCGGTTACATATTCATTAACGATTTTTCCTTCTTCGAAAAGTTCAAAAGTTCAATTAAAATCCTTATAAACCCAATTAACCAATAACTTTAATTCTAATAAAAACGAGATAGATAGAAAAATTTTTTTTTTTTTTTAATCAATTATTCATCAAATTTTGAATGTCTTTATGAAAAGAAATAAGAAAAATAATTTAGAATTATCGTAATGATCAGCATTTAATACGAAATTATAATATATTATATTAATAATACTTTCACAGCATTAAATACGAAATTTGTTTCCTAGTTGAATATTTATTTGTCAAATATGTCATTTTGCGTATTCATCAGCTGACATTAACAGCTGTGACAGACAGGCTTATTCGCGAAACTGCAGAAACTGATTTTTACCGAGGACACTTGTACCGGTAGATAGGTACCCCCTTTGCGATGGTTGGCAACTCTCTCACTCTCTGCAGATATGTGGATTTTCTATGGCGGTCGCACCACACGGTCTCGTATATCGTAAGTGGCTGCGGTATTCGGCTAGTCAGATCGATGAGGCGCCGTCGTCGCGGCGCCTCGTGAACGCCCCAATCTCTGTCCGATTCAACGAAACTCGAAAGACCCTGTTTATTTATTTTTCTTATTATTATTTTTTTGTTTTTTTTCTAACAATATTTAACACAACTTAGATATAAAGAAAAATAATCGAATTTACGAATAATTATTATAATCGATTGAATAAAATACTAAATATATCGTTAATCTCGTTTTTTAAATTAATATTTCACTTGCATATATATATATATATATAGTAATTTTATTTGACTTAAAAAAAAATTGCACATTATCTGAAAAATAATACAATAAACTATACGAACTTTTGGTTCACCCCAATAGTTTAATGCGAAACTAAATGATTTCATCAAACGTGTCATCTTGTATGTCAGATTTGAGTATTTTTTGCTTTTTAGTAACGTAAAATGTCATATAAAAAATATCTAATTGTTTTTTTTTTTTTTTCATGAAAGCTACAATATCACAGTCGCATAGCAAAAGAGAGAGAGAGAGAGAGAGAAAAAGTAATATATTTTTATTGTACCCGTTAAGAAGAACAAGAGAAATATAGAGATAGGTACTGTTCCTAGCTTGAGAAAAAAAAAAAATATATATATACCTATATATATATACTAAAAGAGAAAAAAAAGAGATGTCTATATTCGATACTCGTGACATATATGTAAGCCTTCTACGTGCTTAATCGTCGACTAAAGTCTCTGGATCTCTTTCGCTAGAGAATAGAAAAGAATAAAAGGGAGGAAAAAAAAATCAAAAAAAAAAAAAAAAAAAAAAAAAAAAAGAAATGTCGTTTTAGGCGCATTGCATCTCTTTCGAAGCAAATCGAACCACAACCGTGTTAGCTAGCAAATCGAACCGGAACGATTCGATCTTTGGCGGAAGACACGAACGATCGGTATGCAAATTATTGCCATGTCTAATAAGAGGCACTAATGGTTAAGAAGTAAAAGAAGAAGAATAAGAAGAAAGAAAAGAAAAGTAAGGCCGTGTTTTGTTACGGCTCGCCAAGCGTTTGATTATAACGGACTTAATTAAGGATCTTTAATTACTTGTCAGTAGGCGGATCGTACCGCGTTACGCAAATCTTTCGTAATAATTTATACGATATTGTTACGGTTTCTTTCAACGATTCGTTACGTTCTCATTATTTATCAAATTTGACGGCCAAATTTGTTAATACTAAAATGTCTTGTTTTTTTGTTTTGTTTTGTTTGTTAATTTATTTCTTGTTTCTCTCTTTCTTTTTCGCTTGTAATATGTAATTGCATATTTAATCGAGGGGAGGATAGGGGATTACGGGTTTGGAACGTGAGATTATGAAGAAAACTCGATATTCTATCTGGGAAGACACACTGGGCTCTAATCGGCTTTAGTAGGTATGCGGGATGAAGAGACCAACACGAGGGGTTGTAGCCTTGATGGCAAAGCAAATGAGAAAAATCGTATTAATAAGACAATTAATAGTAATCCTTTTTGTTTTTTTTTTCTTTCTTTTTTTCATTTGTAATATTATAATTGTATAATTTGTGTTGTATTATTACTATGAAATTGAAATTTCAATTTTTTCATATATTAATATCATTGTGAAAAGAAATATTTGAAAAAAAAAAGAAAAAAAACATTGATTATGTAGAACGCGAGAACAGTAATGGTACGAAATATAAGAACGGAAATATCGACGTAAAACCGAAAAAAAAGGATTGTACGTTCCCCTTTATTATCAGTCGATACTTCTCTTACGATGGTACCCATTTATCTACCTATTTTCAACCTAATCGAGAGAAAAACGTTATTATAATATTTTGGTAATGTTAACGACGGCATCGAATCATCATTAGCTAATACGATTTTCCATTCTTCCTTCGTTTTATGCTCTTTTATGCTCGAAGAGACTGAAATTATGAGATAAATAAAAAAAATAGAAATAGAGAGAGAGAGAAAGAAGCCGAGATACTAAAGATCGTTTTTTTTTCTTCATTAGCATACCCTAATTAAAAGTATCTGCTCCGTTTATTTCACGAAACGATTCGTTGCCAATAAAGCGCGAGAGAATTTCAAAATGCAATATTATGAATAAAATTTTCTATTTCTTGTCTGCATTTTTGTTTTGTTTCCAGGGCAATTTTTTGTTTTTGTTTTTTTTTTTTCTTATTAATATAACTATTTATTATTGTGACAATTTTTGTGTCATAACAAGTTACTTTCTTGTTACAATTTGACAGGTCGCGTAGGCGTCTCGTTTGAAGAGTCTGTTCTTGTATCTTTAGTGGAATGCCTTTGAAAATTAATATACATGCATGCATACATACATTCATACGTACCTACATACGTACATGCATACATCCGTACTATACCCTGTTAAAAGATTTTTCTCACTTGTTCTAGGTTTCTCGCGTATAACTTTAACCTAAGTGTAAGGTAGTCGAGGGAGAAAAAGAAATATAAGGGAAGGGAAGTGAGAGATAAAGGACTTTGGTTGGTATAGTACGCAACGATGAAAATTTATTCGTCGCACGTGCGAAATATCAAGTTCACTGGTAAGACACTCGAAAGGTATATTATATGCAAGTTATATGCTAAGAATATTTCTTATTTCTTTTTTTTTTTTTTTTAATTTAAATTTTTTGTTGTTGTAGTTTAAAGAAAAAGAAAAATAAACGAACAAATAAAATTCTAAAGGCTCGAAATCTCGTTTTCCTCGGTTTTAAGCTCGACTTTTGGAAAAAAGAAAAAACCCGTCGAGCTGAAATTTACTCGCTCCAATAATCAACAACTTCAAAGCGTCGATTAATGTTATACGTTTACCCGACGACCATTTTCATGCGTTTAGTTTTTCTTTAGAAAAAGTAGAAATAGAAGAAGAAGATGAAGATGAAGAAGAAGAAGAAGGACAACACCAAGAAAATTTTACCAATATAAATAAAATAATAATCGAAAATATAAACGTTTAAAATGATCGCTTCCATAATACGATAATAATCGAATAATTTTTAGATATTTCTTATGTTATTGTTGTTGTTGTTGTTGTTATTTCTGTGCCTTTATTTCTGACCAATTGACGAAAGAAATAATGACGACGAAGAGAAATTTTAGGTTCCCCGATACGTGCTGCAATACGTCGTCGTATCCCATTGCGGATATAACGATCGTTGTGGGCAGTGCCGTAGCGAGTATGCTGGACTCGATCGAAGAACGATCGACTGATAAAAAGGAAAGAGATGGGAGACCATGTTATATCTATGCGTAATAGGAAGTTAAGAAAAAAGAAAACACAGAAAATGAATATAAAAAAAAAAAAACAACAGATATATTACAATACAAAATTATAATAATTATTAGGATGAACCAAAAGTTCGTGAGTTTATAAATTAATATTTCACTTGTGTGTATATATAAAGTAATGTTATTGACTTCAACAAAAAATTGCACTGTCCGAAACAACACAATAAATGCACGAATATTTTCTTCATCCTAATGTTATTGCAATAATATTTTGTAACATTTTTCTCCTTTTTTTTTTTGTTTTTCTTATAGTATCCATACATAAGAGAAAAAAAATAAAAGAGAGATGAGAGAAGCACATAATAAAATTAGCAATCAACTGTTATAGGGGGGTAAAAAAAAATCATAGAAGAGGGTAGTAAGTCTCGTCGAAAGGGGTTGACACGTGCGTGAAATGCATATATCACCTTTCTGTTCTTTTTTCGTCGTCATAGTCGTCATAGCCGTCGTTATAGCAGTATAGTCCTCTTGTCTTCCTTATTTCAATGAGGGCTACGCACAGCACAGGTGCGCGTGAGCGTGCAAGGATTAAGAGGACGTCTCTCGTTGTTGTACCTTCGCAAAAGATGAGAGCAAGTCTCTCTAACTTTGCAAGTAGGATGAAAGAGGAACAGAGAAATTAAGATAGATAGATAGATAGATGGAAAGAGAGAGAGAGAGATAGAGAGAGAACTTCGCTATACTTCAGCTTCAGATGTTCTCAACACGGTTAGTATGGGGCGCCGGTCAATACTAGCGCCGCGCAGTATGTTCAGTGCCGTCACCTATGCGCATTCACCCCTTGTTATTCGTCAAATCTTTCTAATAGACAAAAATTCCTATACTTCATTTTATATTACGATTTTCATTTTATTCCAGATAACAATATCGAAGATTAAAATATGATATTTTTAATTTTACACATACAAATATATCTAAATTAATTTTAATTATTTTCTTTTTTTTTTAACAAGAGTTATTTATTAGAAAAATAAATTATAATCGAAGTAGAATATAATTAAATCTTGTCAAAATGTTGTCGATATTTTAAACAATTATTATTTCGAATGAATCAACGAATATCAGGGTTGAACTAGTTCAAAGATGTTTCTTTTTTTTTTCTTCCTATTTTTATAGATAATCGTCATCATTAAACAACAAAAAATTGTGGAGAAAAATGGTGGTTGGTAAATCTAGGAAAGACTTAGGGAAAGAGAACTGAAGAAATGTTTATCGTTGAAATCGATCGGCCTCCTCGGCACCGCGTCAAAATCGTAGAAGCGGAGGGGACGGGTCTAGGATATGAGAATACGGTACTAGCCACCAGGAGAAAACACTGCGGCAATCGAAACGAAATACGGTCGATCGATGGATGAATCGAGCAACGTAATTGAAAATTGGACCCTTAATCGTGACGTCACTCTTATTCGCGACATTCGAAATCATCTGTTCGCAGTTTTATCACGGAATTGGACACTTACTGCGACATATTCAAATTGTCTTCTTCTTTTTTTTTTTTTTTTTTTTTAAGACTATTATTCAGCCGAATTTTAATGTTACAAAAAATGTATTAATACAGAATTGCATATGAAATCAAAAATTAAGATAGAACAATCGTATGCTTCATTTTATTAAGGGGTATCTCTTAGGGGATAGATAACAAATGAAAAAAGAAAATGATATAGAATTTCGCAAATAGAAATGCAAAATTACGACCTATTTTTTTCTCCTCGTTTTCAACCTCGCATTAAGTAGTAATAGGCTATATTCTAGATACATTTCTAAGGAAGACACGGTACATTTCTAAGGAACACACACGATTCAAGTTTCGTAAAATAATTGATTCGTTATTGAATAGAATATAAAAGAAAAGGACAAAAATATAATAAAATAAAATAAAATAAAATAAAAAAGAAAATTCTAGAAAAATAATGATACCAAAAGATAAAAAAGAACAAAATAAGTATCGTATTTTGTCGAGGTATATTTTTGCAAGTAGTATTAGTCTTCCGTTTGATTCAGTAGTAATGATTTATTTTAGACAAACACAAAAATGTCTTCAAACATATGTAACAATAATTCGTTAATTTTTCGATTGTATTTATTTTTCTTAATATATATGTTTCTGCATAGAAAAAAAGAATGAGATAGAAAGAGAGAGAGAGAGAGAGAGAAAGGGAGAGGGAGAGGGACGATACGGCTGGTTATTTTGGCCGAGGCAGGAAGTCTTACGTACATCAAACGAATAGATTAACTCGTTCATATGTCAGTCACGTATTCGTCCATACATGGTGCTCAAAAAATTCCTTAAGGCCTCTGATATTCTGTTTGATTCTTTTCTTTACGCTTGACCGATTGAAATATAAAAAATAAAAATAAAAAAAGGAAACAAGAAGAAGAAGAAGAAGAAGAAGAAGAAGAAGAGGAAGAAATAAAAGTACAAGAGGAAAAAGAATTTGTTCATCCATGATGCAATTTTCTAACGACGAAGCTTTTCGAAGGATAAAACCGATAAAAGACGTATTTCCTTTATTTCAGCTTGACGAATTTCAATTTAGCGTATTTCGCGATATTTAACTCACGAGGTCAATGCTTCGAACGGAAGGTGAAGTGTAAAAGAGGATTATACAATGCAAGACAAGGCTCACCGCATTGCGACAAATAGCCATAACGTCGGCACGTTCGTCTTACGTTCGCGAGAATTTTCTTTCTCTATTTTACAGCTCGACTAATGTGAGAGATAATTTGTTTTTTCTTCGACTCCTTTTTTCCCCCGTTTTATTATTTTATTTTATTTTATTTTATTTTTTTTTCTTCGAACAAATTATATTATAGGGGCGGGAGAGGGGGAGGGGGAGGGGTAAAGGGTGAAGGGAAACGGGGTAATCGAAATCGATGATTCGGAAAAAGTATCGATAAAGTTTTGATGAGACATTTTTCGTTCGTTTTCCCATATCTTACGAAGATATCGATCTTCGGAACAATAAAAAGGTCTTTCAAAACTTTATCTTTTACAAAACCCAATCCCTTTTCTCAGCCTTTGAACACTTTATTTAACTTTTCCTAAGATCCTCGAGGTCTCTTTACAATTGATCCATAATTAATTGCAACCACGTACGTACGTAAGGGAACTATTTTAAGGGGTTCCATTATATTTTAAAGATTCGTTGCATTAGAGATATAAATTTTGTTTTTTTCGAAATTCCGTTAGAAAAATTTGTTCAAATATTATTAATATGTAATCATTAATGATGATTATATCGTGATGTAAGTAACAACAATCGTGATTAAAATTTACGTATTTTAAATTGTAGCTTCTTTCTTTACAACAAATGATACTTATCTACGTTCAGAATTGAACTATATCTTTAAGGGTAATGGCACTGTCTCCGGGGGAATAATTTTAACCTGATATAATTATCCAGTAGAGAGACCGTGGTAAAGCGCGTATACGTATATTTCATTGATCCGCAAGGGACACTTGAATCGTTTTATCAACCAACAGAGGAGAGATTACGCGAAGAAGAATTAATTTTGATTAGTGATAAATCAGAAGTTTGTTTTATTTCCAATTTCCTTGAAATAAATATTATCGCGAAAATATCGAAAATAGTTTGACAAGTATTCATATCGAGTTTGAATTCAAAATCCTTTTTCTCTCTCTCTCTCTCTCTCTCTGTCTCTGTCTCTGTCTCTGTCTCTGTCTCTTTAATACGTTAAATGGAAAAACAATTAGTACAATCTCAGACGATCAAATAATTTTGTAACATTTCCTGGACGCATACAAACTCTTTCTCCAATTCTTGGTACCCAACTTTAAATTTTATGCACACTAATAGTCTACCATCGAAGAATATTACTTTTAGTTACAGCAGTAGTAGTAATAGTAGTAGTAGTAGTAGTAGTAGTAGTAGTAGTAGTAGTAGTAGTAGTAGTAATAATAATAGTATCGTAGTATTAATAGTAATAGTATAATAGTGTTGGTGTAGTAGATGAGAAAGAGCGAGCCTACGAGATATCACCGTATCTATATGATCGGCTGGTGTAAAAAGCGTCGACGCACGGTGTAGGTAGGAACCCGGCTGGTTCCTTCGACCAATCGTGTACTTCCTTGCCCGGTGGTGGGGTTAGTTCTCGGGGTGTAAAAGTGGGGGCTACTGTGTGGACGATGCAGGGGGCCGCAGCGTCTGTTAGAGAGCCGGCAGCCCCGAACGCGAAAGCTGCTGCCGAGCTGGTTCGAACGTTTTCAAGCTATCGACAATAAGAGGCAGACCAGACAGACGGACAGATAGAAAACGAGAGAGAGCTAGCGAGAAAGAAAGAGAGAAAGAGAGAGAGGAAGAAAGAGAGAACGAGAGAGAATCGTGATAATAATAAGGAAGGAGTTTAACGGGAAGCTTGTTCATTCGAGGATATCCAAAGGCATAATTAGATTCTTTAACATATATATTTTTTTTTTGCGATTTGAATAAAATCTTCTCTCTCGTGTCTCGCGAACACAAATTCTCTCTCTCCTTCCTCTGTATAAACATACCTACATATATATACATATATAGACAGCAGATAGCAGCAAACATAGAGAGAGAGAGAGAGACAGATACGTATTATAATATACGCACGGAATCGTGTGCAACACGAAGAGAGGAGACCCGCGTTCGCGCCACCTGACGTCTCTACACTTCGCACAGACAACGACGGCTTGTCAAACGTCAAAAAGTAAGGATCGATCGAAGAAGAAGAAGAATAAGAAGCTGGTGCTTCTGATCCTGAATAATCCTTGTCGTTTCTAATTGTCATCGTGGTAATTTCATATTTTGTTTTGGAAGGAAGTACCTTCCAGGATACATCGGGTAACCTGGAATTAAGGAGGAGCGATACGTGACTGAGGTGAGTGGATTTTAATTATTTTGTGTATAGATCCATTACAATCATCATTTTGCGTGCTGTGTTGTTGAATAATCTTAGGGAGTGTATGTTGTATAGATACACGAAGATCAAAAGACGTAGGTCAAGAAAAAGAGAAAAAAAAATGAAAGAGGAAAAAAGTGTTAATTAAAGTTTATTATTATTTTTTTCGGTTATCTTATGGAGGAAATTCTTCTCCTCCCCCTGGCGAATAGGTCGTATGGATTTTATCGAAAGGTTACATATGAATTGCGTCTGGATTGCGTTTAAAGGGAGGGGTTGTCGGTGGTGGGTGTGCACTGCGGTGGTGATTCTCGATAGAATTTCTTTTTTGCTACCAAATCCGATTGAACGTATAATAGAACTATTTCTTCAGACGTTAACGTAAAATGATCAAGTTCCAATCGTGTATTATTTACTATATCGAAGTATTATAATCAATTATTTATTTGTTCCCACGTAGCAGTGATTTTTTGTTAGTTATATTAAACAAAATCTACATTTCATTTCTTCATTTGATTTATTCCAAGAAAAAAAGAATTAGAAAAAGAGAGATAGGTACCGAACAGACAGTAGATAGACAGAGAAGGTGAATAATCGAGAGCTTTTTCTGGCCCTGTTAATATTATGATACTCACAGTCAGAATTTGGATCAATGATCTAACCTGCCGAGAACCGGCTTGGATCCTGCGCATTGGCTCGATAGGACCTACTCCTCGAAACTCTTTCTCCTTGCTAGAGTCTCACGTAAATCCTGCGCAATGCCGTGTGCCGATATCATCAGTCGAATAGCCTGAAGAAATATCTCATTTTAATAATTGTTTAAAAAGTGAGGATTTACTTAGCCTATTTAATAGTATCGATAGCAAATAGTGAGAGACTCGGGTAGGTTAACTAGAATGTCAATTCTTATTCAGATTCATTAAGACTAATTCTTTCTTCGGGTATCCGTTCGTGTAAAGGTTGAGCCTTTTCGTAAGGTTTCGATGGAACCTCATTGGTGTTCGGCTTAACCGAGAAGTTATAGCTGACGCGACTAACAACTATTTTACATCTTTCATGAAATTCTTTAAATAATCATTAGAATATTTTCTTTTTCTTTTCGTTTATAGAATTCATATACTTTTTATAGTATATACCTGAAGTTTTTCTTTTTTTCATTTCTCGATATAAGTATTTTTTTTTTTCAATTATGCCGGTATAAGGGAAAGAGAATGTCTAACCTATAAAACGTATAACCAGCAGTATCAGGCGTGTACCAAGTAATATAGTAATGCTCGCCAGAGTGAGCCACAGTCAATATTGAGGGGTGAATTACCACTGCGCCAACTTGTAGGTCCCGTGAAAGGGAAAAGTTACACTCTCTCTTCTCTTCCTCAACGGCTTCACTCGTTATATTTCTGTCTGAGATCCTTTGATCTAAGCAAGAAAGAGGAAAGAGGTCTTATCGGTGAATAAACTTTGCCGTTTTACGAGCAGTTTTATCGCAAGTTTTATCGACTAATTCGTCTTTTCTTCCCCCTGGACGTCTGCTTATTTGCTCGTTAGAAGCAGTGTCAGTTTAATTCCGAGACTCTGATTGGAAACGAATAGAAAGGAAATAAAAGAGGTAAATGACGAGTTTGAGAAATGAATGATGACATTTCCATTAATAAATATTAACTTTGAGCTTTTACAAACGTCCCATTTGAAATAAAATTGTTCCATTTGTTGAGTTGAATGAATTCGTTCGAGAAATCATTTAAATAGAAATAGGGGTAGTGTAGAAACGTAATAAATTTCATTCACTACCTGTTTCGATTATTTATTATTTTTCGATTTATTTATAAACGAATTGTCTACAATCAATTGATTTCTTTTTCAGCTATGAGTACAGCGGATCCCGCTGGGGAGGGGGGAGGAGGAGGAGGAGGAGGGGGAGGACAATCTGCAATAATACCTTCCACAAATGCCGAACAAAATGCAACACCGAGTACACCGATAACAAGCAGTGCAGTGCCTCCAGGATCACAGCAGCAACAACATCCACCACCATCACCCTTAAGTGGTTGCTACCTACTTGTGGTGCTTCCCGAACCCCATATCGCACAACATAAGGATCTTATTTTCAATCGTCTTGCCAAAGGTACGTACTATCACAGTTGTTTAATATATTTTATTTTTTAAATAAATTAATAAATCTTTTAAATCTGAATTATCAAAATTTTCTATTAAAACATCGTATCTTTGATAAAATTATAAAATCGATTATTATTCAATTATTCGAGCTATTGTTTTCTCGGATCACGTCGATGATAAATACTTTAATCATTATTTATTCTTTATTATTATTATTATTATTATTATTATTATTATTATTAGAATATTAAATGAATGAAATTATCAGCATATTTTACGTACCTATTTAATACCAGAATAAAAGATTTATTATTGGGAAATATATAATTGATAACGGTAATATACGGTAATATAATACATTATTAAAACATAGTAAAAGATATAACTTAAATCAATTGTAATGACAGACACGCGATGTTGTAATTTAAAAATGAAGATTTAACTATATATATATATATATATATACGTATCTCATATATGTGTCGTACGACTTTCCGTTTATGTACGGGGATCTAACGGTCCTTTCTGCATTCGATGAACGTACGCGTGGGTTCTTTCTTCCGACTTATCGACGAAGCTTACTCAAACTACTTCGCGATAACCTTGTTGCTATGCGGGACATTACACTGTCTAAAGAAATATAAATAGCATCTGCCAATTGTCTAATATAAATAAATTTTAATGTTTTTCTTTTTTTTTCCGTTCTATAACATCATAATCGTTAGATATATCACATTATTTGAAATTACATTTGAGATTACAGTAACAGAGTTAATTATGCCAATTCATATATCGTTAATCGGATTTAACCGAGTTAGGAACATAGAAACGATCGTTTTATCTGATAATCAATAAATTCACATTTGTTATTGTTATCTAAATTTGCCATCTTGGTAAAGAAAATTTATCTATTTTATACGATAAAAAAGTGTATGCGTCGGATTGACGTTTGTGATAAAACGTGACAAAAAGAGGGGTTGAAGAGGGAGAATATGAGAATGAGAAAGAGAGAGAGAGAGAGAGAAAGAGAGCGAGAAGGAATGAGTATTCGAGCTTTCCGCATTGCGCCAGCGACGATTCTTATAAGTCAATTTGATTCTTTTCCTTTTTTTTCTCAAAGGATCGAAATCCTTTTCCTTTTCTAAGAGAACGTAAAGAAAATATTCAGGTTTCTTTTTACTCGTATACATATATACTTTTATTTGTTTTTTTTTTCTTCTCTCGTTCTATATATATATATATATATATGGATTTGCATTTTTATAGAAAATTATCTTCCATTAGCATTGAAATTTAAAAAAAAGAAATCGATAATTGATAATTATGCGAATTCTTATTGGTATAAACGATAATTCATTTTTTTTTTATCAAAAGAAAAACAGGAAACCTGGAGGGATAAAGATGATTATGTATTGAAGTATAGATACGTTATCGTTAATTGTCTTTTTTTTTTTTCATAGTCGTTGAATTTAAACTTATTGATCGAAAATTGTTAAATTTTTCTCAATAATAAGAGACATATTATAAATAATACCTTTTATGTGTTTCTTTTTTGTAGAAAATATAATTTTCGAGTCACTTTAAACGACAGTTTAAATATTCGTAACGTATATGAATGTTTGTAAAAATAAACAAAATAAATTGTTTATATAGAAAAATATTTTGTTTATATTGGTAAATTCTCTCTATACTCGTTTATTATTATATTTAACAAAATATAATTCTTCGAATATGAATTTATTATTTCTTTCTAGAGAAAAACACAAAAATTACAGGAGATTTAACGTATAAATATAATTATATATATAAATATATATATTTTTTTTTTTTATGTTATATACACAAATTATTATTAATGTATAACAATTTTGTTAAAATAACAATGCAATTTTCAATAATGTTTGTCTTGGAGGAACCGCAGTTTTTCTATTCTTCGCGATAAAAATTTTGTAGAAAATAAAAAAAGTCAAAAGAGAGGATAAAGGGAAAGGGTTAAGAAAAGGGGATGAAAATAACTTCGTAAAAATGTACGTACAGTTTTTGTTTCTCTTTCTTTCTTTCTTTCTCTCCCCTTTTCGTCTTTTACTTGATTTCGATTTGAACGCTGATGGTACAAGTACATAAGTCGTCGTCGTAAGTTTTTTTTTTCACATTGAGTGTCGTCGTATCTATATATTTTTTTTTTTTTGCGGGTAAATTTAGCGTTAAAAGAGGGACGGAGAAACGATGAACAAGAATGAACAAGAATGAACGCGAGAAGAGGAGAGAAAAGATGAGTGTGCGAGAAACGGTGATTCTGGCGATGACTTCACTCTATTTCACTCGACACATTCTTCTCCTATTCGTATTAACCCTCTATAAACCAATTTACTTTAGTCATATTTAAAAAAAAATTTGAAAGTTATAAAATGCATATATATATATTCTATTAACAGTGTAATTTATACTTGACAAATACTGATCTTGAAATATGAGTTAATTATTTATTTTTATACATATATATTATAATAAAAAATAAAATAAAATTTAACTAATATAATAGGGATTTTATATTATTTTTTTATATATACGATATATATTTTTATATATAATAATATATATTACAATTATAATACAAATATAAGTAGGTGACTAAGAAGTTACATACAAAGCTGAAGGAAAATTAGAAGAAAGGAAAAATTATTTCAATTTTACATAAATGTATCATTATTGTTTGCACTTTGAAAAAAAAAAAATAATAGGTCTGAAGTAATAAAAAAAAAAAAAAAAAAAAAAAGAAGAAAAAAATCAATCGATAGGCAAACGAACCAAAGGAGGGTTTGATCTTTAAAGTTACGGGCACGCGAGTAGACGAGACATGTGTATATATGTAAGTATGTAAGTGCGTGCATACATACATACTTACATACATATATATATATATATATATATATCTTATACATATAGAAGAATACGAGTGGGTGTGTGTGTTTGTCTCCTACCGTTGCGACAGACAGAAGGGTTGCAGGCTTTAAATGCCTGTTTATATTTATAGAGCTCGGACGTGCACTTTTCGTGGAACTTCTTTACCCTCCCTTTTTACACCGATTCTATTCCACTCCTGTATATATATATATATGTATGCGGTAAATGTATGCATGCATGTATCCATGTATGTATGTATGTACGTATATACACATATATAAGTATGTATGTATTTATATATTTATGTATGTGTATCCATGCCGACCACTTCCGACTTACAATCCCCACCCTTTCTAATACTACTCCTCCCTTATATCTTGTTACATTTATTCTCTCTCTCTCTCTCTCTCTATCTATCTACTTTTGAAAATGTCTATCTAGAAACTATCTCCTTCGATTTACGGTCAACTTGATCGTTACATATTTCATACCAACTAGCGTAATAAATTCTTATTTGGACTTTTAAAATTCTCACCATAATTTCGTTTCTATCTATTTCTTTATTTCTCTCTCTCTTTCTCTCTCTGTCTCTCTTATTCCTTTTTGCACGTGTTAGATTTATTCGCGTTACTGTTTTTTTCTTTTTTTTTCTCGGAACACTCCACCACGACACGCAATTCGTGGGCGTAAAGGAGGACGTAGGTTGTTGGATCGAAAAACATTCGCGACTAGATATATATGTATATATTTATATGACATAATAAATTTTCTTAACACTAGAGAAAAGGTTATTGGTAAAATAGCATTTTATTTTGTTCATTTTTGTATTTATTTATTTTTTGTTTTTTTTTACAAAAATTTTGCGGATTTCAAATGAAGGGTTAAGTCTTCCTGGTTTGTTTCTTCCTTCCTTCTGTTTTTTTATTTTTTTATTTTTACGTTTCCACGGGCCAACTACTTAGTATTCCGGGAAAATAAGGGAAAAGGGAAAGAAGGGTACGAATGAAGAACAGAAGGGTGGTAATCGTATGGTTCAATAGCACGCATCTGAATTTGTATAAGGAACATGGGCGTGGTTTAATATTCGTACTCGTTAATATTACCATATGCATGCATATGTATGTTTGTATGTATATACATATGTATTACATATATATACATACTATATATATATATAGTAGAATAATTAATGAAAAAGAAAATGTTCTTTTTTGTTCATGGTTTAAAAAGTATAGGGTTTCGAACATTTTTGAATATAATTTTTTGCTATTATACGTCGAAATGATACCCATAGAAAGGTGCACAAATGATATATGGATATAGCAAAAAAAGAGACATCGTTCTATTTGCGAGATAATCGATAGGTCGTATTTTCACATCGTGCTTCGGAGGTCATCGCTTCCAAATACCACCTGATTGTTCGTCAAAGCAAACACGACTCCCATCGATATGTAAACCATGTTACAAGTGTGTTTGTACATTTGTATATGTACATATACGTATACGTATACGTATATTTAAGTATCGCAAAGTGTATTATGTATCTTAGGTATAAAACATACGTATGTTGATGTATGCTTACATACTTATATACACGAATGATCGCAAAAGTATATATATATATATATATATTTTGTTACACATTCACGTGCAAGACTACATAGTATACTCTCGACAATGTTTGAATTATCGACTCACCGAAATACCAATAGGTCAATGCTTGCTCATCTTCGTGTGTTAAAGCTTGATTTAACACTATAATTAGAGTTTGAAAAATTTCGACAAAAAGGAATAAACTTACGAAATAAATTGTCCACACGATTTCTCGTTTCTTTTTCTTTCTATCCGAAATCGATCAATCATCTTCGTCTAACCTTATTTTTATTCTATTTCTAGGGGTTTGCATTTATTCTCAAAGTTGAATATTAATAAATCATATAGGGTCTTCTTCTTCTTCTTCTTCATTTCGATCGATTTCAATGACTCAGGTTATCCTACCGTGAGAAAATTTGGTTAGCCGTTTGCTATTTTTATAAAAAATTATTTACCATTGATTGTGTAATTTTTTTATTTTTATCATACACCTTTTGTTAATTAATAATTTCTTTTTGCATACGCACGTGTATGTAAATATATATAATAACTTTGTTAAACTTCATGCGACGGCGGCGGCGGCGGCGGCATCGGGCGGTGGGAGGGGGGAGAAGAAGGTTACAGAATTTGAAATCCCTCGTCTGATTTATGTCAATACTTGACTGCAATTAACCAATGGCAACAGGACGTACAGCGAGAACTTAATTAAGCGAGAATTCACCGTCACCAATTTGTGCTAGCTAAATAATTTCATTTTACGGACATTGCGCCGGTATATATAAACTGTTTCATTTCAATTATCCGTTTTATTTCCTTCTTTTATTTTCCTTTTATTACACTTATCGTAGTTGTTCAGCCAAAAATAATTTCGATAACGATTTATATTTTGTTTCATAATTATCTATTATTTATTATTTTCCACGATAAAATTAATTTGATTTAATTTGAATGATTTGTGATAAAAAGAAATGAACAATTTAGACGAAAAAATTGCATCGTATTTCAAACATAAAAATGTCGAGGATTATATTATACAGGTATAAGAAAACTCGAATTATTTTGATATTTGAAAAAGAATAATATCATTCGGGCAATTTATTTCTTTCTTCAAATTTTGAAAAGAAAAGAAAGAAAAAAAATATAATAAAAGAAGATTCAATCCTTTAATGGATGATTTCTTTTTTTTTGTTCCTTTTTTTTTTGAAAGAAATTAAACAATAGATCTTATAAACTGGATAGAATACAAATTGGCCAAATTAATGTAACAAAGAATATAACAGAGTACTATATACATTCATTTCAAGAAAAAGTCTAGTATTATATACATAAATATATATATATATATATATATATATATATATATATATATATATATTACCTAAAATAATATTATGATATCATATAATTTTTTAAGGGCTTAAGATGAAATTGAGTTGGCGAAATAAAGAGAAAGAAGAATAGGAAAGTGAAACTTAAATCGTGTTTAAAAATAAGCAAAGACAGAAAATTGAAATAATTAAATACTTTTATTGTGAATACTAAATACATAATGGAACAAAAGTTTTCATTAGAGAGTGAGAAAGAAAAAAAAAACTAATTTCCACTCTGCCCTATCTATACCTTATCATCGAAGTTTCATTCAAAAGTCACATTCTAATTTCTTGCGAATAGAATTGAATGGGTAAGGGAGGGGGGTAGGGATTAGGTTGTTGAAATATGAAATGGTCGTTTTTTCAGATAGACGACCTTCTTTGAGGATATCCCTGAGGATAGGAAAGGGTGAGGGAAGGTCAGAAAGGACAGGGGAGATGAGGTACGTCGTTGAGGTGGCGCCTGAAGGGAGGAAAAGGGTGCTTTTATAGGGCTGAGAGGGAAAGAGGTTTCATAGGTTGGATGCGGCATGCGCACGTTGGTACTTGCCTACGGTCACGTTCCCGCAGTCCTCAGAATTTCGATCAATAATCCATCTGCTTGTGTTGGTTCGTAGGGAAAAATCGTGGTTTAAGTATAAATGTCATTTCGTCATTTTTCTCTTTTTTGTTTGTTTTGTTTCCATTGTTTATAACTTAAACGACACTTTAAATGTTTCCGGTTTTGGGGTTCGGGTCTCCGCCGCCCTCTCCCCTTCTAAAGAAAAAGAGAAAGAGAAGAGGAAAGTGAATGAGTGGTCCTATTAACAGAGACTGCAAACTAGAGAAGTAGTAGGGTTGGTTGAGCTAGAAAATAAGGGAAACCAAAGTTGCATGCTAACCAAGGTCATGCGTTACGGATCAGAAGACAATCGCATCATTGCCCTAGATACCTCATTTTCTTCCCCATCTCCCCATTTGAGAGAAATTTTCTAGGTCAGAAACTTAGAAATTTCGTAAGTTTACTGATTTAAATGAGATATATTTTGTATTTATGATATTCATTGACTTTTTAAGTGATCATTATGATCACTCTCAATTCTCAATTAAAAATGATTTTTCCTTTCAACTCATTTTTAGATTCCTTAGAAAGAGCATAATATTCCCTTTTTAGAAGGGTTATATCTAAGTACACCTAGAATTGACCTATTTTAAAATTTTCTATCACGAATAGTTCAATTTTCGAATAGTGATAATAAAATATTATAAGTGAGATATATCAGAGAAAATCTTTTGAAAAAATTAAATGTCCTTTTATAAAAGCAATGTTCCCTTGAATTCTCTCTCTCTCTCTCTCTCTCTCTCTTTCTTTCCCTTTCTCTATTTCTTTATCTATCTTTTTATATTCTTGAGGGTATCACGTATACTATAGATCCCAAGGAAAGGTGAACGGAGAGAGAACACCGCGAAGTCCAATAAGACCGCACAATAGCCCGTGTAACGTGAGATCGGACGGTTCGATTTCAAGATGTACACTAGAAGACGGTTTTGTACGATACTCGATCGAAGTGCACTTCTCCACATATTATATATATATATATATATACTCTCTTTCTCTCTCTTTTTTTTTCCTTGGTTCCTACTTTTCTTTCTTTTTCTTTTTCCTTCTCTTTTTTTCTTCACATATATTCATGTGCGCTGGTTATTTTATAATAACGGAGTAAAACAAATAATTGCAAACATTTATTTTATGTGTTAAATAAATAAGTATAATTAAAAATAATTAAATAATATTCTTTATTTTACAAATTATTCTTTTTTATTTTTTTATTTTGCAAGTATTTTTGATACTTTAGAAAACATAATGATCATTAACTAGAAGGTTACATTTTGATACATTTTATTTCTATATATCGTATAAATAATTTTTATATATAATATAAATGAAAAAAAAAAAATGTATACAATTTTCTTTTTAACTATATATTCATATGTCATAATTACCGACACGTATATCGATAGATTATTTTTTTTTTCCATGATAAAACTCACACCAGAGACGATCAACCGAAGTCTTTAATTAACCCTTTGCTAAGTTTCGCGTGTAACACGCAGTCGCGTTATAAATTTAGTAACATGTATTATTTCCTCTTTTGGATTGTTTCAACGAATATCTAATTTGTCGTTGAATGGGGCATTGGGAAATGCAATATAAGAACATAATAAAAGCACGATCTCTAAAAAAGAAGTACTTTCCCTTTCGCGTAAACGAATTTTAATTTGACATTGTATAAATAAAAGAAAAGAGATAGAGTGGGGGGAAATGAATGAGAGAGAGAGAGAGAGAGAGAGTTAGAGGTAAATGATGAACTTGTAGAATATTTAAATCGTGTGCGTCAGCATCGGTGGAGACAGTCCCTTTTCGTTTGCGTGCCCAAGATGTTCCGTGAGCACAATGCAAACGATCTGCTGCTAGTTGGCTGGACAACTTTTTGGCTGACTCATAGTCTAACACCTACGACTATATATATATATATATATATGGGAGGGAGGTTGTGGGGGGAAGGAAGAGATATTATAATAATTTATATTTCAACTAATTTATAATTTGTATAGAAAGAAAATAATAAACGTAAAAATAAGATTGCGAACATTTAGACCTTTTTATCAAACAAATTTGTGCAAATCTTCGAATCGAGTTAGGAATGAAAAAAAATAAAACAAAAGGGAAAAACATTCACTGTGTATCACATTTGCCCGAACGAAATATCATGCGTTATGCGAGTGGAAGAGCCATACGTTTATAATACATACATGTATATACATACTTACGTATGTGTATACAACATACAAGCAAGGTAGGAAGAGGCATACTTGTCGGCATGAATCATGATTGAGGACGTGGGGGATCCATCGGTAAAGTTGGAGTTACACGATGCCAATATTAATCTGCTAGCCAAACTAACACTAGTATAATGTTTAACCAATGATAAATAAATTCTTTAACTTTTTCTTTTTTTTTTTTTTTTTTATTTATTTCTTTACGTTCTATTATCGAGACTGAAAGAGAAGGATTTTTGTTGTTTTTTTTTTTTCAATAGGCTCGTGCGAAATATTGTACAATGTCGAGCGGAAGACGTCGTTTTACGTTCCTCTCGACCAGTGCGATAGCAATCCCCTTTTCTGAAGTTCGTAGGTGTATTCTCTTCTTATTTTTTTATTTTCTATAAGTAAGAGAGAGAGAGAGAGAGAGAGAGAGAAACAGAGACAAGGAAAGAGAACTAGAGAGAAAGAGAGAGAGAAATAGAGAGAAGTTCGAAGTACTCGTGGAAGCAAGTGGGCGGATATGTCGCGGTTGCATAATTCAACGAGAGTGCCCTGTACAACGCTAATTATCCACGACCCTAAAGCTAGTTGGTACTCTCTCACTCTCTCCCTCGTTTAAGGAATATTATATTATTCAATAATAGGAAATAATTAAAGATGATAGGAGAAAAAAGAAATATTAGCAAATTCGATCGAAAATATTTTATTCGACAAATCTTTTAAATGTATTTTTTAAAAATAAAGATATAATTAAAAGAGCACCTTATATGTACAAGGTTAATTATCTTCTATCCAAAAGTTTATGAAATATTATATTATATTAATAATCGGGATGTGGATATGAAAAAAAAAAAAAAAATAATAATGTAAATTTATATTCGATAATTTGTTGGTAGAAAAATTTCAAGTTCATTTTACGAGATAAGAGAAATGCGAGCGAGTATCGAGGATAAAGAGGAGGAGGAGGAGGAGTAGGAGAAGGAGGAGTCTTCTTCTCGGGTCTTTCACATCGTGGCAAGTTTCACCGTATGTGCAACACTGAATATAGCGCGTCTAATTTTATCGTGGCATTCGGCAGAGACCGACGACGAGAAAGAAACTCGCTCGTGTTCTCTTCCAGTTCGCGAGACTTCGTTTCTCTACTACCTCGTTCTTGAACCTGACCTCTAACATAAGAAGAACGATACTCCGAATATATATATATATCTACCTTACAATGATTATAATAATCGACCGATCGAATTTTTTAATTTTTTCTCCAATTATCGATCTAATTTATATATATATATTTTTTTTAATTTTTTATTTTCTTCAAAATCTTTATCGAAAAATAATATTAGAGTAAATCAAAAAACGGATTGTTTTTTTTTGTTTTTGTTTTTTTTAATAAAATTTACTTTGGAGATATTAATTTTAAAACACACGAGAGCTTTTGCTTTACATATCCTAATATTATATAAAATAATAATAATAATATTCTCTTCTTTAGTTGTTATTCGATAATTCGTATAACTATTGTTTAGAATATTTTTTGAAAGGAAATAATTACCTGTGTACTCGAATGACGAAACAAGGTCGAGGATTGGACGATACTTGTTCGTTCGTTCGTTCGTTCGTTCTTTCGTTTGAGCTTGCGATTAGTCATTCGAAATTTGAGAGAGCAAGGGTTCTCCTCGTTAAATCGATACGCGTCACGCTTTAAAACGTGAACACTGAGTGCTCGCAAGAAGCCTAAGTAATTCAGATAAGTATGAATTCTAGGAACAGGTCACGTTACCTTCAATTCATGGTTCACCGACACTCTCTCTTTCTCTTACTCTTTCTATCTCATTATCTTTATCTTTATTTATTTTTTGTATCTATCGTCACTAAAAACCCTTTTTAACCATTTTTCTCAAACTTTGTTAAAAATCTATTTCGTTTTATGTCAGTCCATCTTATTAACGATGACATTTAATGAGCTTTTCCGTTGATACTTTGTTTTAATTGATATTTCCTTTTTTTTTCTACGATCTTATTATATTAAACTTCGTTAAAATTGAGTCAGTCTTTTATCAAACATTAAAGACTGCTTGCTAAGATTTAAAAAAGAAAAAGGAAATCAATAATTATTACGTTATTTTAAACGAAAATTATACTACGTACTTTTGAACAATATTACTCGTAATTTTTATCTAAAATTAATATTCATATTTATTTAAGAAAATTATTATATTCGTATATTATTAAATCATTATATTATTATCGTAGAATGTTTTTACCTAAAAAAAAAAAAAAAAGAAGAAAAAAAAAATGAAGAAAAGTATAAGTTCTCTAGAAAATCACGTAACATTTTTATATCCAAATTTTTCCTAAAATGCATAATATTAAAGATTTACCTTAAAAATGAACAAGTTAAAAGACGGACTTCACTTTGTATAATAAAATCGTTTTAAAGTCTTGATTCCTGTAATGGTAGAAAAAAAAAAACAAGAAAAAATGAAGAAGAAGAAGAAGAAGAAGATGGGGAAAAGATCTTAACGCGTTATAGCAACGTTGATATATACGTAAAGTGTTCGTTGAGTGCTGGATGGGGGCACTTTGGCATACAAGAGAAGAGACAAGGGATGTTTTTCTGTCAAAGAGTTAGAGATAAAGAGAGAGAGAGAGAGAGAGAGATAGTCTATCACGTTCTCCATAATAATTATGAAAATTCATGTGCCTTTGACCTCCGCTTTCGTGACTCACCGCGTCCATTTTCGGACTTAGGCCTAGCATATATCAGACAGGCAGAGACAGACACATGTAGGGATTATACATGCATACATACATACATACATACATAAATACGAACACGCGTACTATAATTCACAAAGATGCACTTGTGTTAAGCGTTTCACTTAACCCTACGTTACGAACTTATTCAGGGATAACGAATCGTCAGTTGGAACCTTTCACAGTCTCTCTCAATATGTATATATACGTTTGTTTGTGTAATCTGCATATGTGTGTATGTGTGTATGTCTGCGTGTTCTAAGTATTTATTAAATATCCCCGTTTTATTTTTTCCTGGATATATACCTAACAAGTATGAGAGATTTCACGTACGACAGGTGATATATTCTCTTCATGACGAAATCCACTACGTCAGACACGATGATATTTTCTTTAGTCTTCTTTTTTTTTTTTTATCCCTTCTTTCTCTTCTTCTTCTTCTTTATCTTTTTTTTTTTTTCTTTTTCTATTTTCCTTCCATCTATGTGGTTCTAACAACGCTTCCTTTTCTTTCTCTCTTCATTTAGATATCTTTTCAGGGATTATTTTTAGAAAATCGTTTGTTGTTTCAATTCGCCCCTTTCCTATCCTCTCTTCACCACCAATACCACCACAACCACTACCATCACCCTATTTTCGTAGGAATAAGACCGCGCCTTCTACGGTGTTTTAGAATCTTCTTGATTTTACTTCTATCGACTTTTACCGATCATTCTCGGTTATCGTAGTTTGAAAAGAAAAACAGCAAAAAAGAAAAATAGGAACGATTGACCCTATTTTCTCTCTCTCTCTCTCTCTTCTTTTGCTCTTACTTACTTAGTTTCTCGCTAGACGCGATTAATCGAGTGCCGTCTCAGCAATTCTCGAGGACCCATTTTGACCCTGTTATAAGACAAAAGACTTACTTAGAATATTAATACTTATATACGCGGCTTAATTGTCTCACTCACTAACTCTCTCTTTCTCTCTCTCTCTCTTTTCTCTCCCTTTACTTCTTTCTTAATCAATTGTTAAAACAAAGAGGAGAGTGAATCGAAGAAGGAGGACGTTGGAAGAATGTTGAAAAAAGGGCCTTGTTAAATTATATCGAAGGGATGGGAGGGAGCTGTTTTTTCTTCTTCTTCTTTTTCTTCTACTTCTACTTCGAGTTATCAGAAATCGAATGTGAAAATTTGTCGACTACTTTTTTCAATCCAATACAAATTAATATTCTTTGCAAATCTTCGAAACTTAGTTAAATCGTACAAAACTTTTGTCATCGTCGATACTAGAAATTTTTGTATTATTATTGATTTATTTATTTTTTATTTTACGAGAAAAAATCCATTAATACAAAATTTAAAAAAGAAATCACGTAAAAATAATAAAAATAGTTTTACAGAAAAAATAAAGATAATTACAATGCAATTGATTGTTTTAAAGCGAATATGTATATGTAATCATTTTTTGTTACATTTTATTATATATACTTTGACAATTGTTGGTTAAAAAAAAAAAAAGAGAAATCAAAGACGCTTGATTGTGTGCTTGATTGTATTATAATAAATCGATTCTTTTATTGCACAGACCTGAATTCTAATATATTACATTACAGAAAATTGAAATGAGATATCGATTGTTCCCATGATTTAAAAAAAGAAGAAAAAAGAAGTAATCGAAATTTAACGAACGTTGTTCTAATTGAAAAAAAATTTAATGAACACTGATTGACTGATTGACTAACTGACTGACTGACTGACTGACTAACTAACTGACTGACTGACTGACTGACTGACTGACTGGACTGATTTTGTTTTTCACCAAAAAAATGTTCAAATCCACTGTGCGTCAGTGTGTGTAAGAAGAAAGAGGTAAAGCCGGAGAGATAGAAGGGATAGGGTGAGGGTGGAGAGAAGGGGGAGGTAACACGTCTAAACATAGGTGGGCCAAACCCAGCATTCCCCGCATCCGTCGTAGTCGTCGACGTCTTCTCGAAAGGGAAGAAAACGAAAAGAGAAATGGGGAAAGGCAAATGCAAATCGAGAAATGCAAGGTTCTTGCGAGGAAGAAAGATAGAAGGATAAAGAGAGAGAGAGAGAGAGAGAGAGAGAGAGAATGAAGTGTTCGTAGTAAAGGATAGAGAGAAGAGCGGGTTAAAGCTTGCGACCAGAGAAAGAACTTTGTCCTATACTTAGCTTAGGATACTAATTCATAATGCGCTTCTTGGTTCTGCCAAGGAAATTCGCGAATTCGTCGGTTGAAAGTATTACGGTGATTGTGTTTTTAAAACATTAGAGTGAACGTTAGATGAATATAATAATAAAACAATAGTTCGCGCGATAGCATCATATGTTGTTTAACTCAATTATTATTCGTAAAGTTATAATACATTTAAAAAAAAATGATTTCTGATTGGGTATATTAGTACATTAAAAAAGTAAATAATTTTATTTGTTAAATGTTCTTATTCATATTGGTACATTATAATGGAAATTTTTCAGTTAGTTCTCTCAATTGCAAAATAATAATTATTAAATTATAAGAGTTCGGGGAATAATAGTTCGATCAAGCGTTGATACATATTTTAAATTGTATTATAATAGGATTCTAAACAATTGGTTATATCAATTAGAGAATTAATGTTTAATAATCGAATATCGAAACGAAACAAAACCTAATGAACTTTTTCCTGGGATAATGTTACCTTGAGAAAACTTTGCGCTGCACATAACGATAGGAACATTAATTCAACTGATTAAACTAGCGTAGGAAGCTTTTGTATGTGTTTCTCGTTCGCTCGATATTTACCTATTTAAATGCAACGTCCTATTTTAAGGTGAAAGATACAAACGTCAACTAAGTGTCATAGCGTTACGATAGGACAAACGAATCCAATCGTGTCCTTAATTTTAACCCACGTCGATAATACATTCAGGAATTTCAAAGTTATTTTTCTTCAAGTATAATAAAAATAAAAGAAGAACAGATATTTATCAGAATAATTGAAATAATATTGAAACTTGAATTTAATATGAAAAATAGCAATATTCATCATCATTTAATCGTCAGATCATTTTTTCTCTTTAAATGAACGAATAATAATTTTTCATGAGTTCCAAAATTGATTATTTGAAAAATATTACAATGATCGAAGAATATTATTATTTGTTTAAACAGTTTAAACAACGTGTCACATTTCTTACCGATTACAATAAAACAATTCAAACCGATTTGATTCAGTGAAATTTCGGGATGTAAAGGCGTTGACATCGCAGACCAAACCTCACATTAACACCAGTTGTAATTTACAAAAGTGCTAATTTACATTCGCGGTTCACGTTACTCGTGGGAATACGGTCGAACGAGCAATGTACAATGTTCTTGTAAACAGTATATAAAAAACAGGTCTAACGCATTGCGGTATTTTAAATTAGTATAGTCGTCGACATTTTCAAAATCTAATCGATAAAGATACTAATGTAAAAATGTCAGAATATTTAAATAAAATAATGTTATTATATATTTTCCTAGAAATAATTGAAATATACCTAAATATAATTCTATAAGTAGAGTTTATCGTGGTTTATTTAATCCAAGAAAAAGCGTCTATAGGTTCGACGGTCTCGTCCGTCCTTCCGTCCTCGACGAAGTATAACTATAGTTAATACGTTCGATATGGCGAATACTTATCGCGAATAAAGTGGACAGAGGCCGATAGTAAGTATTAAGAGGCATGACCCTTGAGGCACGGCTTCTCTTGAATCACCCCCAGGGCTTCCGATCAATTTGACATACACAGCACACCGCACGGTTTGTTCGGCGTGTCACAATTTATGGATTTTAGACATTACTTATATATATATATATATATTTTTTAATACTTTTCATCTTATTAAGGAAGATTATTTCCATTACTGATGAGATAATACTGCATTTGATTACAATACAAAAAAAAATGTCATTTATTTCATTGTCTTTATTTTAATTGGTTTAATTAACATGGGGGTGGGTATTGATAAGAAACAAAGGCAAAGTATAAAAATATAAAATAAAAAGAAAACAAGGGGGAATATTAGATTTTCTTAATTACCGATTATTCCAATGAAAAAATAGAGAGAGAGAGAAAGAGAGAAAGAAAATGTATGAAAAATCTTGCACGTGGTATGTAAATGATATTTTGTTCTTTTTTCTTCCTTAACCGATTGTCCGACGATCTCTTAATTCCCGTTTGTCCTCGTCATTGATTGATACCACAGTTGCCAAGCAACGTCTCGAAGCTGTCTACTATTTCTCTTTCTCTCTAACTTTATACTATACTTCTTCTTCCTCTTTCTATCTTTCTCTTGGTGTATATACACACAACGGTATAGAATTACGCGATAGAGAGCCGTTCGAAACTCCCATAGCAACCGGCTTCGTTCCATTTGGCTGCATCATCAATCCTTTAATTCTATAGGAAATAGTCCGAACGAAGTAATTACAGTTTCAACTTCGTTACTTCATTGTTCATGATAACGATTAAACTGTTAAGAATTTCGTCAATGATGGAAAATTGGCGCCAACAAGCGCCATATCTAGCGAGATATCATTTTCAAATTATTTACTTTTTTATATTGACCTAAATTACGTACCTATAGTATTTTATATTAAAAATAACATATACTATATATATTTATTTATTAAAGGGACCAGAAAGTTATGTCGTTTTTGTTCATGCCAATATTTTATTTACCTTTCATCAGCTGTTCGTTGTGTAACATACTTTAAAGTTGAGTTTAGGATTTAATATAAAAAAAAAAAGAAAACTTATACATTACTTTTTTGGTCACCAATATATATTCATTCGTATGATATAAATTACACAACGATTTTATTCATTCATTTAATTATTCTATATTTTTTATTTGAACACACTTTGTGGGTTTAACGTCGATCGTACGGTATCAAGTGAAAAAGTGAATTCAAGTTGGAAGTCGAAAGCCAGTAGGAACACACAGAGTACTCGACGATCGATTGCTGACTGGCAAGGAACCACGTGACGGGGTGCGGTGTTTATGACGTCACTGAACGATCCCTTCAACGAGCAATCTTTTTTTCTTTCTCTCTTTTTAGCAATTTTTAAGATAAATTACATTTCTTGATCGATACGTTCTATTTCATTCCATTACAGCTATATATATATGTATACGATCCCATTGGTTTTAACATGTTTATTAGCAATGATTTTAAAGTTGGTTTTAAGATTTTTATATTAGTTTGTAATAATAATTATAATACGTTCGTAGTAATTATTAAATTGCTACAATTCTTTTTGATGAAAGTGAAGACGAGAGATTGCTCACAATTGCATTTCAAAGTAGCATTGATGTCACTTCTTCACTTTTTTTTTTTGCATCGATCAAGTAGTGCCTTTGTAACTTGGGTCTTACAATTAGTAAGACAGTTCTCCTCACCTTCTTAACCTTAACCTTACATCATCCAACTCCCGGGCAACCCTCACTTTATGAAACCTAACCGATGCTAAAGTCTCTCTCTCTCTCTTTCTCTCTCTCTCTCTCTTGTGGATTATGACCCACTATTCCATTCGCTCTTAACCACACTTACTTTATTATTATTATAACGACGGGATAGAAGATTGATATATCCTACTATTCCTTTAGAGTTAACAATATCGATACAAACAATCAATATCGGATTAAACACTTATTGTTTACTTTAATAAAAAATAATGTGAAAGTTTTATGATGAATAAATTGAAGAGTTTTAAAATAGAAAATAATCAAACTAAAACTAAACTTAATATAAATTTGTCATTGGAATGAAATAAAGTTTTTCTAATAAAAAATGAAAAAGTTATTTAACGATTAAATTTTTATTTTGTTTTTTTTTATATTATATCTTTATTTTTAGGTTTCCTATCATGGGACAAAGACAGCTGTCACGTAGATTTGGAAAAAGAATTGCAAGCGTTAATAGCACAAGCTCCCGAAGGCGAGGAAGCTCGAAACGGTAATAAGATTAAATCTAATAATAGATAATTATCATCGATATCATACATAGAATATAATTTAATTTTAATTGAAATTATATTTTCATGTATATATAGGAGAACGTTTAATTCAATATGCAACGGAAAACCTTGTTACGGAGGTTCTGATACACCCGCAAACGAATACTTTACTACAATGCATTCGAAATCTTCTCGCAAGTTTCACGAAGCATCGACACATCATACACGCTGGATATACATTCGGTGGAAATGGTTCCTGGATACTACAGGTAAATACAAATTCATTCGATATTAAACGATAGAATTTTCAATCGAAAATGATAATTACTATTGTCACTGGTCAAATATCATTCGTTCATTTAGGATGGAACCTTCAGTCTTGCGGACTTTCTTGATGCGTTCAGCGAACATGAAGTACAAAGAGTCCTTCGTGCCTACGAGAATAGCGTTACGGTAGATATTCATTGTGCGGGTGTCGGTGATTGGACGACTACTCGATTATCTAAGGAACCATGTACCAGGTAATCTAATGTTTATTTATTTATTAAACAAAAAATATCATGGCTAAATATACGAAGATCTTTTTAACAACGGACCAAGTCTAATTGATTTTAATTGTTTAATTTAATTTGTTTTTGTTAACTTTTAATTAGAATCCACTGTCATAATTATCGATACATTTATGATAAAATAATATTCTTTTGACAATAACTAACAAATTAATGATTTTTTGTTTTTGTTTTTGTAAAGATCCTGCCGCGTTCGAGTAAATCCAGATGATGTATTAACGGCTGGAGTACCAGCTATCACGAGCTTCATAAATTACGTTGGACAATATTTAATTGTTCAAACGTTAGACCAATTGATGGAACCGTCCGATGTTGTTGGTAACATCAGGTTCAGCCATCCTACTTTATACGTCTTCCCTGGCGGGCAAGGTGATGCCGCACTATTTGGTATAAACGGCTTCAACATGCTCGTCGACGGTGGTTTCGCGAGAAAAGCGTGCTTTTGGGATTTCACCAGGCACCTGGATCGCTTAGATGCTGTTTTGTTAACTAGGATAAATAATAGTAATATCGGTGGCATGTCCAGTGTTCTTCGTAAGAAAAAGGAGATGCACGTCTATCCACAAATCGGTCATTTCTTTTGCAACCTTGTTGTAAGTAAACAATATTTATTGGATAATTATTTATTGATAATATTTGTAACAATTTATTTAATCATTCGTTTGACAAATATTAGGGTAAAAACAAAAGTGCGTTTATTCTGTTGAAACTTTACTTTGAAAAATTGCATAATGGATTTGTTTTGTTTTTTTTGTTTTTGTTTTGTACAATTTATTTTGAAAATATTCATTTAAAAGACGGACGTATTTTTGATTCAGCCTAATATTATACAAATCATAGAAATTAATTAGTCGCATATTTCAACATACAATTGGATTAACTAATCTTTCCATAATTACAGCTACAATTGTATCAAATTTTGGATTCTTTTTTTTTTTTATAGGAAAGAAGACAATCTCATTCACCAGACGGCGACAAAGATATCGATCCCTTGATATTGAATCTGACAGATGTCGGTCAAGAAATAGTTGTCAATCTTCGACACATCAATCTTCGTGCTCATCCATGCTACAGAGATCCCGATCCAATAAATTTATATCACAAAGTTGGACACGGTACATTAGACATGTACGTTTTAAGCCCTAACAAAGACAGCCGAGAAGTTAGAGAATTTTTGGCAAAGTGGCATACGTCGGACGTTAAATTGTTCGCTGGTACGCATAAAAAGGACTCGAATAATTTAACATTTCCTATTCAAAATCTTGTCTCGATATGCGCGTTACTGGTTTGGCAACCAGCTAATCCCGAAGATAATATTACCAGAATCCTATTTCCCGGAAGTACGCCTCAACATAAAATATTCGAAGGATTTGAACGATTAAAACATTTGGAATTTTTGAAACATCCAGTTTGTTCGGCAAAGAGCCTTTCGCCGTCGACGTCGTTGGTAACCTTAAAGGACAAGCCAGTTAGGCAAAAGTTTGGCTTGATCGAAAAGGAAGCAAAGAAAACTAAAGATATCGATATTAAAAAAGAAAAGAAAGAATCGGCAGAAATCAAAAGTTTCAAAGGTGTCGATGAAATATCGACTAAAGGAACGCCACAATCGACACCGATAATACCAACATCGAAACCAAGAAAAATAGAAGACAAACCGAAAAAGTTAGCGGAGAATAAGAAGATCGACATTGACGCGAAAGAAAAGAAAATAGAGAAGGAATTGAAAGAAACGAAGAAAGAAGCTAAAAAGGATATAATTAAACCTGAAAAAGTTGAGAAACCAGAAAAACAGGAGAAACGTGACGAGGAAATAAGTAAAAAGGAAGTGGTCAAGGATGAAATAGATAAAGTTATTCCAACGAAAGAATCTAAAATAAAAGCAGAGCCAATAAAGAAACCGAAAGAACCAAAAATTGGCAAATCAATGAAAACCGAAGTTTCGTCTAAAGTTAAATCGATAGATAAAAAAGATGAAGATATCCAGTTCGGAGAAAAAAGATGCTTCCAAATCATCGCCAACTACACCGAAGAAAACGATGAACGGTGTTGCGACTAAAACTGAAATATCAAAGACTGGACCTATGAGAGGAAGACCAACAACAAAACCAATATCAACGGCACCGGCTAAAAGTGCCAAAGATGCTAACAATCGAAAGGTTGTTGAACAAAAGAATATTGAGAAATCGGTAGCGAAGGAGGCACCTGTTGCAGTTGTTAAAGTGTCGGCTAAGCCAAAGCCAATGGATAGAAAGCCGATAAGTCGAAGAACTAAACCAGTTAGTCCAAGCAAAGCACGAGTACCTGGTAGTCCTGCTAAATCAACCCGAAGTACACCGACAGCTTCGGTTAAGTCAGATAAAGATGGTGTTATCAGAAAGATGAAGGGAGATAAAGGTACTACGGATTCTTCAACGGTATCTACACCATCCGGAGTTGAACCAGAATCAACGGCTAAACTTGTCGAAAAAAGTTTGATCGAAAAGTCCGAAGACATTTCATTGGATTCTATCGAAAGTAAAGTATTGGCCGATTTGAAGGAAGAACGTGAAGTAGTCGAAGAGATCGAGGCAGTTTTACAAAAAGCCGAGAGAATGGAGGAGACCAGAAAGGACGATCGTTTCGAGGGTGACGATGAAATTACGGCCGAAGCTACCGATAAAAAGGAAGAAGATATGACCGAGGAGGACGTGACAGCTGAAATCGAGGACGCACCTAAGAAGGAAAGTTCTCGTAAGGAAAGTCAAGAATTAACGGAAGAGGATGAGATTTTGATCGTCGAAAAGGAAGAGATATATACTGAGGATTCCGTACAAAGTGGCGAAGGTGAACAAAAACATATTTTGGACGAAGCCGAATCAGAGAAGACTAAAATACTCAAAGACACTATGGAAATAACAAAAGAAAAGGGTGAGAAAGAGGAGTCGGAAAAGGATAAGATAGAAAGTCCCGAGAAAAAAGTAGAAATTACCGAAAAGGAGATTCCGATGAAAGAAGAAAAGAAAGTAGTGTCACCGGAAGAAAAAGTTCTTCCTACAACGGCACCAGAAATTACACCAAAGCCGGAAGATAAGGATGACTCTGGTAAAAAAGATAGCGAAGAAATCACTAAAGAACCTTCCAGTTTGAGTCCAGACAAATTGGATTCTTCTGAAAAGAAGACAACCGACACTGACATGAAACCTGAGGTGGATCAAAAGGAACACATTCCGGAAAAATTAGAGGAATCTCAGGAACGTATATCGACGTTGGAATCGGGTGCAACGACAACTGCACCGACACTTCCTGAAGACGAACGTATTCCATTAGATGAAATAAAGGAAGATATAGATGAGAAACACGTTATCGAAGAAGTTAAGGAAAAAGATGCACCTGTTAAAGCTGAAAAAGAAATTATTGTTCAAGCTATTCCACCTGTGAGTAAACCCGAAGTCAAAGTTTTCGACGTAAGACAAGCGGTACAAGGATTGCAACGAGACATTGTCAAAACCCCGGACGAAGTTGCTGATCTTCCGGTTCACGAAGAAGTCGATCCGAAATTATATCGAATGGATTTCGAAAAGGACAAGGAAGAAAGAGTGGTAGCAGCACCACCACCACCACCAACACAAGCAATCAAAGAACCAGAACCAACACCACCGGTCAAGGAACAAAAAGGTGTTTTCAGTTTCTTCGGCAAGGTAGCTGATAAATTTGAAAAGGGAATCGATAAGTTAACGAAAAAATCAAAAAGGGAGGCCGAAAAGGAAGAGGATAAGTCGTCATCGAAATCTAGTTCTCCTAAGGAAGCTAAAGTACAGGAAAAAATCACTTTGGAGGAAGTAGACCTAGAAAAAATGTTCCCAAAGGTGGGCAAAGTAACTGAGAAACCAGAAGTATTTGAAAAGATTGAGCCAGTGCCGTCTGAAGTGAAAGTTGCAACTATCAAGGAAACTACAGCATTGGTAGAAGAAGAAGAATCAAAGGAAATGAAGAGACGTAGTGTACCAGATTTGGAAGTTAAAGTGTCCGACAAGGTTGAAGTTATCGCTGAAAAGCCAATCATTTCACCGATCGATAAACTCGATGAAAAGGAAGAGAAAGAAGAAAAGGAGAAATTCGTTAAAGAGGAAGAAGAAATTGGGGAAGACGTTGAAGAAGTAAAAGCTCTCTTAGAGGAAGCTTCGAAAAAATTCAAAACAGTCAAGGACAGCCTCAGAGATTCCTTGGAATCATTGGAAGAAAAGATCGTAGAAGAAGAAGATCTTTTACGTCACGAGGCAGGACTTACCAAGGATATCGTCAAAGACACTTTGGAAGGAGTCGTTGAAAAGTTAGAAGAGATGAAACCACAGATCGAAGGATTAGGCGAAATAAAAGGTGCAGAAAAAGTTAAGTTCGATATTCCTAAGGACGAAGAATTCGAAGAAGAATACGAAGAAGAACCGGTTGGCCCGATCAAGGACGTTAAAGAAGCAGTCCGTGATGTTGGCGAAGTTCTCGCTGGATCGGCAGGTATAGTGATCGACGACAAGCCTAAAGATGTCGTTGAAATCGTGAAAAAAGTTGCCGAAGTATTAAAGAAAGATGATTTCCTATCCGAAGAGATATTGTTTGAGAAACCTTCCGAGAAGGAACCTTCTCCGACCGAAAGAAAGGTCTCGATACCGAGTGAAAAATCAATCGAGCCTGAAGACAAACTAGCCAAATTCGAAGACAAAGTGTTCAAACCGATCGTAGAGGATGTTCCTTTACCTGCAAGTATTATAAGCCTTGCCGAAGAAATTCCTAAAGAAATCGCTAAACCTTTACCGATTTACGAGAAACCCGTTGGAGCAATCGAAGTTGAAGAAGAACCATGTAAAAAAGTTATCAAAGACGTAGAAGAAATAACTTCACCGAAGAAAGATCAAATCAAGGATAAGCAGGATGCTAAGAAAATCTGCGACGATTTAATGAAGGATGACGATTATATTTGCGATGAAAAGAAAGAAATCGAGGATACTGCTTTAGTTGACGTTATGAAAGCAGGTCTAGAAGAAATTTGTGTAAAGGATGTAGCCAAACGACCGTCGATAGATGAAGTACCAAAACAAGTGATAGAAGAACCAATAATTACCTTCGAACAAAAGGTATCACCGGCAAAAGCTGAAGTTGTTATGGTTACACCGGATTCTGCACCGACTTCGCCAAAATTCACCACCGACAAAGTTTACGATGAAGAATTGACGAAAGAAATCTTGAAAGAAAAATTACCAGAATTGATCGTTGAAATAAAAGATGTACTTAACAAACCAACACCCTTGGACGAAATTATCGAAGAACTTGTAATCACTAAGAAAAAGAAGATAACTATCGAGATAATCGAATATATTACTGTTGTTAAACGCGTGCCAAAGGAACGTGTAATTTATATTATCGAAAAGATTATTGTTAAGAAGAAACTTCATCCAGAAAGTATAATGGACGATGTTAATCTTCTTAAAACTACTATAACACCGGAAAAGATCATTGAAATCGAAGAATACATTATCAACGAGTATATCACAAAAGGTAAAAGAATTACCATTCAAATAATCGAAGAAATTTCAATAAGAAAATCTGTACCCAAAAGAATCGTCATTGAAATCATCGAAGAGATTATTATCAAGAGAAAGATCACCAAAGAAATGGTATACGATATTTCTAGCGAAGAATTACGCGATCTTCGCGAAGAACTATCACCGGAAGATGAAAAAGTGGATATTACAAAATCCGAAGTTCTATTAGAAAAGAGGAAATCGATTGGTGCAGTTATTAGCCCAGAAGAAGAAGAAGAAGAAGAAGAAGAAGAAGAAGAAGAAGAAAGAGAAGACGTAAAGGTTGAAAAGGAAACAAAAGAAAAGGAAGACAAAGAAAAAGAAGACATATTTAAGACAAAAAAAGAAGAAGAAGAAAAAGTTTTATCTCCCGAAAGTATGGAAGAAGTTGAAGATGGTTTCGTTAGTATTCCATCTAAAGCAATTTTATTATCCAAAGATGAAAAAGTTCAACCGCAAATAAAGAAAGAAGATGATGAAATTGAAATAACAAAGGAACACGAAAAAGATGTTACAGATGATTTCGAAGCGGTCGAACAAGAATACAAAGTTCAGGAGGTTAGTGTTGCAGAAAAGGTCACGTTGCAAATTGGAAAAGAGAGAGAAGAACCTGAGGAGGAGATTGAGGATGACACTTCGGATGTCATTGAGGCCGAAGAAAAGTTCGTAAAGGAGGTCAAAGAAAAAATTGGAAAGAAGGATATCGAGGATGTCGAGGTGACGATGAAGAAGAAGGACACCGAAAAAATTGAAAAAGATGAATTGAAAAAAGTCATCGATGATACCACAATCGAAACGGAAACTTCTGAAGTATCGGAAATCGTTGATACTACTGAAAAATATCTTGACGAAGCTAAAGAAAAACCTGACGTTAAAGATGTTAAAAAAGAAGAAATAAAACTCGTTGAAGAAGAAATCAAATTAAAGGAAATTGAAATTAAAGAAGTTGATAAAGAACCATTTGTGAAAGATAAAAAGGATGAAAAGAAGGTAGAGGATGATTTGATTAAAAAGGAGCCATCTCGTAAAGAAAGTATTACGGTTGTCGACGAAACGATTCCAAGAAAATTATCGTTGGACGTTAAGGAGGAAGCCAAGGTTGTGTTGGAAGTGAAAAAAGAAATTGAGGAAATTGTCAAGCCAGTTGAATCCAAAGAAAAAGATGAAATGAAAAAAGAAGTGGAAAAAGTTGAAGTCAAGGAAAAAGAAGAAAAAGATGAAACTGTATCAATCCCGACCGAAATTAAAGCTGAACCAACGAAAGATGAGAAAATTATTGTCTCCGAAAAGGAGCTTAAAGAATTAGAGAAAAAATATATCGAACCAAAAGCTTTGGTGTCATCGCCGAAGGAAGAAAAAGTGCCGGATACGAAAATTATCGAAAAAGAAATGAAACTCGATGAAAAAGTTGCCAAGGATGAAAAATTAGCAGATGCCACGGGTCATGCTATCGAACCTAAGGGAGAAGAAATTATTGAAATGCAATTAAAGGAAAAAGTTGACAAATTGGACAAATTACCCAAGGATGAAAAATTAACTGACGCTACTGGTCGTGCTATAGAACCAAAGGGAGAAATTATCGATACCAAATTGGACGATAAAATTGTTAAAGATGAAAAACCTACAGACAAACTTCTTCAAGATGAAAAATTAACTGACGCAACTGGTCGCGCGATTGAACCAAAAACAGAGGTCATCGATAAAAAGTTAGATGAACAAGTTGAAAAGGAAGAAGTGATAACCGATGAAAAATTAGCTGACGCTACGGGACACGCAATCGAGCCTAAAGCAGAGATTATTGATACAAAAGTAGAGAAAAAAGAAGAAATACCGGATGAGAAGATTCCCAAAGATGACAAATTAGCGGATGCAACTGGTCACGCTATTGAACCAAAAGTAGAAAAAATTGAAGATAAAATTGAAAAGGTGGAAGAAGAAGAAGAAGAAGAAGTAGTAAGCATACGAAAGAAAAGGAGTCTTCAAGAAGAACCAATAACCGATATAAGCAAGGATCTAAAACCATCCGAAAGCAAAGAAGAAATAAAACAAGTAGAAGAAGAAGAAGAAGAAAAAGTCAAAAAATTGGAACCATCTGAAATTTCCGAAGATACTGGAATTGTTCGCAGAATGTTGGTAACAGCAAGTAGCGAAGATGGCGGACAAGAAATGGACATTTGTCCTACGGGAACGATAACCTTTACTAAAATTGCTACGCCCGATGATTCCTTGAAGGAAGTATCGATTAAAACGACACCCGACAAAGATTCTTTGCTTTTGGACAAAGATTCGATCCAATCGGGAATCAGTTCTCTTGAGAAAGACAGTATTTCAGAAAAATTACCACCCGAAATTAAAGATACCGGAAAAATTACTCCTGAAGATAGTTTGGATAAATCTCTAATCGATACACGTGGCTCTCAAGATTTTGAAGATAGTCTAGAGAAATTAGACGTCAAAGAAAAGAGCGTTGAAAGTGTATCACCTAGCCCTGAAGTTGAAAAGTTTAAAGAGTTCGATAAAAAAGAAGAAATCGTATCTCCAGTCAAAGATGAGATCAAAGAAATCAGCAAAGCAGAGTCTCCAAAAGAAGAAGAAGAAGAAGAAGAAGAAGTCAAAGAAGCTATTAGCAAAGCTGGTAGTCCAGAAAAAGAAGAAGTTGGCAAAGTACCACCTTCACCTTTAGACTTATCCGAAGAAGAAATTTCGAAAATAAGAACACCTACCACTACGCCGATCGAAGAAAAACATGAAAAGATACCAGAAGTTTCCAAACCATTGGAAATTAGCCGTTCCGAAGAAGTTTCACCGACTGAATCGATATTTGCAAAATCACCTATCGAGAAAATAGAATCTCAAGTTCCTGTAGATATTTCGTTGATAGAAAAGAAAGAGACTGAAATTTTGAAGGAAGACAAATCGAAGGAAATCGTACAAACTGTTGATAAAATCGACGAGGAGAAAATAGTCAAAGAAAAATCAAAATCACCGAGTCCTAGCGTAGAAAGCCTTGCCGATGAGAAGATTGTACGAAAACCACTTGAAGAAGATAAACCTATTACTGCCGTTGTAAGTGCAAAAGATATCGAAGAAAGTATTGTAGATAAAGATAAATCTTTAAAACTAGAAGAAGTGAAGAAAGAGGAGATCGAGAAACCTGTTGTTAAGGAACAACTTGATAAAATTGTCAGTGAAAAATTAGAAAAAGAGGAAGAAGAAACATTAGCTGCTGAAAAATCAAGATCTCCTAGCGTTGCTAGCGAAGAAGCAGAAAAAATCGAACACGTCGAGAAACCAAGATCACTTAGTATAGTTAGTGATAAGACAATAGAAGAAAAAGAAATAATTAAAAAAGATGAATTAGACAAAATTGAGAAGGATGTATCAATAGATAAATCAAAATCACCGAGTATCGTTGACGATAAATCGAAAGAGGAATCCAAATCACGAAGTTTAACTCCTTCAGAAAAGATCGATGAAAAGGTATCATTAATCGATAAATCGAGATCCCCGAGCGTTGTTAGCGATAAAATGGAAGAAATCGAACACGAACAGTCTAAATCACCGAGCATTGAAAAAGAATTGAGTGCTGCTGACAGATCTAGATCAGCAAGTGTCGTTAGCGAGATTCAGGATACGAAAAAAGTCGAGGAAGTTAAATTAGATCGTGCTAAATTACCTGAAGAAAAACCTGAAGAAAAGATCGTTAAGGAATCGATTCCCGAATTAAAACCGACAGTGACAGCAGCAATTGCAGCAGAACCACCTAGCGATAAAATAAAAGACATGAAAGAATTAATCTTAGAAACAGAAAAAGTTGAGATTAAGAAAGAGGCCTCTCCTTCTGACGAAGAAATACCAATTGACAAATCAAGAACACCAAGTATTGCTGAAAGTTTGGAGAAACCGTCAATCATTGAAAGAAAATTAAGCGAAGTAACGAAACCACCGGTTACCACGGAAGATAAAGAAGAAATCAAGATTACCGATAAGTCAAGATCGGTAAGCGTTGAGAGTACCGTCGAAGACAAAGAAACAATCGATTTATCAAAATCACCAAGTGTTACTGAAAAGTTAGATGACGAGATCAAAATAAGTAAATCACCTAGCATAACGAGTGAAAAATCTGAAGAAAAATTACCAATCGTTTTGGATGATAAATTGGACACCAAAGAAATAGGAGAAAAACTTGTTGAAAAAGAAAAATCACTTAGTCCCGTAAGTGTTGCTGATAGTAAATCCAAATCTCCGAGTATTACCGATGAAAAAATAAGTTCGGTAGGTGTTACTGAAGATCTAAAAGACATAACCATTACTGCAAAAACAGAAGAAATTATTACGAAAAGTAAATCACCTAGTATATCTCCAACTATTGCCGAAACAAAATTGGATTTCAAAGATACCAAAGAACCGATTACAAAATCGAAATCACCTAGTATCACTAGCGATAAGGTAGATCTTGAAGATGTAATTACTGAACGACCAATCGACAAGGATCGTTCTGGAAGTATCATAAGTACAACTAGTGAAATTAAAGAATCATCGGAGAAATCGAAATCTCCAAGCATTTCTAGTGAAAAACCTGACCTCGAAGAAGTAGATGACTTAAGTATACGAAAAGAATCAATCAGTAAAAGAGAATCCATTAGTATTGGCGTTGATCAAAAACCAGCTGTTGATTTAGAAAAATCTATTGATGTTTCGGAAAAAATCCAGATCGATAGAAGTAAATCACCAAGTGTTGCAAGAGATGAATCTGATGAAAAGAAACCGGATGATAAAGGTATCGAGCGAGAACATTATGAAGATGCAATCGATAAGTCTCGTTCACCAAGCTTCACTGAAGATAAGAGTCTTAGCAAGGAAAGCATCGAAACTACGTCTCCTACTACTACGATCGAAAAATTAGATCATATAAAGGAAAAGGATGATTTGAAATCTCCTGTCAAGTCTGAAGATTTCTATACACCTGATAAAACAATTGAAGAAAAATTACCGGAAGATCGTTCAAGGACACCGAGTGTCGTAGACGTTAAAGTTGACGATAAGTCAAGGTCGGCTAGTATAGTTAGCGAAGTATCGGTTAAAGAAGTTACTGATAAGTTAGAAAAAGAACCTTCCCCGGTAGAAAAGGAGAAGTCACGATCACCAGAAACTATCAAAAAAGAAAAATCACCTTCTCCGGACGTTGAAGAATCAAGAAAGTCTGCTTCACCGGAAAAAGAAAAAGAATTAGAAATGCCGGAAGCAAAGACAGAAAAATTACCATCACCAACAAAAGAAAAATCATTATCTCCAACACTGGAAACAAAGAAGGAGAAATCGCCATCACCTGAGATACAAAAAGAAAAGTCACCAACACCGGAATTACAAAAAGATAAATCACCTACGATAGAGCCTGAAAAAGAAGAAATCACCATCACCTGAATTACACAAAGAAAAGTCTCCTGCGTTAGAAGCGGAAAAAGAAAAATCACCAACGCCTGAACTACAAAAAAAAACAGCACCTTTGGAGGAAGCTAAAAAGGAGAAATCGCCTTCACCCGAAATACAAAAAGACAAATCACCAACTCCCGATATTCAAAAAGAAAAGTCACCTACGATAGAAGATAAAAAGGAAAAATCACCAACGCCCGAACTACAAAAAGAAAAATCACCTTCCATAGAAGCGGATAAAGAAAAATCACCAGAACTACAAAAAGAAAAATCACCTTCGATAGAAGGTGACAAGGAAAAATCACCATCACCTGAATTACACAAAGAAAAGTCTCCTGCGTTAGAAGCGGAAAAAGAAAAATCACCAACGCCTGAAATACAAAAAGAAAAATCACCATCACCTGAAATACAAAAAGAAAAGTCTCCAACGATAGAAGCTAAAATGGAGAAATCACCATCACCTGAATTACACAAAGAAAAGTCTCCTGCGTTAGAAGTGGAAAAAGAAAAATCGCCAAAGCCTGAACTACAAAAAGAAAAATCACCTTCGGTAGAAGGTGACAAGGATAAATCACCATCACCTGAATTACAAAAAGAAAAATCACCATCACCTGAAATACAAAAAGAGAAGTCTCCATCGATAGAAGCTAAAAAGGAGAAATCCCCATCACCTGAATTACACAAAGAAAAGTCTCCTGCGTTAGAAGCGGAAAAAGAAAAATCACCAACGCCTGAACTACAAAAAGAAACAGCACCTTCCGAGGAAGCTAAAAAGGAAAAATCGCCTTCACCCGAAGTACAGAAAGACAAATCACCAACTCCTGATATTCAAAAAGAAAAGTCACCTACGATAGAAGATAAAAAGGAAAAATCACTGACGCCTGAACTACAAAAAGAAAAATCACCTTCGATAGAAGCGGATAAAGAAAAATCACCAGAACCACAAAAAGAAAAATCACCTTCGATAGAAGGTGACAAGGAAAAATCACCATCACCTGATTTACACAAAGAAAAGTCTCCTGCGTTAGAAGCGGAAAAAGAAAAATCACCAACGCCTGAAATACAAAAAGAAAAATCACCATCACCTGAAATTCAAAAAGAGAAGTCTCCAACGATAGAAGCTAAAATGGAGGAATCACCATCACCTGAATTACACAAAGAAAAGTCTCCTGCGTTAGAAGCGGAAAAAGAAAAATCACCTTCCATAGAAGGTGACAAGGAAAAATCACCATCACCTGAATTACAAAAAGAAAAATCACCATCACCTGAAATACAAAAAGAGAAGTCTCCAACGATAGAAGCTAAAAAGGAGAAATCCCCATCACCTGAATTACAAAAAGAAAAGTCTCCTGCCTTAGAAGCGGAAAAAGAAAAATCACCAACGCCTGAATTACAAAAAGAAACAGCACCTTCGGAGGAAGCTAAAAAGGAGAAATCGCCTTCACCCGAAGTACAGAAAGAAAAATCAACAACTCCCGATATTCAAAAAGAAAAGTCACCTACGATAGAAGATAAAAAGGAAAAATCACCAACGCCTGAACTACAGAAAGAAAAATCACCATCACCTGAAGTACAAAAAGAGAAGTCTCCAACGATAGAAGCTAAAAAGGAAAAATCACCAACACCTGAATTACAAAAAGAAAAATCACCTTCGATAGAAGCTGATAAAGAGAAATCACCATCACCTGAAATACAGAAAGAAAAGCCTGCTACGCTTGAACCTGGAAAGGAAAAATCACCAACACCTGAAATACAAAAAGAAAAATCACCTTCGATAGAAGCAGATAAGGAAAAATCACCAACACCTGAATTACAAAAAGAAAAATCACCTTCGATAGAAGCTGATAAAGAAAAATCACCATCACCTGAACTACAAAAAGAAAAATCTCCTTCGATAGAAGCTGATAAAGAAAAATCACCATCACCTGAACTACAAAAAGAAAAATCTCCTTCGATAGAAGCTGATAAAGAAAAATCACCATCACCTGAACTACAAAAAGAAAAATCACCTTCGGTAGAAGCGGATAAGGAAAAATCACCGTTACCTGAAGTACAAAAAGAGAAGTCTCCAACGATAGAAGCTAAAAAGGAAAAATCACCAACACCTGAATTACAAAAAGAAAAATCACCTTCGATAGAAACTGATAAAGAAAAATCACCATCACCTGAAACGCAGAAAGAAAAGCCTTCTACGCTTGAACCTGAAAAGGATAAATCACCAACGCCTGAAATACAAAAAGACAAATCACCTACGATAGAGGCTAAAAAGGAGAAATCACCAACGCCTGAACAACAAAAAAAGACAGCACCTTTGGAGGAAGCTAAAAAGGAGAAATCGCCTTCACCCGAAGTACAAAAAGACAAATCACCTACTCCCGATATTCAAAAAGAAAAGTCACCTACGATAGAAGGTGACAAGGAAAAATCCCCAACCCCTGAACAACAAAAAGAAAAGTCTCCTGTGTTAGATGCAGATAAGGAAAAATCTCCTACTCCCGAACAACAAAAAGAAAAATCACCTTCGATAGAAGCTGATAAGGAAAAATCACTATCGCCTGAATTACAGAAAGAGAAATCACCTTCTATAGAAGCTGATAAGGAAAAATCTCCATCACCAGAATTACAAAAAGAAAAATCTCTAAGTCCTGTAATACGGGAACAAAAGTCAATTTCTTTAGAATTGGAAAAGGACAAACCTGCAATACCAGAGTCGATAAAACAAAAGTCCCCTACACCAGAAGAAAAGAAAGAAATATCTCTTATTCTAGAAACTGACAAAGATAAAATTTCTGTACAAGAGACAGAGAAGAAAAAATCGTTATCTCCAGAATCTGAAAAGAAAATACCAGAGAAAGATGAAGCTCTAATTCTAGAATCGCAAAAAGAAAAATCACCTTCTCCCGAATTACAAAAAGATAAACCTCTTTCTCCACAATTAGAAAAGGAAAAGTCACCTGTTCTAAAGGAAGAAAAGCCAAAATCTCCTACTTTAGAATTACAGAAAGAAAAGTCACCAACTCCAGCATTAGAAAAAGAAAAGTCTGCATCACCAGTAGAAGAAAAAGAAAAATCTGCATCTCCTACTGAAGAAAAAGAAAAATCACCAGAAAAAGAAACAGGAAAACCTAAATCTCTGTCACCAGAATTAGAGAAGGAAAAATCTCCAGAAAAGGAAACAGAAAAATCAAAATCTCTTTCGCCAGAGGTAGAAAAGGAAAAATCTCCAGTACCACAAACTGAGAAAGAAAAGTCGCCGGTACCTGCAACACAGAAAGAAATATCTCATTCGCCAGTAGCGGAAGAAATAAGATCTTCTTCCATTGAAAAAGAAAAGGAAAAATCTAAATCACCTGTATCAGAAAAAGAAAAATCCATTGAAACAGAAATAAAGAAAGAAGAAATATGTACTACAGAAGCAGAGAAACAAAAAACGCCTTCACCAATATCTGAAAAAGAGAAATCGCCAGCATTAGCAGAAGAAAAACAGAAATCGCCTTCTCCAGTATTAGAGAAGGAAAAATCTCCAGCTCTAGAGACAGATAAACAAAAAACGCCTTCTCCGGTATCAGAGAAGGAAAAATCTCCAGCTCTAGAGACAGATAAACAGAAATCGCCTTCACCAGTATCTGAAAAAGAGAAATCGCCAGCATTAGCAGAAGAAAAACAGAAATCGCCTTCTCCAGTATCAGAGAAGGAAAAATCTCCTGTTCTAGAGACAGAAAAACAAAAATCGCCATCTCCAGTATTAGAGAAAGAAAAATCACCTGAAGTTGAATCCGATAAAAAGAAATCACCTTCTCCTATATCAGAGAAGGAAAAATCACCAGCATTACCAGAAGAAAAACAGAAATCGCCTTCACCAGTATCTGAAAAAGAGAAATCACCAGCATTACCAGAAGAAAAACAGAAATCACCTTCTCCAGTATCAGAAAAGGAAAAATCTCCTGCTCTAGAGACAGAAAAGCAGAAATCGCCTTCTCCAGTATTAGAGAAAGAAAAATCTCCACTGGCAGAAGCAGAAAAACAGAAATCGCCTTCACCAGTTTCTGAAAAAGAAAAATCTCCAGCATTAGCAGAAGAAAAAAAGAAATCACCTTCACCAGTATTGGAGAAAGAAAAATTACCTTCTGCTGAATCAGAAAAACGAAAATCACCTTCTCCAGTATCAGAGAAAGAAAAATCTCCAGTAGAAGAAGCAAAGAAACAGAAAGAGCCTTCACCAGTATTAGAAAAGGAGAAATCTGCACCAACAGAAACAGAAAAACAGAAATCGCCTTCACCAGTATCTGAAAAAGAGAAATCTCCAGCATTACCAGAAGAAAAACAAAAATCGCCTTCACCAGTATCAGAGAAAGAAAAATCTCCTGCTCTAGAGACGGAAAAACAAAAATCGCCTTCACCAATATTAGAGAAGGAAAAATCTCCAGCAACTGAAGTAGAGAAACAAAAATCGCCTTCACCAGTATCTGAAAAAGAGAAATCTCCAACATTATCAGAAGAAAAACAAAAATCGCCTTCTCCATTATCAGAGAAGGAAAAATCTCCAGCAACTGAAGTAGAGAAACAAAAATCACCATCTCCAATATCAGAAAAGGAAAAGTCACCAGCGTTAGCAGAAGAAAAACAGAAATCTCCTTCTCCATTACCAGAGAAAGAAAAATCACCAGCATTACTAGAAGAAAAACAGAAATCGCCTTCTCCATTATCAGAGAAGGAAAAATCTCCAGCAACTGAAGTAGAGAAACAAAAATCACCTTCTCCAATATCAGAAAAGGAAAAGTCACCAGCGTTAGCAGAAGAAAAACAGAAATCTCCTTCTCCATTACCAGAGAAGGAAAAATCTCCAGCAACTGAAGTAGAGAAACAAAAATCACCTTCTCCAATATCAGAAAAGGAAAAGTCACCAGCATTAGCAGAAGAAAAACAGAAATCTCCTTCTCCATTACAAGAAAAAGAAAAATCACCAGTATTACCAGAAGAAAAACAAAAATCACCTTCTCCAGTATCAGAGAAGGAAAAATCACCTGCATTAGCAGAAGAAAAACAGAAATCGCCTTCACCCATGTCTGAAAAAGAGAAATCTCCTGCAGCTGAATCAGATAAAGAAAAATCACCTTCTCTAATATCAGAGAAGGAAAAGTCGCCAGCATTAGCAGAAGAAAAACAGAAATCTCCTTCTCCATTACCAGAAAAGGAAAAATCTCCTGCTCTAGAGACAGAAAAACAGAAATCTCCTTCTCCATTACCAGAAAAGGAAAAATCTCCTGCTCTAGAGACAGAAAAACAGAAATCGCCTTCTCCAGTATTAGAGAAAGAAAAATCTCCAGCAGCAGAAGCAGAAAAACATAAATCGCCATCACCAGAGTTAGAGAAGGAAAAATCACCTGCATTAGCAGAAGAAAAACAGAAATCGCCTTCTCCAGTATCAGAGAAGGAAAAATCACCTGCATTAGCAGAAGAAAAACAGAAATCGCCTTCACCGATATCTGAAAAAGAGAAATCTCCTGCAGCTGAATCAGATAAACAGAAATCGCCTTCACCAGAATCAGAGAAGGAAAAATCACCTGCATTAGCAGAAGAAAAACAGAATTCGCCCTCACCGATATCTGATAAAGAGAAATCTCCAGCAGCAGAAGCAGAAAAACAGAAATCGCCATCACCAGAGTTAGAGAAGGAAAAATCACCTGCATTAGCAGAAGAAAAACAGAAATCGCCTTCACCGATATCTGAAAAAGAGAAATCTCCAGCAGCTGAATCAGATAAACAGAAATCGCCTTCACCAGTATCAGACAAGGAAAAATCACCTGCATTAGCAGAAGAAAAACAAAAATCGCCTTCACCGATATCTGAAAAAGAGAAATCTCCTGCAGCTGAATCAGATAAACAAAAATCGCCTTCACCAGAATCAGAAAAAGAGAAATCACCAGCATTAGCAGAAGATAAACCGAAATCAACTTCACCTGTATCTGAAAAAGAAAAATCTCCGTCAGCAGAACCTGAAAAACATAAATCTCCTTCTCCAGTACCAGAAAAGGAAAAATCTCCATCTCCAGCAGTGAGAAAAGAAAAATCTGCATCACCGGAATTGGATAAACCGAAATCGGTATCTCCAACGTTAGAAAAAGAAAAATCTTTATCACCAGTGTTGCAAAAAGATAAATCCCCTATAACAGATACACAAAAATCTCATTTGCCTGAGACTGCGAAGCCTACTCCAGAAAGTATGAGAAGGGAAAGATCTCCTACTCCAGAAGATGGAAAATTACGTAAATCAATTTCACCTGATGTAGATGATTCAATCAAATCGCCGACTGGTAGTGTGAAAGAACAAAAAGACGATATTGACGAAAACATTCCAAAAGACAGATCACGATCTCATAGTTTGTTCGAATCTGGGGACAAAACACCATTAACTCGTTCTCGTGCAGCAAGTTTGTACGAAGACAAGATACCAGACAAATTGAACCTTCAGGAAGAATCAAAAACTACTTACGATAGCAAAGAAAAGAAAACACCATTAGATGAAAAAGAAGAAGAAGCAGAAGAAGAAGATGAAGAAGAAGAATTGATGGAAAAGGATAGATTAAAGAGTGGCAAAATTGGTATTACCAGTTCGATTCGGGAAGAATTTGAAGAAGTTTATTCCAGAAAAGCTAGTCAAACTAAAGATACAGATAGTGGACGAATTCTTAAACTCGAGAAATTTGAAGATGAAGAAGATACTGTCATTAAAGTAACTGCCGAAAAGAAAGCAGAAATCGAAAGGTATCTCGTCGATGAATTTTTAAACAAGAAACAAAAAATTACGATGTCCGCGATCGAAATAATTGTCTTATCTTACGCTGTACCAGAATTTACAGTAATGGACATTATAGAAGATATATTGAGACGTAAAAATCTTCGTAAGGAATCGGTATTGGACTTTGTCGATGAAGATGTTGAAGAAAAGTCATCTTCTGGAAAGTCTAAATCGAAAACAACGGGTATAAAAATGGTATCTACTGAAAAGATCAGAGACGTTGAAGATTATATAATCAATGAATATATCGATAAAAATAAAAAGATCACTAGTACTATCCTAGATGATATAGCAATTCTAAAAGGTATTCCACGAAAATTCCTCATCATGATAATTCAAGAGGTTACCGTCAGAAGAAAGATTCCCAGTGGTTTCATCATGGATACCGAAGTTTTGCAAGAATCATTAAGAAAAACGTGGGAAGATGAAGGATTAGCCAAGATGAAAGAAAAAGATGAAGAACACGACAAGAGTGGACGAGATTCAAAGAGTCCGAGTTTGAGTTCGGAACCAATACCTTCAGACAAGTCCACTCAGGATAGTCCGCTACATTCTGAACCACAGATCGACGAAGAAATTTCTATTTCTGAAGAAAAACGTACAGAAATCGAACAACTTCTCGAAAATGAATATATTAAGATGGGACGTAAAATTACCGAAATCATTTTGGAAGAAATAATCATAAGAACTTCATTACCGAGATACATTATTCTCGAAATAATCGAAGAAATAATTATTAAAAGAAAATTATCACGGGAATCTATAATCGACGTTGATATCTATCAAGAAGACGAACCCGAAAGTTTTAATAAATACGAATATCGATACGAAAAATCATCAGATCTTGGATTAGCCGATTCATGTAGAAAAATGTCTGCCGAATACAGATTAGGTGGATACACGGAATCAACTGGTAGACAAATGGACAAATCTATTCCAAGTGGTTATCCGTTAGAATACGAGAGTCAATTCCACAAAGCTTTCGTTGGTGGAATGACAGAAATTCGTACGACACATATAACAACGTTATCCGGAAAATCAACACCAGATTTTGCTACTCGTGACGGTACACCCGATTCAACTTCTGAACCAACTGGTTCAACCGTTGAAAGAATGACCGATAAGGGAATGAGATCGGTTGACAGAGTATCACCTGACAAACAACAAACGATGATTTCTAAGGGCGAGATAACTATTCAAAAAGTTGAAATATTAAAGGAAAGTAGAATCGGCGAACAAGAAATTCCTCCTGAGGAAAAAGATAAACAAGAAGATGTACGAGTTATCAGAAAAATAATCAGTCGTAAATTTGTCGAACAAGAAGAGGAGGAAGAGCCGGAAATTGTAACCAAGGTTGTCAAAAGAAGAGAAATAATTGAGCCAGAAGAATCAGAAGATACCGAAGAAATGTCAACGAAGGAAACGATTACGAGGAAGATTGTAAAACGTGATGTTACAGAAGACGAAAGTGGACCAGAAATTATTACTAAAATAATTAAAAGAGAAATAATCGAAGACGATGAACCCGAAATAATAACTAAAGTAGTTAAAAGAGAAATAATCGAGGAAGATGAACCCGAAATAATAACTAAAATAGTTAAAAGAGAAATAATCGAGGAAGACGAACCCGAAATAATAACCAAAACAATTAAAAGAGAAATAATCGAGGAAAGCGAACCCGAAATAATAACCAAAACAATTAAAAGGGAAATAATCGAGGAAGGCGAGCCCGAAATAATAACCAAAACAATTAAAAGGGAAATAATCGAGGAAGACGAACCCGAAATAATAACCAAAGTAATTAAGAGAGAGATCATTCTTCCCGAAGAGAAAACGTCTGATACGCAAGATCATGAGATTGTTAAAAGGGTAATTAGCAGGGAAGAAACACCAGAATCAGTTGAAACGATAACAACTAAGACAACGCGAACTGTAGTTACCGAGGATCTTCCAACATCAAAGATATCAACTTCCGATCTAGAAAAACCAGAATTATATACTTATACGATATCACGTGAGGGTACACCAGAAAAGATCGATACGTCCGATTCAAGTGCTACATATAAAGTAATCAGTCGAGATGTTACGCCAGAAGTTTCGAAAAGTGCCGAAGTTAAAAGAATCGTAACAACAGTTACGACGATTACCGAACCTGACGGTAAAGTTATCACGAAGAAGGACGTTAAAGAAAGTAGTGACACCGTTGACAGTGAAGAACTTTTAGAAAAACTCATTGACTCTACTATCAGTGAAAAAATTGGCAAAGCAACGACAACGACCGAAACGAAAACTACTGAAGGATCGAAAATCGAAAAGGTTATCAAAGAAACGATAACTACAATGACATCTACGTCGGGTACATCTACTCCAGATGTTAAAACTTTCTATGATTCTGGAAAATCGACACCTGATTCGAAATTCGATGAGAAATTGGATACCACTGGTAAAGATCATTTGGAGAAAATTGGAAAATTGGAACATTCGGTTTCACCGTCTGTACGTGATTTTATATCCGACGAGAAAAGTTATTCGGGAAAATCATCACCTGATATATCTTTGCCGAAGGATATCGTTTACAGTGGATCTACCGGTAAATCAACACCGGATATTCCAGTTTCACCGTTGGTCAGGGACGGTGCAGCGGTGCAACCACTTCTATCAGGAAGATCTACACCCGATAAAAGATCGGAAGGTCGTTCTACTACCGCAACTCCTGAAGGATTCAGATCAGGCGAAGTTATTCGTACGATCATTACCACAACTAGAACTATGTCCGATGATGGTGAGATAATTACCACTACCAAAGAAGTTACGGAAGCTACCAATGAGAAAGGTGAAACGATAATTTTGGCTGAAAAGACTGATGTTAAAGTTGATGATCGTTTACCTAGCAAGGATACCGCAGAAATGGCGATCAGGTAAATTCAAATTTAATTTTTTTTCTACGAGTTATTATAACTTTTCGATAATCAACAAAATCTTTGTTTGAAATATATATATAATTCTCTTCATTGACCGTAACATATACATTTACACGAAACCTATTAAATTAGGGGAATTACTTCAATATATTTATTTTTATTAGCATAACTGTACAATTTGTTCAAAATTCAATTAGTTGGAGTGCTAGAAATGAATTATTCATTAGTATTTTATCAACATTATTACTATAACAAAATTGTTCTTATTCCAGTAGCGCGATTGGTAGCATGAAAAGTTCGGAATTACAACGAACCGGAAGTGCAAGTTCCGATGTTAGCAGTGACAAGGATCCTCGTACCGATCAAAGCAGTACTCATAGTAAAACCACGGCGACTCATGCTCATGGTACTAGTGAAGAAAAACAAATGACTTATTCCGATGACGAACCATCAATCTCACCACTTTCTTCAACGTCACAACTCGGTTATTCTTCAAGATCTAGACAGTACGAAAGTTCTTCGGAAAAAGAAACGGATACGCACAAGCCCGTAGAATTTTCAACCGCTGCCATGAGCAGTAGCTTTTATGGCGAATTACCAGCGGTACCGCCGCAAATTACGGCAATGAAAACGTTCCAAGAAAGTGGTTTCCACAAGAGCAGCGATCCGATACCGATTCAAAGTGATTTTACGTTTAAAAGATTCACCGTTGAGAAAGAATACGCCGGTGGTTACGAGGAAAAACACGATACCAAAAAATACGTTGACGAAGCTGATTTAGATTTTGAAAAGGCTTTGATGGAACGAAAGGAATTAAAGGAATCAACCGATTTTGGTAGTACTATTGCACCTAGATACACTAATGGTAATCTTCGAGCAAAATTAACTCACGAATCGATGAAGGCCGATCTTCCGTCATCTTCGGTTACCGACGAAAGTCCGGAAAGTAAAAAGGATTCGAAAAAAGACCCATTGGAAGGATGGGGTACACCTTTGGGTTTACCATCTCCGAAACCACCAAGAAAGTTCAATCTTAAAAATCCGGTACAACCTTCTAACGAATTCTCATCGGACAATCTCAACTTTGACGTTAGCAGCAATTGGGGTGAACCATTGAGATTACCATCACCTGCACCGGTGACTACCGAAGTTTCTAACAAAGGTGCACCGAGTACTCCGAAAAAAGAAAGGAAACAAGCCAAAAAAGTAATGTCGGAAAATTTGAAAAATAAAAAACGTTCCGAGAGTCCTGGTAAAAATGAAAAGAAAATGAAAGATTCTAAGAACAAGGTTCAACCGGTTTACATGGATCTTACTTATGTTCCACATCATGGTAACTCTTATTATACGTCATTGGAATTTTTCAAGAAGATTCGTGCGAGATATTACGTATTCAGTGGTACTGAACCAAGCCGTGAAGTTTACGATGCCTTGTTAGAGGCTAAAAAGACTTGGGAAGACAAAGATCTTGGTAAGTTTCGTAATAAAATTATCTTCATTGATTCCTCACAGGGGAGTGGGGGGTTCATTTTGATCAATAATAATTGATATTATCTACCAGTATGCGTACGAATATTAGATAAAATCGATTTTTCAATTTTTTTTCTCTCAAATAGTTAACCAGAATGACCCAATTTCATAAAAACAAAATAATACTATCGATATTTGCTGATTATTTACGTGTTTATTTTCAGAGGTAACAATGATTCCAACTTACGACACGGACACTTTGGGTTATTGGGTTGCCGATAACGAGGAAGCTTTGGCTGCCAATCATATAGATCTATCACCATCGGCATCAAGATGCACGATCAATCTTCAAGATCACGAGACAAGTTGCAGCGCCTACAGGCTCGAATTCTAGGGAATGGCAGCCTGCTCAGCCGTAATAGTCGAGTTCTGAGCGGCTACCGGATATAAACGTTTCAAAATCCTTCAGTCATAAAGTCCGGTGCTATCCCCGCCATATGAAAAATATAGATATTAATTTTTAGGAAAGATGAAAGGAAGAAGGATTAAGAAGAAGGTTGACTAAAGAGAAATGGGTCTTCCTTATTTAATGTGTGTGTGTATAATTATATCCCGTATCGCAAATTCCTTCGATTATTTTTCCCCGGCATCCCGAGGAAGATAAACACGAGAAGATCTTTTCGCGATCAGCTTTTACACTGCTAAATGCATTTTTCTCTATATACATATACATATATATATCTTTCTATATCGTTTGATATATTTCAAATTAATCGATATATTTATATATGAAATTATTTTTATTAGATAGATATGTTTAAAAAAAAAAAAAAAAAAAAAAAAAAATAACAAGAAAAAGAAAGGAAAAAAAAAAACACTGCTGTAATATTTATCTTAACGAAATATTGTTCGTTAAATTTTTCCTTGCGCTGGGAAAGCGCACATTTTTGTGTTTTCTTTTTTTCTTTTTTTTTTTTTTTTTTTTTATATGTCTCTTTATATATAATACTTAAAGTTCCTTAGGATTATAATAAAAACATACACACACACACACATATGCATATGCATATACATATACTTGCATATTAACATAGTCCTTATCGGTCTACTATATTTAAAATGCAAATTCTGACGTTCGTTCTTGTGTCATAAAAAAAAAAAAAAAAAATAAAAAATAGTTTACCAATAATGAAACAGATTTAAATGATTGAAAAAAAAAATGATTCAAAAGACACTCGAACAACAAAATAGAAAAGTCAGATCGCGAAGAGATCATCGTGTAATTACTGTGATTTGGGATTAGCTGTACGTTAGATACCCAACAAATTGACTAGGATATTCAAATTCCCAAGTGCGACCTTATTCCGTAGTCGAACGTCAAAAAGCTCTAGAAAGAGGAAGATTAGTTATCTTCAAAGAAAAAAAAATACAAATTCAGAATATGAAAAAAAATCATAATACTCGTCCCCGCCCTCTCCTTGAGAAATAAAACCAACAACAACAAAAAAAAAAAAAAAACAAATAAAAAAATTAAAAAAAGAATAAAAAACAAACCACTACGGAAATACTCCATGTGAGTAGAATTTAAACAAAAAAAAAAAATACAAGAAGAAAAAATACGTCACACGAATCGACTAATGCTTATTTAAAAAAAAAAAATAAAATAAAATAAAAAATGTGGACAAAGGTGTTCTGAATAAAACGAAGAGAAGTAATATGAAAGTAATTCAACTTAGCCGAATGTGTCATCATTATTTTCGGCATCGAAATGATCGAATAAAGAAGATATTTCTCTCCAAATGATGATTTATCGAAATAATACTTTTCTTCTAAACGTTTAAACGTTGTCACTTTATCGTAAATGTTTTATTCGTACATAGATAATAACAACAATAACTACATAACAACAACAAGAACAAGAACAACAACAACAACAACAACAACTAAAAGTGAAGTTAAACTGATGAAAATCAAGAAGTTAACTTTTAAACAAGATGAAAAATATGCTAATAAAAAGTTAATCTGTGTGTCGTGTTTCTATATCGTAGAATAGAAACTAGTGATACGCGCATTCCTGGACTTTGGTCTCGTATTATGGTGTAACATAGAAATTGCTTACGACCTATACTAATGTTAGGTCAAATGCATCTTTGAAAGAAAAGAAAAGAAAAGAAAAGAATAGAAAAGAGAAGAAAGAAAGAAAGAAATAATGATTAAATGATTAATGATATTATCGTCAAAAAGAAAAAGAAGAAAATAAGTGGCAGGAGTGAGGGAGGGAGGGAGGGAGGGGGGAGGGGAAAAAAGAAAGAACAAATTAAGTACATAAGTTAAATCAATCAGCGATAAGCAGGCACTTTTTCGTGTTCTTTCATTCTTCCTTCTTTTCTTTGATTAATCAATTTTTGTCGCTTTTTAAACAAAAACCAAATGCATAAGCTAATAATTTTTTTTTCTTTCAAGGTATACAAAACAAATAAAAATTATAACGCTTGTGACGATGCATTTATTGTACCAATAACTCGCAATATATCCATCCACAGACTATGAAAAAAAAAAAAAAAAAAAATAAGGATTCTAACCGAGGTAGCACACGTTCGATAAATATTATATAGAACAACAATTATTAACAACCAACAACAACAACAACAACACAACAACAAATTCTACATATATGTATGTATATTCGAGATAATGAGTAACGTTGCTCATTGTCTCTATTTAGGGTTCTTATTATTAAGAGTTATCTTATTATTAACGATAACTTTACTTAATTTTTAATAAATAAGATAGTAAATGAAAATTCATTCAGGTTCGAATAAAGAAAAAGAAATAGGAAAAAAGAAAAAGAGAGAGAAAAAAAACAAAAAGGTGCAAGATTTTGATCCATCCAAACTTGAGCCAAAATTTAAGCTTAAGCTTTATTGAGCTCTTCAGAAAATAAACCAAAAAAAAAAAATTCCTCGGTCTAGATCCTTTATGACTGTTTTCTCGTTTTTATTTTTATTTTTTTTTTTTTTTTATTTTATTTTATTTGTTCGAATCAATTGCGTCGCCTTTTTGAATCAAATTCTATTCGCCTTTAGTAATATTTAATAAAATATATATATATATATAAAAAAAAAAAAGAAGTAATATATAAAAGTAACAACCAAAACCGTAATAAATAAATAAATAAATAAATAAATAAATAAAGGAATTAATTGTAAAATAGGAAAAAAAAGAGATTAAACAAAATAATGGAATACATTATTTTACGCTTTACTACTAGTGAGATAATTCGAATTGAAAATGGATAAAACAAATAATAATAATCTTATCTTCTAAAAATCGTGTTTGTTGTTGATCGTTCGAATTAATCCTGATGAATTATACTACGAAGAAGACAAATTCTAAGGAATAAGAATAAGAAGAATAGAAGAGAAAGAGATAGAAAGATAGATAGAGAGAGAGATAGAGAGAGAGAGAGAGAGAGAGAGATAAAAGTTGCAAAATTTCTGCTTTTTTGTACTCACTCCTACTTTTGGCAGCTATTGTTATTTAATTAAATATAAAATAAATAAATTATTATTCGTGCTTGAATAAGAATATAAAATGGGAAGCAAAAAAATTAGGAAAAGAAAAAACAAACGAGAAGAAACGTCCTGAACCACAGACCAGACGAAGAAGAAGAAGAAGAAGAAGAAGAAGTATAATAAAATAGCATCAGCAAACAAAATCAATATAGGATTATTTTATTTATCCTAAATAATATAGGATAAAAAAAAGAAAAAAAAATAAACGATTGATGAACGATGGTGATAATAGTTAATGGTGATGAGTTTGTATGATGGTGTATATGTGTGATTTTAAAATTGAAAAAGCCAAACCAACAGGGGAACGACAATGGAGAATGAAAATAAATGTATAAAGAAAATTTGTTGAAAAAAGAAGAAACAAGAAAATAGAAGAGAAGACAAATGAAATGAAGTAATGGAAAATGAAACCATGAAAGTATTTGCGAGCCATTTGAGAAATTTCATAATCAAAGAGAAATTCTAAGAGTAAACAATACAACAAGAACAAGAACAAGAACAAGAACAACAAAATAAAAAAAATTAAAAATATATAAAAAAAGAGATTTTTACACGTTTCAAACGATAGGCCTCTTTGTACATCCTACTTTTGCTTATTGCGTTTAAAAGATATTAATATATATGTATATGTATATTATATGATATATGATATATATATATATAAATATTATATATGCATATATATATTTATATATATTATACCTATATTGGTATGATAAATTTAATCGTTGTTCTGTAATACAGAAGAAACATAATGCTGTTTTAGACGAGGATACACGCTTGACCTCGTATATAAATATATATACATATTATATATATATATATATATACGTGCATAAATACAATTATACGTATAAGTAGAGCATTTTGGAACAAAGTGAAGAACAACGACAAATAACAAATTCAAAACAAGGAACGAACGAGAAAGAATAAAGAAACATTATGATAATAAATATATATCTTAGTTTCTTTCATTAAATCCTTCGTTAAATCCTTGGAATTTGATAACTGTTCTCTTCGTTGAGCTTGTGATGAAACACTATGAATTGTTTACGTATAATGAACTAATCAATGTTGAGTTGTAAAATTGAATGACAATTTTACGTCAAATAAATCAGACATTATTCAAAAATTTCTTAAATGTGTACCCTACTCTTGTTCCGAATCTAACAAGAATCTGTGTTGCGTACCTCTGGCCTCAAGAGAATAAAATTAAAAACAAAGGATAAAGTGATAAAAATCATATCGACGAGAAGATAAACCAACAAATAAAGTTATCTCTTTGGGTATATGTACAAGTAAACATACCCACATCCGTTCGAATGTGAATGAATAATATTTGAAACAAAAACTTATCGGGATATGAAATACAAAATGACCATAATGGACATATTGGTATCATCCTGATCATGGAAATTTCAAGGATCGTCGTTTTGAAAGTTCACAGCAAATGGGGGTTCCCCGATTGAATGAGAAACCGATTCTTGAAACTGGAATTAATACTACAAGTTCTTAACAAACTTTAACTTATATTACTTGGAATAAAAACAAGAGTGCTACGCATTAATGCGCTCTCTTAGCCTAACGAAAAAAAAAAAAAAAAAAGAAAATATTTGATGGAACAAATAAGAAAGAAAAGAAAACAAAAGGAAACAAGAAAAACCATCTTTGGATGGGTGAACGAAAAATGCAGTAAAGGAGATCCGGTTTTGCTCAAAGGAGAAACCAACCTTTGAAAGCTTCCCGGTTCTCAGGTCTTATAGGTAGTAAGTAAGTTTTTTACCGCCCGATTATTATTATTATTATTATTATTATTATTATTATTATTATTATTGTTATTATTATTTTTACTTTACGTGCGACGATTCATGACGGTGTCTGCGAGAAGATGGAAAAAAAAAAAAATTAAAACAAAAAGGGTGAAAAAAAAAAGATAAAACATAAAATACTAGAGATTATTAATAACTCTCATAAAAGTTTCACTATACCGATCATCGATCGTTATTAGTTATATATATTTATATATATATATATGTATCTCTCTCTCTCTTTTCTCTCTCCCCTCTCTTTGTGTCTGTGTGTGCCTATATAATTTATTTATTTATTATTCACGAATTATTTATTAATACGTTTCCATGACTGGTATATCAAAATGTTTGTCAATGATGATCGACGTTTATCATCAAAATAGTCCACGTGAAATGAATTATAAAATAAAACGAGGACACAAAATTTGAATGTGTTTCATAAAAAAAAAAAAGAAAAAAGAAAAGAAAAAAGAAAAGAAAAAAGAAAAGAAGAAGTGGACGTTTAATAATATTAATTAATATCTTAATCGAATCTAAAGATATGAAAAAGAGTTGCGAAAAACGCGAAAATCTATAATTACTGTTAAACGAGATATACGACTACTATTACTATTATTATCTTTATTATTATGTGATTATGATTATAATTAATATTATTATTATTATTATTATTACTATTATTATTATTATTATTAGTATTATCTTAATTGTCATACTTACGTTATTATTATCGTCGCTATTTAATGATAACTGATAAAAATTAATGTCTACCATTTAATGCTAGAACGACTTCATCATTATCATCATTATCATTATCATCATCATCATTATCATTATCACCATCATCGTTCTCTATCATAGTGCGAATCAAATCCTTTTGTAATACGTACATATGGTTCATAAAGTAAGAGCACGAGAATGTTTTGTGAAATATTGCGATAATTGAGATGAAAAGAAGGGTTAAAAGGAAAACAAAATAAGCAGAAAGAGAGAGAGAGAGAGAGAAAGATATTGAATGAAAGAAAGAAAAGTAAGATAGATGATGACGATATACACCTCTATATATTTATGTATTATTTATTGATGAATAATAACGACCAGCTATACTAGGTAGGATGTTAAAATTATAAAAATTAAATTTAACGAGAAACAAAAGTATAACAAAAAAATACTAAACGAACGCAATAATGAAAGAAAATTAAAGAAAGAAAGAGAAAGAGAGAAAAAGAGAGATAGAGAGAGAGAGAGAGAGGGAAAGAGAGAAATAGTGATAAAGAGAAGATAAAGTATATGAGAAGAAGAAGAAGGAAAAAGTAGAAGAAGGAGAGGGCAAATGAAATTAAATATGTCGAATTAAATAACGAATGAGATAAATAATATAATTAAACATTAATAACGCGCTGACAAATTCTAGGAACGAGCTTTCATTGAGAAAAAAAAAACAATTTAGGGGTTGAAGTATAATATTATATACACCGAGAGAGAAAGGATAAAATATATAAATATATAATAATATATACGAGATAAATAAAAAAAAAAAAAAAGAAAAAAAAAAGAAGAAGAAGAAGAAAGTGAGCAAAGTGATAGCGAAGGAGGGGTGGAGAGGAGAGGAGAGGAGAGGAGAGGAGAGGAGAGGAGAGGAGAGGAGAGGAGAGGAGAGGAGAAAGAGTTCGAATACAACAAATATAAATGATAAAGATAAGGAATAAAGTGAGAAAAAGAGAATGGAAAGAGATAACATGAAAAACAATAACAAAAAAAAGGAAAAAAAAACGTGAGCAGCTTCGACGCCTATGCGAGAGATTTGTAATCGAAATGCTCGTAAATGGTTAAGCAGGGGGTGAGAATTCATAATTATCGGGCTTATCGAATAGTCATGGATAATACTCTTTGTTTTTTTGTTTGTTTGTTTGTTATTTCTCAAAAATATTTATTGAGAAAACTTGATGTGATGACAGTAAAAAAAAAAGAGACTGGTAAAAATAAAGAAAGGAAATGAGGATGACGATGATGGGGGGGGGGAGAGGGGAGGGTTGAGGGGGAAGAATGTATGGAAGATATAAACTAAACGCTTCGCGTGATAAGAAACTAATGAATTTCTAATACGGACTCTAGTCATGAGAAATCTCGTTTCGTAAACGTAAAAAAAAAAAAACACAAAAAAACAAAACAAAACATAATATATATATATATATATTAAAAAAAAATTCATCTAGTCATTCAGTCGAAAGGTTTATTGTTATATGAATGTGTAATGCCTAGATTATAATATATAAGCGACACCGATTTCATTTTTGCCACTTTATTATTGTCGCAAGTTCTCACCCCTTTGACGAAGCGCATCAGCGCATCGCGTTTTATTTGAATTATATTTCTTGTTTATTTTTTTTTTTTTAATTTTATTTTTTAATCTTCTTTTTTGGTGTTCTTTTTTTCCTCTCTTCGAATAAAACCAAATTTAAAATTAAAAGAACAAGTAAAGTAAAGTAAAGTAAAGTAAAGTAAAGTAAAGTAAAAACAAATTAAATGAAAGAAAAAGAAAGAAGGAAATAAAAAAGTAACCAAGGTGCAAAAAAGAAACTAAGAAATGAAGAAAGCTAAATAAATAAATAAATAAACAAAATAAAACAAAACAAAACAAAAAAGTAACAAAAATAATAAACTTACTGTGGAGTGTTCATGGTGCTACGATTATTATTATTATTATAGAAATAACAATGTTATGCTATATATGATATAAATAATAATATAATAAATATACACTATACCTTATATAGAGAGCGTATCTCCCCAATCACTTCTTCACATGCGTCCACACGAAAAGAATTTAATTAATTATATTTCATTTTTTTTTCTTTTTTTCATTACTTATATTTTTCCTCTCTTTCTCTCTTTCTCTCTCTCTCTCTCTCTCTCTCTCTCTATCTCTATCTCTCTTTCGCTAGATTTACTATTTACACACGAATCGTCCAAACTAATCAATTTACCCTAACGGCCTAGATCATATATATATATATATATGTGTATATACATATATATATATACATATATATGTAATTACGAAATTACAATTAGAGTAATATTTAAATAATACCAGAGAAAAGTGTATTTATGACAGAATAAATAATAAAATATAGAAATAAATAAATATTAAAATAAAAGAAACAAATATATATATATATATATATAAAAAAAAAAAAAAAACAAATATAGAGTACCTATCTATAAAAAAGAAAAAAGAAAACAAAGATCGAGGTAAGTTCTTAACGTATCTATGTGAACAAAAATAATCGTTACGCACTCATTAAGATACTTAAACGTAAAAATAATAAGGTATACAAAAGAAAACAATAAAACGAATAATTTATTTCTAAAGCGATTCGATTTTTACAACCTTAATTTTTTATTCGTATTTAGAAAGATGGAATAATATAACAATGATTATTATTTAGAATCGATCTAGAACGATTTTTAGAACCTAGTGTTATCCGGCATCTTAACGAAATAGGCAACTTTATCTTCAGCAACTCTGTAATTATGGATCCATCTTGATCCTTTTCTAAGACTACCATCTATACCATCTCTCCAAACACCAGCAGGTAGATACACTTCTCTCTGTCTGCTACCTGAATATAGTACAGGTGCTACAATCAATTCTTCGCCAACAGAAAATTCATCAACGACTACGTGACAAGCTGGATCACCTGGATCTAACATCCAAAGGGGTCTAATGATCGGTACACCCGTGTCTAAAGTTTCATTAGCATATTTTTTCAATAAAGGTGTCACCGTTTTTTGTCTCAATGTCGTCAATCTCTTTGCTATCTCCAAGACCGAATCATCAGAATATTTACTAGGTAAATGAGTGAAACGTATAACGGGTAAAAAGGTAGACAATTGAAGCCACCTAACGTACAATTCTTTGTCAGGTAGATTAACCTCAAAATCATTGTCAGGATTGTCATCGGACATTGGCAAAGCTACATCACCACCTACAGCACCTGGCATGATAAACGGATAACCTATCATTCCATAACTCAGAACGGTTGGTATCACAGTTTTGATAGCCTTCCAAGAGGAAGGGAAAGGTGGCAAAGATACAAATACCGGTGCTCTAGGTCTAGATATAGCACTGGATACGCCAATTACAGGAATTAAACCTAATATCGATTTGGTGAAGATTGTTTTGTAATGATCGGGATTCGTCAATGCTTGCTCACATTTATAATAATGTGGCATGTCTTGTGCGGTGCCTAAATCAAGATAAAACGAATCAACGTGATATTTTGTAATTAAACTTTCTAATTTAGCTTGAAGCCACGGTAATGTTTTGTTATTGGTAATATCCAGAACACCAGCGCTGTTGCTCTGTTTGTATCTAAAAAATTCAATGATAGATAAATAAGAAATACAGATTTAATATATTTTATATAAATTCAAATTATCAAAATATACCTGGTCAAAGCTGGAATCCTTGGATCACTACCTCTCTCCGAGATCAATAACCTATTTGCTACTGCATCTTTGAAATTGATCGATTCCGTAGATATAAACGGTTGAATGCTAAAAACTATTCTGAAACCACGACGATGAATGATATTAATAGTCTCCTCCATAGATGGAAAACGATCTTCGTCCAAAATGAAATCACCAGGACTGGGTTGCCATTCCTCGCTCAATAGTACATGACCTTGACGCAAAAAGCCTAATGCTATGACGTCTTCGGTATAATTGTAAATTGCAGCTTCATTTGTAGGTGAAATTTGCCAAACTGGTTCAGAGAGAAGAGAATGAACGGCATGTAACTCGTCTGGTTTCAATCCATCCCACAAAGATTTCTCCGCCATTGACGAATGAAGAATTTTCATGTTGTCGGTAGCACAAATGGTATAATTTAATTGTGGCAATGGCGTTAAATGATTTATATAGGCAAAATTATCGTGCTTAGCCTGGAGACAAAAGTCATTACTACGATTGGATCTGATGGAAACATAAAGAGGTGTTTCCGGATCAACCAAAATTGTGGCTCCTTTTGAATTAAGAAAATATCTTTTCAAAACATTTCCGAAAGGATGTTTCCTGACATCACCGGTTATGAATGGACTCAAATCTAATCTACCGTGTTCCAAAAGATACGGCATACTTTGAATCTGACCAGCACCATACCAATGTCCTCTATTCGTTGACCAATCAAAACAATCCTTTGGATTGTAATGAGGACTCAAACTCTGCCAGGTTACATGATAACAATTCATATCCCTGTGTTTCGTATGTGCCAAATAAAGACGCGTTTGTTGTAACCATTCGAGGCAAACTGAATCTTGTCGTTGATGATGCGGTAGGCAAGAGAAAACTCCAGTATTTGCTGGTATACCTTCACCTAATCGAGCAGCAATTACTTCAGTGCCGCTACTACTGTACACGTGCATCACTCGTTCGTTCTTATTGAATCTGAAATAAGTTAAGAGAAAACGGAAAGAATAAAGACATGAAATAAAAAATTAACTCGTAATCACTAACACAAATAAGTTTCATTAAACTCACACATTAAATAATACTTTTGTTTTAAAAGTTAACAACGAACAGTAATTATTGTTATTTCTTACCTGAACTTGTCAAAATATGCTCTTTGTAGAACATGTTGGGTGTAATAAATGTGAGCAAATCCAACAAGAAATACCACACATAGAAACAATATTCCAACGAATAATCGGAGCCTAAAAAATGATTAAAAATAAAGAACTAATATTGATTGTTATAGATACATATGCATTCGATAGAATAATGTACCCAGCGTACGATGTACCTGTAGTCCGCATTCTGTCGTTTTTTATTACTCCGCAATGCTTGTGGAATTGACAATTGAAGTTTTTCCTTGAGCAAACTGCTTATACTATTGACACTAGTGATTGTCGAATTGGCACTTTGTACTCCACCTGGAAGATCTATGGATTCGTTACCAAGCCTTTGTGTTATTGATGGCGATGCTGCTCTGCTTTTTCTTCTTGGTGGTGCTTGCAATGGTATTCTTTACAAAAAAAAGACAACAAAATATTTAACTAAGTCGTTATAACATATTAAACGATATATCAGATTAATCAAAGTAAATAATCTTTCTTATTCTTTCTAATTTTTTTTATATAAATCTTGAAATAAATATAACGAGTATTTTACTGTTCTATATATATATATAATATTACCATAAAGAAGATAAAAACAATAAATTAATATGTTATAAATATTTTGTATTACATTTAAAGCAATAGGTTTTATATTTAAACTAACAGCAAATATTTATTAGTACTCTTGTGTGTGTGTGTGTGTGTGATCTAATATTGATATAATACTATTTGTAATAAAGAAACTGTAGTATAATTCTATTAAACAGAAAATAATAGAAATCCTTCGAAATTTACGTATCAACCAATCACATATTGTTTTTATTAATAACAATAATTAATAACACAAATTCAAGCTGTACCTTTGCAACGAAATTGCACTTCCAATATCGTATCTAGGCATCATTTTGATAGATTCTGTCTTTTTCACTATCTTCTTGAGACAATCAAAATTTATAATTTCAATTGAACAGATCTCACACGTTTCTTTTCTTTTCTTTTTTTTTAAACCGATCGACTAAGTCGCTTTATTCCAAATAAATAAAAAAATAAAAAAAAAAAACAAAGAAGAAGACAAAATACGATAACACAATTATCTTAATAAACATCGGCGAAAATGATCGAAACGAGCTCGCAAAATTCTCTTCTTGATTTATACATCATTAAATTTATGATCATTCGTAAATTATACATCGAAAATGCGTATAATTAAAGAAATACTATAGGAAGATTAAATCAAATAAAGTAATACTATAACACAACGTTTGTCACGTATGGTACTACGAGAGTTGACTGTTGATTTTCTCGTAATGCGGGATAAAGACACTCCGAGAATTAGAAACTAGTGATAACCCTCGGGCGATATAAAGAAGGTCGAACTCGTCTCAATGATCCTCCTCCGAGTGACCTTGAACACTCCTAGGTAATTCGAGCGAATCCAAACACGTTCACTGCTATAAAACTAGCTCGGATATCTTCTTAAGATAGAAAATTGAACTATTTATTAGTTTTCTTACACACTTGCATAATACATCTCAAAAATTGTGTATTAATCATTTCGTTCGATTAAATTGTATACAATAATCGAATTAATAATAAGATTTATTTTAGATACCTACTTTTGATTACTTCCACCATTAAAAAAAAATAATAACTCTTATCTATTTGTTAAAATATTTACAATACATTCGAAAAAAATACCATGATCACGTTCAACGCAACATACACAAATATATGAATTGATAATAAAGAATTTTATTTCTTTTCTTTTTTTTATTGTTAAATGTTAAACTGGTTTTGAAGAACGTATTTCCTTGCGTTTGCATGTCCAATACGAAACGCACGTTAACACACACACACACACATATAAAATATAAATACATGAGCATGGGTGGTCACACGTATAGATACACTCACACGCACATCATACACGCAGAAACGAAGAAAACCGGATAAATCCACTTTCAGTGGAAATCGAGGTACGATAATCGCATCGGTAAAATAATATAAACGTGTCTTACTTTTACTGGTAAAAATATTTCGAAAAGCATCGAAGAAGAAGAAGAAGAAGAAGAAAACAAAATATATGTGTATGTATATATCTAACACGTACTTTACCAATTCCTCGTCATTGGTTTCTTCTTCCGTTTCAGAGCCGAGGGAACTTCCGTTAGGTGTCGAACCGCTGTTACTGAAAGTTACACTGCTACTGTCACTTTCGGCACTTGTAAATTTTGATGTGGTAGTCTAAAAAAAAGAAAATACACCTGTGTAATTAATAAAGATTAAATTAGAAGAATGTGTAAACATATATATATGTATATTATAGAAGTTGTTGCCAATAAGAACGATATGATGTAATATTTTATATCAATCATATTGATTTAATAAAGAAATATTTGAAACAAAAGTTATTAAGTAAGTCTTAAAAAAAAAATATAATATATATTGCAGTTACTTCATAGAAGACGCTATTGTAGAAATACAAAAATCATAATAATTTTTTTAAAAATAATCATCGTAACCTTTACAAAAAAAATTGTCGAGAATATTAATATAAATATCTTTTACGAGCGTATACAACGTACCCATTTGTTTCAATATTTACAAACCTTTGCAATCGCAATGATATTATCTATGATTAGTGAAAGATGGGAAGTTTAAAATGAATTATAATTATTTGTGAATGAGGAGTATAATTATGGAATGAAAAAAACAAACAAATAAATATAAAAATCTATAAAAACAAAAAAAATCAATAATTAAAAGAATATATCAAAAATATGAATTTTTAATCGATATAATAAAAAAGATAAGAAAAAATGCAAATAATTCCAACCAAATTTTGACGAGTCTTTATCACCGATTGTGAATAATGTTCATTAGCGTCCATCTTCATGTTCCTCTTGAATCTTTTTACTTTTTACTTTTTATAAACAAACTTTTCTTTTCCCCCCTTCAAAGATATTTTATAAGCTGATCATGATTCCCCGTGTAAAAATCACGAGATGAGAAAAAAACAAGTAGTTTGCCATTTGAACGAACACGAATAACTATTACGTTTGAGAAACGTTGCATTTACGCTTTAGATGATCTTTCGTTTATGTACTTGAATAATGCTAAGTGTTGCGTAATTGAAAAAACATACATTGACAAGTTTCATACTTTCGAGAATAAAATTCGTTAACGAAAACAATCTTTGTCTTTTACCTTGTTCCAAGGAAAAGAACAAATTCATTTTTACACGCGAGACAAATAAAAAAAAAGCAACTTTTTAATGCAAACAATTATTTGTATCATTTGATATCAAACAAACAGATAGACAATATATGGCCCAATATTTAACCCATTGGACTGCCAACTACGAGATATCTCGTAGTATGTGCTGCAATTGTAGATTAATTACAAATGGTTATTTGTTTGAAGAATTATTACAAAGATTGAATAAAATATTGATATGATGTAAAAAAACATTTACTTATCAATTATTGTAAATATCATTATAATATTATATCAATAACTTGATATTATTATATTTTTCAAAGTTTAAGCCAAGACACTGTAAATATGTCTGACAGTCAATGGGTTAACATTACAAAATAATTTGACCAATTTTGTAGAAATTATATGTTCATCACGGATCTAATCATTTTTTCAAAACATACCTCATGTACCTCATCATGTATCTCATGTACCTCATGTATAACAGCCAAACGATGCTTGTTCTTAATGTTATTTACAGACCATATCGAATTATAATTATGATATTCGCCATTTTCTTCATACATATTATTCAAAAGCGGTTCACTTTCCACCGCTTTCAATGACTCGTTGTTCATATAAGAATTCAATTAAAATATTTATATTAATTAGGAGAAAGTTAAACCTATATTTATACAATTACACGTGTTTTTTAATTTATATAATATAATATATATATATACTTATTTATGTAAAATATTCAACACGGTGATCAAATGAAAAATGAAAATTTATCTAAAAAAAAAAAAAAACAATATGATTTTTAATTGAACTATGAAATGAAAGTATAAATTGTTTGAGTTAATTTAAAACTAATGAGAGAACTATCACATAAAAATAAAATCTCTTGACTTTTACTATTCCTGTATCTATACTTAACTGACAGTAATGATTAAACGTTTGACAGTTAAGAGGTACAATATTATTGTTTCAGTTGAGAAAGCAAAGGTGAAAAGAAACATATGGACATAAATATAGATATACTTATTCGTATAGATCATCTTTCTTAAGAATTGTTAAAGCTACATAAATATTGACAAAATGCTAAACCAGTGGTTCTTAACCTTTTTCGAAGTCACGGAACATTTTTCATTAGAAGGAAAATTTGCGTATCACCAAAATCATCAAGACGATTAATATCATAAAATCAACAAAAAAATGTACGTAAACATTTAACTTTTATTAATATTGGAAGTTATATATAGATTATACATTATACATAACATAATATAATACAACATATATATATATTTAACATTTAATTATAGATATTATAAAGATAATAGATAATTATAAAAATAGAAAATATATATAAAAAAAATGAAAATATTAATTTAAAAATATTATATTAATAAAAACTTAAACTTTGAACACTTTTCAAGTTCAATTAAAGCGAAGAACCACTGCGATAAACAATAACATATTAGTCATTTTTATTATTCGAAATCAAACTATTGGGAATAATTATTATACGATTAGAAATAATCGTAGAGGTGCCCCGCCACGCGTTGCTGTGGCTCACAATCAGTCCGATACACACGTCTTTAAATCAACGCATTGCCTTATACCGCCATCTGTTAGAATCTTATCGAACTAACAGAGATAATCATGACTCTTTGTTAATAAACAAATAATTCGCAATAAATTGAGATATAAACTATCCTATCTTTCAAGTTGGATAAAACTGCACACAGTGTGCAAAATTTAATTAAAATCGGTTCAGTAGTTTAGGAGTCCATTGCGGACAAACAACGTGACACGTAATTTATATATCTTAAGATATATATATATTATTCTTGGAATCTTTTATTTGTAATTGCATCTTGTAAATATTATTTAAATAATTCAATCGTATAATATGATTGCTTGTTATAAAATTCAATTCTTTTATTATAAATTATTTTTGTTAACCTATTGTAGCCAAATATTTTGTAATTACGCAATGGTGTGTAATAAATGTATTACGTGACATTTATAATATTGTTTAAAAATAGTAGTAAATGTGTTAACAAAATTACCTTCCGACCGTCGATACGAAGATCGTCCATCTCGTTTAATTTACTTGGCATTGAGATACTCGTTTTTCTAATTCTCGTAGCAGAAATGTCAGTATTTTCCAAAATTGGATTATCTTCTTTCGTAGATGCGTTAATTAATTGCGTAAGATTTTCATTCGGTTTTGAATTCGTCTCCGTTGTCCCATCGAATTGTTGAACTTTCGGACTATCTGAAAAATTTTAATTATTATTATTACATTCTATAATTATATTATGTAATAATTATTATATTTGAATTTTATTACATTTGCATGAAGAACGTTAAAATTATAATAAGAGGATAAGAAACAATTGTGTATTATCATAAACACATATTAACAATAAACTATGAAATTTTACACAATTTATAAGCAATGAAAAATTGATAAAAATATTTAAAAAAAAAAAAAAAGGTAATTTAATCTAAGATAAATCAAATGTCAAATTCATTGCATTTCATTGAAATGCGATACTTAATAAATTTACATTATTTAATAAATACTTAATAAATATCTTTTCAAATAAATGCACATTAGAAAAAATCTATTTATAATAATTTTCTTTATATTAACAATTTGTCTTCACATCTTATAACTTATTCAAACAACAATCTAATCATAAAATCAATAAATAATATTACATTTTTTTTTTTTATTAACCAACAATTGTTTGATCTTAAGTCGTATATATGTATCAAAGCAAATTTATTTATTCCCCTTCCCTTTTTTTTTATAAAGAAATAAAACCATATAAAACGAAGAGACCATAAATCGATAAATATTTAAATTAACAAACTATATGTATTTGAACCTAAATCATGTAATAGTTGCAACGAAAAGGAACACTAAAGTATAGTAGTGTATTATCACTTTGTAAACTTTGCTAGAAAAAAAAAAAAAAGAGAAAAAAAAAAATAAACACACACAACGTGTGTGTCGGTAGTGTCAACCAACAACAACGTCTACGTACGATATGACTATAACGATAAGCGGCAAGATCAAAGAGAATTTCTCGATTACTCGCTCCCATAATCTTCTAGCGTGTTACACTAATTGCATTTAACTTCACGTCGTTAACTCCGACGTTAATCGATTTATTTAAAACGGATTCTGTCGACTGTATTTTTGAAAGAATAAATGGTAACAAAAAAAGACACCAAAAATATATAACCTTTCTGAATGAATTTAAGAAAAAGAGAACAAAAATTATGTGTGACTGTCCTACTGAGAAAGACGATGAAAAGAAAATATCAGAAACGGTGACTCTTTTTGAAAAATGTCGAAGATCTTACAGACCAGGACAAAATGTCGAACTTTATGATACTGATACGAATGATCGTGACTTGAATAATAAAAAAGATGAAATTCAATTTATTGAAAATGATTCGAATGATGATATTAAATGTTTCAATTCGTTAAAACAACTTTCGTTGTTTGATTCTTCAAGCGATTCGAGTAGAACGGTAAAAAATAATATATATGATTAATATAAATCGATAGATTAATACTTGTGATATTATAGTTTGTAGTATAATATATACTGTAAAAAGGAATATTTTAATTACAATTATTTACTATATAGTAATAGTAATTATAATAATAATAATAATTACTATATAGTAGAAGTATATATATGTTATCGAAATATACCGAAATTGAGAAATGTCCAGATTCACTATCCAATTTCAAGTTTTCATGTTAACATCTACAAATTGTATATTTTTCAAAAATAAATTAAAAATGAATATTTTATGACACACAAACGATATAAAAGTATAGATAATTGACAATGACACAAATCTAAAAATGTGCGTGCACAGAAAATAAAAAACAAAAACTCCCCTTATCAATTACAGTATAAATTTGTGAGTCAAAGAGGGTTAACCAAACGTAACGAGAATGAAGAAGAAGGAGAAGAAGAAGAAGAAGAAGGGGAAACAACACCGTTTATTTTCGAGCCATGTATGACACGAATAAATGAAATTGAAAAAGAACCAGACATCGAATATACTCTAGCCATTATTAAACCGGAAGCAATGATTTATAAAAAACAAATCGAGCAACGTATATATGAAGAAGGTTTTGAGATACGTCAAACACGTTGGTTACAATTAACACCCGAACAAGCATCCGAATTTTATTCGGATAATTATGGAGAAATTGGTTTTGCTCGTTTAGTTGCTTATATGTCTTCTGGTCCAATCATAGTATTCGTATTAAGTAAAAATCGTGCTGTTCAAGATTGGAGATTTATCATTGGTCCTACGAAAGTAAATTAATCAACAATTTTATTATATCTCTAACAATTTATATCGAATCTTTATTATGAACGTTATTATTTAATTTATAAACATTTTGATATAATGAATTTCATTTCTATTCGTACTATTTAGGTTGCAGAAGCTCGATTATATTTTCCCGACAGCGTAAGAGCAAAATACGGTCAAAGAGGGGATGATTTTAAAAATGCCGTACACGGAAGTTCGACACGCGAAATAGCTGAAAAAGAAATACACTATTTCTTTCCCGAATGTAATAATACGGACCATGTGTTAAAACTATACATTTTATCATACTAACTTTTTAATTGTCTAATTTCTTACAGCTATAATCGAGCCTTTGATTAAAGACGAGTCTCTTGTTGATTATCTATGGGAAACGATCAATCCAATTCTCACAGAAGGTTTAACTATGGTAAAAATTAATTATTAATTTGACCATTTAAACGTCAACTCCAATTTAAAAAAAAGAAAAAATCAGAAATATAAGCCGCACACAATCGTAATAAATAAATCTCATTTTTTAAGTGTTGCAAATTGAAACCAGCCGATCCGTTGTTGTGGTTGGCACATTGGCTCATACTGAATAATCCTAATAAGCCCCGATTACCCGAAAATTTGGCATTCGTTCCAACGTAAAAAAAAAAAAAAACGAATTCAAATAAAATTACCATAATAAGAAAGAAAAAAAAAGAAAAGAAGTCAAATGTGTAAATTATCTTACCTACGAGGCTGATTTCTCTGAACACCAAGGACAACCGATCTCGACGACATGGCGTTGTTCTATTTGTTCGTTTTTCCACAGCACTTTGTAAATTATACCTAAAGAAATACGATTATTCTTTCAAAAGATTCCTTTTTATTTCTTATATTTCTTTTCTCTTTATTTTTTTTTCCCCTCACTTTAACGTCGTATATTAAGCTAACGAGAATAATTCGGAATAATTGTAACGATTCCTCGACCTTGATTCGACCAGACGATGAATGATCTCAGTTTCGCTACGTTCGATGCTCCTAGACGATCTTTCGTTTTCTTTTTTTCTTCTTCTTCTTCTTCTACATTTCGTTCATATCGATCAACTTGAAATTGTAATTTTAACGGAGATCGGTTGATCGATTTATTTTTATATTTACACTGTAATCCGTTAACAATCGAATAATTAAATGGCAAATCATCAATTAAACAACTTTGAGATCTTTCGTTCTCGAAACGCACTTGCACTCCCGACGATGATACGTCGTCACCATCACCATCAACATAACAGCAGTAGTCGTTGTCGTCGTCATTCTCGTCATCATAACAGTCACAGCATCTAATTTCCTGCTTCCCGTTGATTAATCCATTGTCGTTTCGAGCGCTCAACGGCGAACGTTCGAACTCATCGCCGCCATTTTTCTTATCTCTTGCATTATTTTTTATCGATTGTTTAGATCTATTAGAAATATTCTCTTCATTGTCTTCGACAGATCTTCCCATTCTCTCGATCGATATCCTATTGATGATAATTATCTACAATTATTTTTCTTTTATTTTCTTTTCCTCTTTTTTTTTTTCTTTTTTACGATGAGAAGTCATTTTTACATTACTGTTACAGCGTCCTGAATTTTAGTATATATATATATATGTGTACATGTTTTATTCACCTTCACAAGAAGAACAAAAAGTAATTTATTTTATTTTAAATACAAAAATGTGTTATTTGCAAATATTAACACAAAATTCATTAATATTATTGAATTTTTATCTAATAATGAGTAACTAAAGACAAAAATACAAAATTTCATTGAATTTTATTTACTTGTTTTCTATTAATTATTGTAATATAATTAAAATAAAACCTTGTGATATTTATTAATCCGATCAAAAGTTAGTTCAGATACGGTTAGTAAAATAGATGGGTGACCAGTTTGAAAAAACACAAACCGTATCCTGTTGATTCCAAAATGGTGGTAAGAAGACATAAGTGCGAGAGAAGGTATTCATAAAATAATGACTCGTACTCGTAAAAAGGGAGAGTAAAAAAGACACAATATATCACTAATATTATTTCTTTACAGTTTACTGTTAAACTTATTATTATAAAATATTAATTATTAAAAAAAAATACTAGTAAATTAAAAATATTTGAGATATATAATATACTACTTATGTCAATATATAATACTAAAAAATGTCAACATTATTAATGTACCAAATAATTATAATAATAATATTCAATTTATTTCTTACCTTTTTCGAAAAGAACAAAAAAAAGAAAAAAAAACACAATTGATTTTTCGCAAAATGAAAATAAAAAGAATTAATGAACGTGCCTCTCGTGAGAATTGTCATTGTTCGTAGGATATGGATCTTCCTTAGTTTGAGTTTGTTTATCAATTTCGATGTAAGATTTGGCAGAAGGTTTGTACCATGGTGAAGGTGTTCTAACTGGGCCACCTACAATTGGCCATTCTTGTAAAGAATTATCATTCTGAGAAAAAGATGGTAACGTTGACAAAGAGACACCACGTCTCTGGGCCAATCCAATTGGATTGACACTGGCTACTTTGACGTCCCATGGATCTGCTATGGACAACAGCAATTTCTAAAAAACGTAAGTAAAAAATCGACAGAAATAAAAGAAAATTACAATAAACGGATAAAATATACTACAAAACAATTATTATTTCGTGAAATATCAGTCAAATAAGAACACAAAGTTTATTATTAATTACGACAATGGGTTATTGACAATTATCAAAACTATTCACATAGTAATAACTCGATCATATATTCGAATTACTAATTTTTGTATCGCTTAAAATTATTTATTTATCATTAAAGAAAAATGTTAAATACGATTTCACTTATTAACATTATTATATATATATATAATTATTTATTTGAGATAGATTATAATTTTTCATGAAAAATGTAGAATATTCGTACTTGATCTTCCAAACAAGTCATATTTCATATTCAATTTTCAATAATTCTTATTTTGGACATATTTCATTTGTTACTGATTTTCCTATCAATATTATAGTGTCCCGTGATCCATGCATCGGCCTTTAACCCCATGACACATCGAGAATCATCGTGTGTGTCTTATCTAATAAGTTCATTTATTCAATAACTTGGTATAATGTTCCGTTAGAATCTAATTTAATGTAGAATAGTAGCAAATTATCTTAATATAATCTATAGCGTATTTACAAATAAATTTATGATATCTTGTAGACATTTATTACCGGTAACACACTTATATCTCATTTGTCGTAATGGCTTTAATCTGCTAAGCTTTGTGCAATCTCGAATAAACTCAATGATAAATATTCAGAACTCGATGTGTGTGAACGTGCAAGACTTTACGATTAACAAATGTTAAGCTACTTCAACTGAGATATACAATATATATGTACATACTACACACATACATATGTACATATAAATATAAATATATATATATATATATATATAAACGTAAATAAGCTCTCTGATAATACGATAAAATATTTTTTCTCAATAGAATTTTTCCTAAGATTTAGATAAATAAAAATACTATATATATATATAATAAGATTAAATGGAAAATTATAGGTCATGAAAATATATATATATATATATTTGTTTTAAATATAATAGAAGTCAAATTTGTTTATATTTTCCAAACTTTTCTGTAGTTTCTTTTATTTTTTTTTTTTATTTAAATAAACAACGCCACATTTATAATGTTACATTTGACAAATTACAACACTATTATATTGATCTCTATGAAAATTATTATAAATAATTGATATACAAAGATAGAAGAAATTAGAATAAAAATAAAAAAAGGAAAAATCAATGATAAAAATAAATGCAATGATTAAAAAAAAAAAAATCAACGTGAAGATTCTTCGTTCGACTATTGTCAAGAATACATTTGAAATTAGGTTAAATGAATTGTCGGACAATACAACGGGTGTCATTGTGTTGTCTTCTTGAATGAAAAACAAAGTCTATTCTCATAGAATCATTGTTCTTTTTTTTAATTGCCGGTAAAAATCGATATTATTTATTGCCTTTTTTTAAACCGAACAGTAACGATCTGTCTCTTTTATTTTTCTCATTATTTCTTTTTTTAAATTCATTTAATTTATGTCCGTCGTACATTTTTCGCGTTTTACGTTTAACCAACGCTCGAAGGAAAAATATTTTCATGATATTTTACAACGAAATAAATTTACAACAGCGAGATTATGAAAATTTATATATATATATATTATTATTATTTTTCTGTTTTTTTTTTTTATAACTTTTAATAATTTTTGTTTTTTTCTGATCATTTTAAACAATTTTATAAAAATCTATCACGTTTCTTGTCACTAAAATTGATTTCAAATAAACACCGCATTCGTAATCGGATATATTCGTTGCGTGTTGTTAATTAACGATAATTAAAATATTATTTTTACGTAACGTTTCTCTTTTATTATTATTATTATTTTCATCTCCTTCTTGAAATAGTATATATAAATATATACTGTATATATAATAATAAGTATAAATAAATACGACGATTAATGATAACTTTTTTTTGTCTCCTTATTTTGATTAATGAAATCTACCAGTTTACGATTTGTTGCGATATCACTTTAATAAAAACGTTGCTGATTAAAAAGAGAGAAAGAGAGAGAGAGAGAGAGAGAGAGAGTATGTGAGATAAATCAAAATAAATAAAATTGATCTAAATAGGAAATATACCTTTTTTTCATTCTTCTTTCGTTTCTTACGTTTGATTCGATCCATTCTTCTTCTTCCTCTTCTTCTTCTTCTTCTTCTTTTTCTTTTTGTTCTTTTTGATTATCGATAAGACATTAAAAAAGAAAATTTATAAACAATTTTTTGTTTTTCTTATAAACTTATAAAAAAAAAAAAAAAAAAAAAACTAAATAAATAAATAGTACAAATAGCAATTAGATTAATAGAACTTCCAACTTCTGGGACAGGTGGTTCTAGACTGATCTTCTGTTCCATATATCGGTAACCACTTAGCGATATCTTCTTAGAGCACATTCAGTGTATATATCAGTTAAACATATACATATACACACGAGCATTAGTGTCTTTTTCGCATATACGTACAAACATACATACACACACATATATATATATGTATAATGTAAATGTAAGTAACTCACGCGATCATTAAACAATACATGTATATACATATATACACAGACAGATATTTTCAGAGATTGTCTTTGTTTCTTTTCATACTTTATAAGTTGTCCATTTCTTTGACTGTGTGTATATATATTTATATGTTTAAAATATGTGTGAGACTCTTACATGTTCTCAAAGATAATGTTGCTCCCACCAAGTGAACCTATGAGATCTTTGAAAAGAAACGAATGAGAAAAAATTCGTATATATATATAATAATACAATTGTTTATATATATAGAGTCCTTAAAAAAAAGAAGTAAAGATTATTTTATTTTATTTTATTTTATTATTATTTTTTTTTTTCCAATAAAAATACTATTCCTTTTTTTTATTGTTCTACACATCTTCTTGTTATAATTATTATTTATTTTATTTTTTAAAAATATATAATAAAGAAATAAATTGGAAATGTGTTGCCTTTTCTATTGTAGTTTTTATTTTATTTTTATTTTTAATTTAATCAGAATCTTAATTATTTTTAAATCTTATTGTTAATTATTATTATTTTTTTTTTTTAAATTTAATTCAATCAGATTTAAGAAATTTTTTCATTTTTTTTTTTTTCATTGATCAATTGTTTTCTTACCAGTGACAAAAACTTGTGTATGCTTTCAGGTATATCTGTATATGCGTGTGTATATATACTTCATGAGTTTTCATCAAATTAAAGTAATCACGCTTATACAAGATCGTTACGAAAAGAACCGTTTGATTTACATCCGCCTTCCTGTAAAAATAAAACAAATGTCCTGTGTGTTTTGATCTGGAAATTAGGATTATTTTTCTTTAGAAGATAACAAAATAAAACTAAAGTATTCTTTTTTTTTTTGTTTATTTAGTTAGAGTAAAATAAAATAAAAAAAGAAGAGATAAAAAATAAGATTATTTTTTTTTTTTGAAGGAAAAATAATATATTAATTTTTCGTACGAACTCTCTTTTATGAGAAAAGTCATTTTGTATTTTTGTTTTATTTTTAACATTTCAACTGTCATAAAGTAAACTAAAAAGAAATTATTTTTCTCTTTTTTTTTTTTTCATACAACATTCACGACTAAATAAATTTATGGATTATAAAATATTAATATCAATTTTATTGTTAGCACTAATTTAATCTAATTAATATCACTATCTTTTAATCTAATATTGAATATATAATAAAATTAATTTATTAATATATAATATATAATATATGTATTATTGTATAATTTAATATAATTTTATAATAAATATTAATTAATTAAATAGTATTTAATTAAATATTGCATATTTAATATTTTATTTAATATAATATATAATATAACATATATATATAATATTAAATTAATTAAAAATATTAATTAATTAGATATTACATATTTAATATTTTATTTAATATAATATATAATATAAAATATATAACATTAAATTAATTAAAAATAATAATGAACTAAATATTATATATTTAATATAATTAATATATATTATGATATATATATAAGATCTAAATTTATTAATATATAATAAATATAATTTAATATAGAATCTAAATAATTCAATCTCTAATTAATATCACTAATTAATATCAATCAAGGACTAATGCTGTACTCACCTTTTTATTTTATTTTTTTTTTTTTAATCTTAACGTATTCACATCTTTTACAGCAAAATATCCCTTTCCGTTCTAGACGTATACACAAAAATAACTATTTCTTTAACTAGACACGAAATGTCAGATTCTTTTTTCTTATTTTTTTATCTTTGTTTTCCAATTCGAACGAAAAAAAAAAAAAAAAAATAATAGAATTTTTTCGCAACAAAATTAATTCATAATAATCTTCCGATAAACCGAGATGAGATATTTTTATTATCATTCGTCTACAATTAATTGATTTGTTAATGAAATTTTAAACAATTAACCATAATGATATGATTTTACTGTAAATAACGATCATGAAAATTATTATTATTATTAGGATTATTATTTTATTATCATTATTATATTTTAATTATTAAGTTATTATAATTGTTCAGTTGTATGTTTTTTTTTTTTGAATACAATCTCAATATCTCAAATAAATTTTACAATTCATTTTCACTTTCGTATTTCTGTGTGTTTTTTTTTTTTTTTTTTTTTTTTAATACTCTTCAATCAATTTATTTGGAGTTAATCGAATTTAAGCGTTATCGATGTAATAATAAATACAATATATTATAATTATTAATAACAATATGAACATCAGAGGCTAACGAAAAAAAAAAAAAAAAAAAAAAAAAAAAAAAAAAGAAAAAAACAAGAAATCTTCTTCTCAGAGACACATGTATTTTTTATCTCTTTTTTTTTTCTTTTCTTTTCTATCTCTTATATAATATTATATTCTTTACATATTATAATATATTTACAAATACGTTTACTAACTAATTATAGTTAATATCCTTAAAACGAATCTTTTCATTTCCATCTCTAATTTAAATTCTCGTTAAAGAGATTACACACTTAATAACTTGGCTGCTCTTCGATTGGACGAATTCTTGTAATTTAATTAGTCTTACAGTTCGTTCGCTTTTCTAGGCTTGCTGCTAATTATTTATCAGCCAACGGTTTTATATTAAAAAAAAAAAATAAAAAAAAAAAAACAGTTGGCTGATAAACTCATTTAGAATCATTTCCAGTTAAACGGTGACAATAGATACAAATACCAATATACGAACCGTTCACAAATACCAATACGATTAACAACCCGTTTCAATATATTTCGAAAATGTTAATAATAAATCATTCAATTGAATGCTCTTATGAACTTTTCAAATTAAAACTTAATTTCTTGAACGTCCATTAAAATTACTTGAGTGCCATTAAAGTGGCACTCTTTCAAATCAATTACATTTGACAACTTTTCTCACTTATTATTGTTCATAAATTAATGTATTTTTTTTATTTAACTTTTGCATAAATAACGAGAACAATGTAATTAATTCACTTTGATGGACGATTCTTTCGATATACATGTTCTTTTTTTTTTTTTTACACGATGGCAACAAAAAATGCCGTGATCAATTTCACCATAATTAAAAAGAATTAATAATGAATTTGACACCGTTAAATAATTACATTTCGTATGTCAATCTTTTTTCTTTTTGACTTTTTATTTTATGGGATTTATCAAATTGGCTAATGAACGGCTTCTATATATATATATATATATATAGATCAGTGGTTTCCAAATTTTGTTGTCCTATCGCCCCCTGAAAAATAATTTTCTGGTTTTCCTTTTTTTTTTTTTTTTTAATAACTCAAAAAAGAAAATTCATCGACCTCCCTCCCGCCCCTCAAATGCGCCTGTGACCATCCATCCATCGCCCACTTTGAGAACCACTGATATAGATCAATCAAACAATAAATCTATTATTTTTAATCTCTTTTTTTTTTCTTTAATATTGCTATTTATGAAAACAACATCTTTATTACGATCATAAATAATATTTAATGACGCATTTGTTAATGAAAACAATTCGCTCCAGCGACACAATTGTAATTGTGTAACAAATTGAATGAGTGATATTAAGGGAAATAAAAAAAAAAAAATAATAATAATAATAATAATAATAATAAAATCATCGATTACGAAAATGGAATGTAATAAATATACGGAAGGACTTTTCGTATTTTTTTTTTTGTCTCTTTTTCCTTCGTTCTTTCTTTTTTTTTTTTTTTTTTTTTAACAATATACGCAAAACGATCGATCAATCGTATTACCGATTTTTTTCTTCTCTTTCTTTTTCTCTTTCTTTCTTCTTTGTTTTTTTTTTTTTTTTTTACATAAATTTAGCATATTATTTTTTTATATAAGTTTTACAATAGAATTTTTGAAAATTATTCTTTGCTTCTATTATCCCGTTTTTCCAATAAACAGATACATACATATATGCCCGTGCACACACGCGTGTATGTGTATATTTATAGAGTATATTCGGTTTTTAAGTACGTACATATATATATATATATATATAGATATATGTATATATTCTGTATATATCTTTTGTGTGTATGTGTACGTGTATATGTTCCTTTAACATATTATGTGATATATTTTTGAAATGTCACAACAGTCGTTTTACCGAAAAAAAAAATAAAAATAAAACAAGAAACCAATATTTGATTGATTTATTAATAGCATTGTAATATTTTATTTTTATTAAAAAAAACATGAAACTCGAATTGTAGTATTGTTTGAAAGGTATATATATGTTCATATTGCTATCACGCTTAACATTTATCCGACCAAGCGCACCGTAGCGAACTGTAAGAGCAGCATTTAAAATTGTAAATCACTGCTTTTTTTGTTCATTTCGTGGTTTTTCGAAGAATATTATAATAAGAGACATATATTGGTCTGCACGATCGATCCTTTTCATATATTTGCCAACATTGAAACGGGGAAATCTCCCCGATCGGTCGGCTAAGTGTTAATACCTAATAAAAACAAAATATTCTATCATTTTTCTGTTCAGTAAAACGACTATTATAACACCCTGTATATATGACATAGTTATATATAAAAAAAAGGTTCGTATCAAATAATCCCGTGTATATATACTTACAAAAACCGGATATACTGTATATATATCATTACCATCATTATTATTATCATCATCATCATCATCATCATCATCACATAATGCATTAACCGATATAACTATATCTATAATTATTCGTATATTTCTGCGATCTCCTTATTTTTTTGTTCTTTTTTTTGTTTTTGTTTTCTTTTCATTTACATTGATATATTTATCTACCTACAAACTATTAACATTATTGTTCCTATACTCTCAAAAAACGTTTACGTATAACTCTAATCAAATTTCACATCGTTCGATTTCCCAAATTACTTTGTTCATCTATCTCATTCACGCGTTGCATTCTGCATAAAGTTTAGAAACATTAACGACTATTATTTATGTGTATAATATGTGTATGTAAGTGTTTTTTTTTATTACGTATGCATTCATGTATATAATGTGTTTATGTATATATATATTTATATATAACGTGTGTTCACTTGTTGTTGTTTTTTTTTTTTATTTTACATTTATTATAGTCAAGACTCTTATACTTTGAACGAGAAATATTTGAAACGATATAATAAAACATTAATGAGAAACAACAATGTATGAAACTGTACAACACACACACGAACTAGTTATCAATGAAAATTAATTTAAAAAAAAAAAAAAAAGAATAAATTTGTTTCAAATAGTTCATCGTTTGTATGCCATGACAAACATGACGAAAGTACTTCTAAAAGTTGTCTTTTCGTCGAGAATAATATTCCTCATATATATATATATATATATATATATATATATGTTTAATTTTTACTTCTCTTATTATTATCGTCATCATCATTATTAATATTTAATATTATCCTTATTACTATTATTATTATTATTATTATTATTATAATTATTATTAATATTATTAATATTCTTATTATTTAGTAACTCTTCTTAACAATATTACTAATTAATGAGTATTATTAATCACCGAAGTACTGGGGAAAATATGTACCTTTTTTTGCGTCAGGCGTGCTCCATTACTCTCTCTCTCTCTTTTTCTTTTTCTTTTTCAATTAATTAATCAACGTAACATTTACAATAATTCAGATCTTTACGTTAAATGCTTAGAAAGATATTATATGAATAATTAATTCTTTAAAATAAGTAGGCATCTATATAGATTACACAACAATGATTTAAAATTGTTGATATTGTGAAATTTGTATATATATATATATATATATATATATGTTTTGTTTAAAAAACATACATATTAATTTTGATGTATGTTTTCGTTTGAAACATACATACATATATGCATGACGATGAAAATATTTCATTTCATTATATCAAATTACAGATTTCATTTTATTTGTCAATGTATACAAGATGATCGCGAATAAAGTGTAATGGAATTTCTACATAATTCAAATTTCAAAAATGTCGATTATAATGATTAAAAAGCTCTTCGACATTTACGATCTTTGATGAAACTTCGTATGAAATATTAATATCTTAGAAAATTTCAATAAGCTTTCAATAGATGAAAACGATATGAATAAAAGCACATTGAAACTTTTCGAGATTATTAGAAGGAAGGTGATCTGGGGCTTTCGAACGAAGCACGATAATACTTTTGTTTAATAACAATAAGTCATTAAAAAATGTGGTACGCTTTCATAAAAGAAATTTCAAGTGAGAAATAGTATGTATGTATATGTATATGTATATGTATATGTATATGTATATGTATATTGATGTATATTAGGCTAATAAGAAGGAACAATTAGTAATTCGATTATTTCTAAAACGAGAAATCGAATTACACGTTCTAGGAAATATAACTTATAGGCCAAATCATATATATATATATATATATATCGACACTAGGCGTTATTTACGATCTCTTATAATTTTCGAAACGTCGTCGTTTTTTTTCTTTATAATTCTCTAGTATTTCATTATCGATGCGACAGTATTGATTTATACGGTATGATAAGATAATAAATCTTATATAATAATATAAAAAGAAAAGTAAAAATAAAAAAAGAAAAATAACACAAGAAACATAAGAGGGAGAAAAAGAAACCTTAATTCTCTGAAATAATACGATTCTCTATCAATTCGTATCATTATACAATATAACAAGAAATCAAATCAACAGAAAAAGATGTCGTAACCTGTTGGAACGCGTAACCACACTAATTATCGTAATATGAAAATATATGTAATAACTGCCGTGTGTTTTTATAAGATTCGTGTGTTAATAAAGATTAAATATATATATATATATATATTTCTTTTTTTTTTGTAAAATCAACGTGTCATTGTTGATATGATAAACGATACGAATTTTTCAATCGCACTGATTGAAATTTTATAACAATAATCTTATGAATCGTTCAACTACGATGACCAATGTGCCAGTTCGTCGATCGTCGTTATTGATAATCATCAACGAGAATATTAGGGGATAAAAGAAAAATGAAGAAAAAAGAAAAAAAAATTCAAGAAGAAAAGAATAATAATAATAAAAAAGAAAAAAAACGTATTAACGGCGAATACTGCGTCATTCTCTGGGATCGTCCCACTTTGCCTCTTCTGCTATTCGATCGAAACAGTCAGACAGGAAGGTGTACTGTAAAAGAGGAAATATCAGAATAATTAAATCACGATAAAGAGAATAAACGTTGAAAACTTTCTGTCGAATCATACTTCCGTGAATAGTTCAGTTAAAACTAAAAAAGAAAAAAAAACAACAACAACTTACGTAAGGTGTGAAAACTTTCAACCAACGTGGTGGCCTATTATCTTGTCGGGTATATTGAAAGCAAAAGGCCATGCCTTCCTCGTCTACCTCCCATTTAGTTATGGTATTCCATTGAAATTCGACTACTTGAGATTCTAAAGTACCATCCTCTTTTGCTGCATGTAACTTAAATGCTACAACGCCAACAGCTGCGATAACGTGTCCTTCTTTCCTCGAGTCGCAAGCACAATGTGGAAAAACTATATCGCCATATCCATTCAATTCCCTTGCCAATTTCAAATACTACAAAAATAAAAATAAAATTAATACATAATTATATAATATATTATATGTTATATAAAATATATAATATTAAAACGTTAAGCACATCGAATCAACTTTATTCGTATCGCGATATATATGTCGTCGTCATTTGATATTAAATATGACAAATATATTTTTAATATAAGAAAATAATTTGTTATATAACTTTTGTATTATCAACCAAACCAATGACGAACGCGATCTAAACAAAAGAGTATATCATCCAGCCATCACACTAACTAAAATATGACACATTTAACGTGTGTTCAAACAAAATATTAAATATATATTAAATATAGGTCAGAAATAATATTCGCATAAAAACCTGTAACCCGCTATCCATCGTCATTATTAATTATTAATCGATAAACCCGTTTATTACCTCGTGCTTTCTAGATGCATCTTGAAGGGCCTTCAACTGATACAATCGTTCGCCAGCGCTAATGTGGCCCCTATTGACCTCGTCAACAGTTTGCCAAAAGATCCACGTCAGGGCCTGCTCGCTAAGAGACCTATTTACATTGAACAACCACCTTCTTATCGCTAGGCACGTCGCGCTCGCCGTAGAGTAATTCTGAATGTAAAGTGTGTGTGGATGCTCGTGAGGTTGAAGTTTCCTCTCGAAATTATATTCAACTATCTCAAAGAGATAAAAATACTTGGCGGTATCCGAATCAAGACCGACTCTACTACAAACTGCATCGTAGACGTCCTTGACCGAAGCTGCTTTCGCGACCGTCACGGTAACTACCTCTCGATCAGGTAAAAGAACCTTTAGGTCAACCGCTGGACCTTGGTCACCGTCCTCGTCCAGCCTATCAGTTAAAAATTCTTGCATGGCATCGCTCTCGGCAATTACCCGTACGGCACAAACTTTTTCAAGGTATTGTTCCAAACCTCGTCTTCTGGCATCCAATTGTTGTTCCGTCAATCTGTTATATATATATATATATATACGTAATAATATTAATACATATAAACAAAAATATAAAATTGATAGAAATAATATATTATGAAACGAATAAACATACTGGAAAGGCCATTTTCCCGGTAACTTTGGAAAATTAAATCCAATAAATTCTTTCTTAAGTGCCATGTGAAGGGCAGCGAATTCGCGATAACGTCTAGAACACAGATGCCTTCCTGCCATGTGTACGTTGAAAACAACGTATCGTTCGTGTTTCCTTTCACGTACATGATAATCCGGAACACTAATAGGCAATGATCGTTTCTCACTGTAATCTATCGGTGGATAACTGGAAATATAAAATAAAGATAAGTTAAAAAAAAAAAAAAAAAAAACAGAAAAATACGTTCTGCATGTAGAAATAACTTTTGTTCAAGGATAAACGACTACGACAAGGTTCACTTTTTACCTGAGATCCTCGCAAGGTTCCAGCCTTTCAGCCTCTTGTGGTGTCACGGATATCACCGTCAACGTCAGTACGTCACCGCCAGATTTTATCAAGTCAACGACCTGCTTGTGAGTGGCACCCTCAACGTTCACCTTATTGCTAAAGAAAAAAAAAAAAAGAAAAAAAAAACAAAAAAGATAGAAGAAAACATGAGAAAGGAAGAAAGTGAAAAAGAGAGAGTTATAGTTAGTTCGTTAGCAGCCTTGCTAGAGAACTTTTCCTACGGCCTTCTTTTTCTTCTTCTTACCAGGGGGCCTTGGGCAAGTCTTTTAATTGGATTTCGGGATACGACAAGTTCGCGTGTTGTCTCTTACGAATCTCAAACCATTCGGCGCACTGCACAGCCGTCACGTAACACGTTAACATTGTATTATTATTATTTTTGTTCTTTCTTCACCCCTTTTCTTTATATTCTTTTCAAAAATGTAATTTATTTAACAAGTTCGAAAACCTCTGAGCATATTATCTTTCCTATTTTTAAAACCACAATATCTTTCAAAATTTCTGCTTTACTTTCTTAAGAAACGCACTTTCGAAGTAAAACGCGATATTGGCAATGTGTCCACTTCCGATTAATGTATTGAAAAGAATTGAAGAAATACAAGACACAACAACAGGACATACGGGTGATCGCGCTTATACCCTCGCTATAAACGAGCTTTGAATTCCGATAGTGAAAGGACAAGCACGATTGGTTACTTTCGGAGGCACGACACTCAGAACATTCTTTCTCTTTCACGCGAGAAACTTCATAAAAATAACACAACAAACTTGTTTTATACAGGGTGATACACCAACTGTTAGCACCTAATTATTTTCGTTATTTGTTATAATATAAAAAAAAATGTGTTATATACAAAATTTATACAGTACATAAAGAGAGGTACATAAAGTAAGTTCAAATATTTTTTACCTGGGTAAAAGCGTACAGAAATTCTTATGATCACCATGATTTTTTGTAAATAGATTCATATAATTTCTTTTTCTATAATGTGATAGTGGGTCATGAACGGAGTACAACGACGTATGATTCAAGGTTGTACAAGATAATCTAAGGTAGCATTGCATCAATGCAAACAACCATAATTTCAAACGTTTATTGTAAATTGAAGCCTCGATATAATAGAAATTCGAAAACTATATATTTATTATTCCATTTTGTAATATCGAACTTATATTATATTATAAGAAAGAATGGAAATATTAAAGTGCTGATTGTTGGTGAACAACCCTGTATTATACTTGCTATTATTGCTTAGGTTGACAATACTCTTTTTCATTACTCAAGAAGTGTCTATATATGCTATATATATATAATTTTTGAAATGCATGTAAAATTTTAAAGGAAACAATTTTTTTTTGTGATTATAAAGATACAAAAATCTTTACTTTTTTAATCTTCTACAACTCAATTTTTAATTCGTATATATAAAAACTATTTTATATTTTTATATTAAATATATATAATATTAAATATAGATAGATATAATTTAATATATTATTTATATAATATTTTATATATAATATAAATAATTATATAAATAAATTATATACAATATTATTAATTATATATATATATATATAATTTAATATTATATTATTATTAATACTATAATATATTATAGTATTAATAATAATACTATATATAATATATATATATATATATATACTAATATAGAATATGCAATGCGTCACCTATTCAGTCCTACAAATCTTCTACAACTTAATTTTTAATTCGTATATAAAAACTACTTTATACTTTTTTATAATAAATATATATATAATATTAAATATATATAATATAATTTAATATAATATTATTTTTATAATATTTTATATAATATAAATAATTATATAAATAAATTATATATATATAAAATTTAATATTATATTACTACTAATACTATAATATATTATAGTATTAGTAATGATACTATATATATATACTAATATAGAATATGCAACGCGTCACCTATGCAATCCTACAAAAACTCACACCGTTTGATAATACAACTTGTACAATGATTTGTTCTAAAAAAATATTGAGCTACTTGAAATAATGTAACTTTGTTCTAAACCTTTTTTTTATAAAATCCAAAATAACAGATATTTTTGAAGTGATAAGAACTATTGGATCATCCAGTATATTGATGAATATATCACTTTATACGATATAACCCACTTCAAAATTAAAATATATTTATCTCAATATATACTTGTATATAAATATAATTTATACATCTTGTACGATATAAAAAATAAGAATAAATGTTCGTATGCGATCAAATAAATTGAAATTAATTAAATACAGGTGTTATTTGAAAGTAACATAGCGTTACAGAAAATTAACACGTACAATGATTCTTAAAAAATATTCGAACTTTATAACAGCACATTTCGATTGTTTATGAAACACAATCATTCTAGTTATTATTTATAGCAATAGTTCCATTTATAGTTCTTGATAAACATATATATATATATATATATATATATATATATATATATATATATATATATTATTACACAATGAAAAGGATTGAACGAAAAAGAATGTATCGTAAGATTTTTGCAAAATGTCGTATTTAACAAATTAGATCATACTTAAAATGTTTCTTAATAAGACACACGCACTACACGAAGTTAACGTTCCGTATGTTCTGAAATGATTGCTTAAACGTCGACCTCACATATTATCGTTCATCCACCAACGTAAAAGATAAATTTTTTTTTCTGAGTTCCTACCGATAATGCGATATAAAATACTGTAATACTTATAAACAAATTGTTTTACGAAATGAACAGTTAAAAAAAAAAAAAACAATATATACGAATAATTGGATAATTAATAAGAATGATTTAATTTCTTGTAATATTTTTTTCCCCCTTTATTCATTCGACATAAATGATAACACGAATTATGAGAAAATATAATTTCAACAATTACATGACAGGAAAGTTGATAAGAAAATAATATTGTATTGTACGTTAGAGTTGGAAAATAATGGATTACCATTGATCGAAGTATAATTTAAAATAGTAACAGAGGTCTAGGAAATATGCGATTACCGTTGTACTTTAGACGATTTAATAATTATTCTCACGTTGGAAAATGAGATAAAGTATTGCTTCGTTCGTTAATTATTTCCTTCTTTTTTTTGTTTACAAACTAATTTTGTTGTCAATTTATAAGAAAATTATGTAACACGTTGAAGTTTTAAAATTAACTAGTGTAATACTAGTAATTATAGTATAGTAAAAATAATACTAATATAATATAATATAATATTACATTAGTATTAGTATTACTAAGTAGTAGTATTACTAGTAATACTAAGATAAGTAATAGTATACTAATATATTAATACTAATATAATATTTACTTATATTATAATATAATATATACTTTATATTAGTATATATAATATTATATAATATATATATATATTATTTCATTCTATTATAAGTAGACATTATATTATAATATAATATAAAAATATACACTTATATTAATATTAATATAACATAATATTATATTAGTATTACTAATATAAGTAAAAGTATATTAATATATTAATACTAATATAATATTACTTTATATTAGTATATATATTATAATATAATATAAAAGTATACACTTATATTAATATTAATATAATATAATATTATATATTAGTATTACTAATATAAGTAAAAGTATATTAATATATTAAAACTAATATAATATTACTTTATATTAGTATATATATTATAATATAATATAAAAGTATACACTTATATTAATATTAATATAATATAATATTATATATTAGTATTACTAAAATAAGTAAAAGTATACTAATATATTAATACTAATATATAAAATTATATTATACTACAGTAATAATATAAGTATTATTATAACTTTTATTAATATTATAATTATGCTTAATTATATAATTAATAATTATAATAAGTATTATTATAATTTTATATTAATATATTATATACTAATACTTTTATATTATACTAATATATCTTATAGTGTAATATAATTATGCAGTAAGTATGATTATATTAAACTACAGTATAATATAAAAGCATACTTATTCATCATACAAATTAATGAAATGGTACTCATATAGAAGATATATTTATAATATATTATATATTTAATATATATATAATTAACATGTGAATAATTGTATACTAATATAAATATAATATATAACATAAAATTGCAAAGAGTTTAAATATCTATATCTTATATTTTCATAATATTATTTATCAACATATCATTTTAATAATTTTTATTAATATGTTATATTAAAGATGGGCCTTATGTAAAATAAATTACACGTATTATCCGCTTTAAATATTACGCACGGATAAAATGACTTGATTATATTTTTACAACGTTGACGGTTCGTCGAAAAATCGGCTAATTAAGAAGACATAAGATGATACACAACACAACACAACACAACACACACACACATATGGTGCTTGATCGAGCACGTTCGATCGCTATTAATAATAAATATCGATTGCTATTAATAAAATACAAAAGAAAGGATCACGTCAGAGCATATAAACCACAAGGATAGAAACAATTATATTTCAGTGAGTGTAAAAGTAACGGGATACCACGAGTACTCGTTTAGTTTGCGGTTAATGTTCGTTCATCATCACTTTGTATAAATTCGATTTCAAAACTGCATAAGAATGAAAATGATTTAAATAATAAGATAGAGACAAATAATGAGAGACAGAGAGAGAGAGAGAAAAAAATGGAAAACGTAATTGAACAAAAATCTACGTTTTTTTTTTGTTCTTTTTTAAAAACAACATTTTTATCTTATTTTTATTTAAAATTCTTACTTTGATTATTATCTTTTATCTTAATGCAAGAGAATGTAAGATAGATGAAGATTAAAGAAAGAGAATGGACACGTCAATGATCTGGCATGTTAGTGGTAATTATATAAATACATATATACAGTATGTTTGTAATCGGTTAAGTACTGTCTATAATGTGAATAACACATTCACAAACGGATTACATTTATTTTATATTATCATTAGATATACCAGACCAATCATTTTGACTGGTTGGGCTATTTTAATTCAAAATGTCTACTTCATGTAACATTTGAATTCTGTAAATAATTAAGCGTTTTGTTATTTTTGAAAAATGAAATAAAGACTGGAAGTCTTAAAAAGCATTATTTTTTTTTTTATACACCAATCACTTTGACTAGTACGGTAAAAATAGGTATATTGAAAATGGTGGTATATCTGGTGTTATAAAAATATCTGTATAATACAATAAGAAATTTTGTACAAATTAAAAAAAAGAATTCTTAATATTTCTATGGGAAATTTATTAATAATTTAAAAAACAAAAACAAAAAAAAGAGCTTTAACAAAACTACAGTTGCATTTCTAAAGAAGAAAAAAAAAATCATAGTACAATGGCATTTCTACATCTATATAATGTAGAAATACAAAAAAAAGTTCCTTGTTAAATTTATTAAAAAAAAAAAAAAAAAAAAAAAAAGCATTCAATTGTTCATTAACGTGAGAATATCTTTATCATTCATGATTAGTGCTTAAAAACTAGCGTAGTATCATCAATATTAGAAGAATTACATTAAATCGATCAGTTTGAATCTTAAAAAGGTGTCATTAATTTAAAAAATTGTTCTTTCTTAAATCTTTATTTCCTTGCGTGTGAGGATAAATTGATCGTCAAAATTTGTCCAGTTAACAAGTTGCAAACATGGAAGCCTATCGAGAGTTTGAACTGGATTTAAAGAGGGGTAACGGTAACTAAGCGCGTGACTTAGTCCAACGTCGAATAATATACACGAGACATGGATCGATCTTATGTTAGACGAGCCTTCCTTCGATAATTATACTTCTAAAGTTTCCTTTTACTCCCACACTACCTTTCCCCCGTTTAAATTATTATTATCATTATTATTTAAATAATAGAGCACACACCAAAAAGTAAGCGAGCTGAACAAATGCTTCAACGATTTTTTGTTCAAACAAATCATCATCTTGACTATTTCATCCAAATTTGTCTTTTTTGCATATTTTATAGAAATTTTTTTATTTTTCTATTTTTCTATTTTATACACAATTTTTATTTGCATATTTAATACAGTTTGTAAAATTACTGTATATAGTTTGACATAATTGATATTATATATATATATATATATATATATATAACGTTAAAAGAGTAACTGATATTTTTTTGTCTTTTTTACATATTATATACAATTACAAATACAGTTTGTAAAATTACTGTATATAGTTTGACATAATTGACATTATATATATATATATATATATATAACGTTAAAAGAGTAATTGATATTTTTTGTTGTTTATAATCATTTAAAAAATTGTTCCTTCTACAGTTTAAAGACTTTTGGCTCATTCTGTATTACATACATTTAAATATTAATGAATCATTCAAAGTTTGTATGTATTATCGGTTTCTTTTTTTTTTTTAATTTTATTTTGTAATATTTATTCATTCATCATGTATGTATGAAAATGTCTCATATATTTTGTTTTCTTCTATTATTCGCGATTAATTAACACTTTGTTGATCGGCTATTTTTTTTTAAAGAATTTATCCCATCTATCATATCAATAAGAATTGATACCATCACGAGTTAACTCGTGACCGGTCAGTAACGTTCAGCCATAGAAACACGAGTTAACTCGGGACCGGTCAACTAAGTGTTAATTATATTTAATGTTAAAATGAAAAACTTTAAATACGTTTGTCTTGTTAAATTTGTATATCGTTATATTTGTATTTTGATAAACTGTAATTAAAATATGTGTATTAAATCGTCATAAAGAAAAAGGATCCCCTCTTGACCTCGAACTTTTGAAAGTACGACCATGAACCAAATTTCGTATCAATCAAAATTGTCATTTAAATGAAACAATATTTTCCTTTGATAGTTTTCTAATTCAATTCAAATCAAATGAAATATATTACAAATAGTACAGGATAGTATAATATATTTATGAATTGTTGCGATAGAGAAAAAAAATAAATTTACAATGTTATTTTGTAATACCAACAAAGCGAGAAATCGTGATATCGTTGAATACAAACTCGAGGAGGAACGAAAAAGATTAAAGGGGATAAAAGTCGTTGAAACGACGACAAGAGAGACAAGAGAGATGAAAGAGAGAGAGAGAGAGAGAGAGAGAGAGAGAGAGAGATAAGATCAACGAACAGGATGATGAAGTCTGTTAACCCCTCGCCTGCATAGAACGGATCGTAAAATTCCCTTTGATTGTTCGTGTCGTTAGGATCGATTAGTCGATATGTAGATTTTTTTTAACGCGTTCTTTTTGATACTATTTGTTCGAGGTCGTACATATAAGAGAAAAACTTTCATATATCGAAACATGTAGTTAAGCTTTATAGTTAATAGTACCGATCCAAATTAAATCTGATAGAATAGCACGACTCTACTAACAGAATATTGATTTTCAAATTACAGGGAGAAATGAGAACGGATAACTATGAATATTATTGTTGTAAAAGGAAAGTTGTAGACTTTAAAAACAAATCAGATTTAAATCTCATACTTTAGTTATTCGTTTCTCTTGAATTCATATTTTATCTAGTTACTTGATGAATATTACCTAAATTATAAACTTCAACGCGATAAATTATATTATACATTATGATTCATTATATTTATATATATATATATATATATATATATATATATATATATATGGAATTATATGAAATTTTATGATAAACCTTTTTGTTATTATAAAATTCGAAATAATATTAAAAATAATCTGTGTATTTGAATATGCATAAATTATATTATTAACATTAGAAGTACTAATAGTTGAGACGTAACTGTCTCTACCAAAACCAGTCAAAATAATTGGTCTTTAAAAAGATGTAAAAGTAGAATATTTTTATATTTATTGACTTATTATTATTTTACAAAAGGAATTCCATATTCTGAGATAATAATGAAGAATATTTCGTATCAAAATATTCTTTATACCAAATCAAATCAAAGACCAATTAGTCAATACGACTGGTGTGGTAGTTCTAGTGTTAATGAGATAATTATGTATACGTGTAATATATTTCATTAGTATATAACGTATCCACTTACTTTGATAAAATTAGTATAAAAAAACTTAATAAAATTGTCTGCCTAATAATCGAAAAATCGCGACAGGTGTTGTCTTGATCATCGTTCGAACGATACTAAACATTTTGTAAACATTCGATCTTATTTCACAAGTCATTTCTTTCGAATTATCGATAATAAAAACATTTTCATAAGAGAGGTCAAATTGTTTGTATATACATTTAATGACAACGTTAATCGGCCGATGTGTATTTCCGTATTATTAAAGTGTTCTTTATTTTTACCAGAGAATTAGATTTCGAAATGATTTCGTCGGAAATATGTATATGTAATATGTATATGTGCGTGTATGCATGTTAAATATCAAATGTTATCATTATAAATATACGATCATTAGAAAGTTTTTTTTTTTTTTATAGAATTTAGAAAGAGTAAAATGTTAACATATCTGTATATCATTTTGTTAATAGAAAACAAAAATATAACGTATGAGAATATGTATTATAGATTTGTATTATTATACAAGGATGAATTTATTTGTTTAAATTATAAACTTTAAAGAATATATTTGAATTTCAATCAAAAATCAAAGCTAATGAATTTGTAATTTTCGAATAATGGGAGTCTTAATTTTGATAGATAATCATTAATGGGAAAGATTATAAAATTTGTGTGTGTGCGATAAAAGAGAAACAAAATATTAATTGTAAATTAAAAAGAAGAATAGAAAAGTAAAGGTTGACACAAAGTTCCGCCTATTATGGGCCGTTCATCAACGATATTCGATACAAAATTGATACAGCTTAACTCTCCTAACGGTGGGAGGAGATTCTCGGTTTACACTCGGTTAACAGTCGTGTTTGTTAAAAAATTTGTCAATGAAACATTAAAATGAACCAATGTAAAATAAATACCGTTATATGCTTTAAGAAAAAAATAAAATAAAAGAATAAAAAAGAAAAGAAAACAAAAATATCGCCAAATGTACAATTTTGGCGGCAAATCACGTTCAAATGGTCGTCGCCATTTTTATCGATACAAATTTAATCATTTGTAATATTATTATCTTTTTAAATATATATATATATATATATATAAATATTTGATATAATTTTTGATAGAAGCAACAAATGTGAAAAATATATTACAAATTTTATATCATAATTTCGTCCACCTTACTTTTTCTTATGTCTTATGGACGATTATATAACATATAACGTATCTAATAACATTTAGACATTATATAATAACACAATACCATTATAAGCAAGAACGAACGACAGTCCAAATAAACGCCGAAAAAACTTCACGGTCACACTTTCTTGGCTTCCGGCCAAGTCAAGAAAACTAATATCAATTGATAAGAATGTTGAGAACACACACCAACAAGAAATTGTCTTTCTTTGATGTCATGAAACCGCGTTTTTTTTTTTTCTTTTACTTCGCCAAATTAGAAACGAATCGTTCATAAATTCTTATTTCATTCATTGGTGGGCTAGAGAGATAAAGACGAAAAAAACAAAGAACTTCGAAGTGACGAAGAAAGTGCTATGAAAAGATTGAGAAAATAAAGGTATAGGAGATAAAATAACGCGACAAAGAAAGATCAATTTCCGAGAGGGACATCGAAGAGAAAGACGATTGAACACCGGCTTGAAAGTACCAGGGACGACTCCTTCAACCCGTTTTCGATCACTACTCTATCTCTATCTCTATCTCTCTTTCTCTTTCGAAGAAACTTCTCTATATCTTGTTCCACAAAGAATCAAAGTTTTCTGTCCAGCCCCCTCTCTCTCCCTCTCACTCACTCTCTCTCTCTCTCTCTCTGTCTATCTATTATGTATACGTCTCTTCTTTCTCTCTTTCACTCTTATTCTCTTGCAATGGGCCATTTTGGGCTAAAGTTTCACGTCGTTCGTCGTCGGCCGATCGTTAAGTTCCGCAAACGAGAACAAACGTCAAAAGAAAGAGAGAGAAAGGCATAAACAAGACAGTTTCGTTCGATCGTACTTAAAATTCTTTTGTAAAGTCTCTTAAGAAATGTATAATTAATTACTATTCGAAAGTACAATGTAATCGTCATCTTTAATTTTTCATGAGACTTTTAATGTACATATTTTATAAGATTTTAATAGATTTTAATGTATTCAATTTTTTAAATAAATGTAAAGAAAGAGAAAGAAGAAAGAGAGAGAGAGAGAGAGTGAGAGGAGAGAAAGAGAGAGGAGAGAGACAGCAGAATTAAATGAAATAATATATAGGAATAAAGTACTTACACCTCGAGTATTCGATCACCCTTGCGAACACCGGCCTTTTCTGCAGCTCCTCGAGGTAAAACGGCACTGACGTGTTGCAAGGGTGCATAAAGTTCACCGTTGATACTTCTCAATTGTCCACCCTCGCTGACCTGACCTCGAACATTGAACCCAAAACCAGTCTCCGTTTTGTAGATGGTAACGCATCTAGGTCCTTGTCCAACATTTGGATTATTCATTTGTTGTTGTTGTTGTTGTTGTTGATTGACAAGATTATGTTGAGGCACTCGACCATTGTTGATCACCGTATTCACCGTTGTCGTAGTTGTCGTAGTCGTTGTTGCCATCGCCGTGTTCGTACTCGTTGTCGACGCCATTATCGTCGTGGTCATCACACTCGTCGTATCGTTTATAGGATGGACGCTCGCGTTCATTCCGCGAATACCGTCCTCCTTCACCTCAGATCTTGTTTGACGCAGCTCCTGCTTCTGCCGCTGTCGCACTTCTTCTTCCTCCTCCTGCACCTCCGAATCACGATCCGCCATCTTACCCTCTGGCTGCCCATTGATGCGCCGTTCTCGTACCACGGCGCACCGTCAGAATGCGCTGTGCGCCTGTGCGCCATTAATCTCAGTGCAACAGAGAGAGATAGATAGAGAAAGAGAGAGAGAGAGAGAGAACTAGTAAGTTTATTTTATATATTATATATGTATATAGGTAGTACTATTAACTTGACCAAAAGTTCATGCCAATTGTAAATATATTTCTTAAAAACAACACTTTTTTATATATATATATATATTTTTTTTTTACTTTTATTTTGAATAAATTAAAAATTTTTATATATAAAAATATATATCGAATATATATGTATATTTATAAATCTGCATGAACTTTCCAGACAGCCTAATATATTACCAGTGGCTTATAAGAGAAACGTCCACAAATGAAATGAGACAGTGGTAAATACTTTGTCTCTTGTGCGCAAGATGTTTTGCGCAGGCGGTTTAATATAAAATTAAAACATATGTCACCGTTGTGTAGGTACGCATAAAAGTTAAATACACAACATAGAAATATAATTATAAACTGTACTATAATATATTTATAATAATAGAAATGTTAAATTGTCTTCAATATTCAAGAATATATTTAATTAATAAACTTTGCACTACTTTAACCTCTACATAACGTGTATTATAGCAAAAGAGTTTAACATACCCGCTTTCTATTATTGAGAGAATTGTCACGCATGCGTATAACAAACCATGCCTTCTATCAAAACGAAAGAATGACATCGACTGAACAATAATAATATTTTCTATTTATTTCCCAAACTTAATGGCAAAATAATATTACTACAGATGATTTACTTAGATCGTACCCCCCCCCCTCTTCTCCTTCTCTCTCTGTTAATTCATTTCTTGATATTTTAAACCTGTTTATTTGATTGTGAGAGAGAATATGAATGAGTTGATCGTTTTAATCCTTTCCTATATTTTTAATTTTATATTTATTTTCTTGTTTTATTATTTGTTTATTTTCCGGGTTTAACATTTATTTCTAAAAATTTGCATTCACTTTTATCTACTAGAATTAAGAGATTTACGAACGGGAGTAGTAATATTAGTCAATTAAGAAATTAGCGGGAAAATTCAATTGAATTCAATCGCCAAAGGTAAAGGAAATTTTATAATAATTAATTTAACATAAGTCCGATAGCAATACGTGATAGTGATATGACATTCTATCAATTCTCTCTCTCTCTCTCTGTCTTTCTCTTTCTTTTGGTGTAAATTAAATAAAATAATAAGTTATCTAATTTTTGCTAAGAAATAAATTCGATGCCTTGATATTAAATTATTTATAATTCTAGTTTAAATGTAAAAAAAAAAAAAAATCACCTGCCATTTTATAACATTTAAATACTAATACTTATAATTATGAATTATTTAAAAATTAGTCAAAACAAAAACTATTAATATTCAATATGGCAAAAGTCAAATATTTATTTTGAAAAGTAGTCACCGAATTAATTTCTACACGTAATAAAAGTAAACAAATAAAAATGTAGATATACAAAATTATTACGATTCATTTTTGATAGAGTATATTTCACAATACAAAGATACTACTACTTGCAAAATTCAAATTTTTCACTAAAGATTCTAATTTGTCAATTGCATCAATACAATTTATCTTTGCTTTGCCGTTTTTAATTGAAATTTAAGAGAAATATTTGATAAATATACTACACGTCGCTTTATTTATTATCTTCTATTCAAACGAATCGATGATGATATATATCGTTATAGATACGTACGTGGAAATAAATAATCATAATACTCGAAGGATAAATAATCTTCATATAAGCAAAGAAAACTAATTGTAAGACAATTATTTTTCCTTTCATTTACCATTTATATATCTGTAATATATATATATATATATATTAAATAATCGTTAATTTTTTTTTCTTTTTTTTTTTTTTTTTAAATACAATCGTTTGCGATGATAAATTAAGTCATCGTATTTACAATTTTTCTTTTTCTTTCTTTCTTTCTTTCTATTTGCTATCATTTCATTTCTTTTTCTTCATCTAATATTTTCAGTACTTTTGCAATTTTATTTTTTTGTTTTGTTTGGTAACCATTCTTATTCTCGGATATCAAATTCTACATTGAAAAAAATTAATCAAACGTATTCGATAAAATGGTATACTTCCTTCTGACGCACATTTTCAAAGTATTCGTCTAATATCGAATATTTTTTTCGGATCTCGATGCGATTCATTCTCAAAATCTCGATGTTAAGATTTCTACGTGTGCATATATATATATATAATATATCGCTATAACCCATTGTAAAATGCTATACAAATCTAATTTTTAACGTCAAGAAATGAATACTTTTAGATATATCTATATATATATATATATATATATATGTGTATGTACTGTATATATCGTAATATACGGTGACTATAATAATAGACTTAACTTAATTATTTTAATAGCCGAAATGAGAACATATGTATTATTTGAAAACGAAAAAAAAGATCTAATTAATAATTTAGAAAATGTTCATAAACAATATTTAACATAATACTGTTTTCTGTATGAGTATGTATATGTGTAAAAATTTTATTCTATACGACTTTTAACGTCGTTCATGAAAAGATAGAGATAGAAGGAAAGAGAGAAAGAGAAAGAGACAGAGATAGATAGATAGAAGAAAGTAGAGAAAGAGAATAAATAGAAACGCATACATTCTTCTACTCGTCCTTATGTATTATAATAATACATAAGGACATTGATAAACGTTCCGATAACATTTATTTTACGTACAGATTTATTTCCATCGATTGAAATATTATTTGTAAATATACGAAGAGAAAAAAACGATACGTACGTGTACGTAAAAATGTGTAGCAATGATTACTTCTTAATAACTGAAAACGTTCTTAATTAATTTAAAAAAAAAAAAAAAAAAACGATGACTGTGCCAAATCAGATATCACATCAGACTTTTGAAATCTGTTGAAAATGTTTTAAACATCGAGAATGTATCGCGATATAAACTCAATCTTTTCTTTAAAACTCCGATATATGTGCGTATATACATTCGTAAGATAACTTGCAATAAATACATATATAATAGAAACAAATAATGATGATTCTAATGATAGTAATAATAATAATAATAATATTAATAATATATGTAATATAATTAATAATATTAGTAATAATAAAAATAATAATAAAAATAATAAGGATAAGGTTTTGGTAGACGCATATTTCTTTCCTCCATATATGAAATGATAATAATTATAATGAACGTGTACGCATCAATAAGATACTTTTCTTCTTTTTAGATTATACCCCACGAAGGGTGGGAGGAACGTACGTTAAATATCAAAAACCGTTCTAAACTTATTTGACTAAATGTTCACGACCGATACACAGCATGTATTTAATGTATAAAATTCGCAAATATTTCTAACAACGTTGTTTCATTTCACGATCGGTAAACTTGTTTCTTTTCTTTTCTTTTCTTTTTTTTTTTCATTTTTTTTTATTACCAAAATAAAATGTTAGACGCTGCGTTATTAGATAAACACTACACCTGGTAAATATATGAAAGCGTAAAAATGCTTACGAGCATCATTTTCTTATTAATTTTTTTTTTTTTATTCATTTATAACATTTCCTTTCTTTTTTCTTTTTGTTTTTTTGTTTTTTTTTTTGTTAACACGCTCTGCATTTGGAAAATATTGGAAAAAATAATGGCATAGATTTTTATTCGTGACGTATGCAATAACCGTATAATATAAGAGGAAATCTAAGGCGAAAGCCGACCAAAGAAGATGATGGTTTTATAGGATCAAATTAGTTCATATATATATACGTGTGGTGTATGTGTATGTTTGTATATTAAAAAGAAAAGAAAAGAGAGGGAGAGGTAAGGTGGTGGAAGCATAGAATTTTAGACGGAGAGAAATACAAGTTACATTCCTTTTTTTTTTTTTTTCTCGGCATATATGGAAATATCTATGCTGTGTAATTTTTATACACGCTTCGCCATTGTTTTTTTTTTTTTTTTTTTTAATTGTACGAAACATTGATTTTAAATAAATTCCAATTTTTTTTTTAATGTATATTCTTCCTCTTTTCATTTCTAATACTTGTCGTCGTTATACACATTACGATGTATACCATAAAAATATCATTATCCCATTATTTTTATCATTTTTGTAAATATCTAATAGTACGTTTCTGCCGTAGTACGTTTTTTTTTTTTTTTTTTTTTTTTTTTATATACGTGAGAGATTATAATCCCGATAAAATGTATCTATCCAGCTTACGTCGACAAACGTTGAAATAAATACGTTTTACGAATCAACATTTCTTCTCTTTATTTATTTATTTATTTATTTTATTTTTTTTTTATTATTTTTATTATTTTTTCTTTTTCTTTTTTTGATATTTGCGCTGTGTGTGCATTTTCAAGAGAACATTATAAATATTAAAACTTATGAAACTTTGATCTCTAAATAGTGACTATCTGATATAAATAACTTAAACAGTCTTATTATAAATTCATTATTCATATCTCGAATTTTACAATTAAAACAATAATATATAATAAATAGTTTAGATAATACGATCTTTCAAACTTCGTTCTTCATAACATTGAAATTAACGAAGCATTTGAATGAGACATTATTTCTTTTCATTACCTTTCTTTTTTTTTTTTTTACCTCTCTACATAGATATCCTTATAAAAAACATTAAAACAAATATTTATTTGTAATCTTTTTATCACGAGGAATGGTGAACGAACGTATATATGCAAACGTGATATTTTCAAAGTTATACTATGCATAAATAATATACGCTTCTTTCTAAAGTATGGAATCACGTGGATACCATATCCCCCATACTATATATATATCTATATATATATACATATACTTATACTTATATATATGTATATATAGATACGTATTGTATGTAGACACATTTATTCGCCATCATTTTATATATGTATCAAGGCTTGTGTGTTAGTGGAGCATATTGAATCTTTAAGATGATTCTAATTAATTATATCACTTTTAATTGAAATATCAAAGACCCTATACATTTTAAAACTCTTTTAACTCGAATATCGCACAAATTTTCTTTTCTTTTATTTTCTTCCATTATTCAATTGTACCGAAGCGCATCTGTGACTTTAAAACAAGCTGGAAGCTTATTTAACTTATTTTTAAAGGCTTATATTCGTAAGGCCAATCTAGGCCCCATTTCATTTTTAATCAAAATGGAAGTATTTAGTCTACAAAGGTGTGTGATCCCTGATTAATAATCCCTGTATAAAAGGATTACTCTCTCACAAAATATTAATCAAATTTTATACATATCAAACCCCAATTTTCTAAACTGGTATAAGGGATATAATCTTTGGTTGCCCAAAAGTGACTATCGATGTATCCTTGATTACACTTATTTCTTCAATGGTATAAGAAACCATTTTATACATCATAACGTCCTTTTTCTAGATCTTACGTAAATTGCGACTAATCATTGGCCACTGACAAAATGACCCAGTTAATAACATTTCGATCAGCTAAACAAATTATTATTTTTAACATCTTATTTCTGCGCTCTACTTATATCAATCATTTTCTCTTTATCAATGCATATAGTAACGATTTCATAAGAATTTTCTTGTGTTACTTTTTAGAAAGTTTTATTTCCGATAACCTTTAGATAGAATATTTTACCAGCGGAATTTTGACAAAAAAAAAAAAAGGGAAAAAAATATTTCTTCTAATTTTTCACATTGATCAAAAGATAGAATCCAAAACTGTATTATTCTCACATTCGTGTTATTCGTTACTTATTTGTTTTTTTTTTCACACCTGTGTGCCCTCTTTATTAGTACGTCACGCTACCTCAATCAAAAATTCGCGAAAAAAAAAAAAAAATCAAATGGAACAGAAATATACAATCCCTACTTACTGATTTGGCCTTCTTTTGACAAACTAGTTTGTATTCAGAATATCCTGAATATTAGGCTAATATATATATATAAACACTAAAAATCTTAAGGGTTACACATTGAATGGCAATGATAGAAAAAAATAAATTTTAGTCATTTATGCTAGAAGTAAACTATTGAGACAGAACAGAGCCGATTACGCATATTCAGAAATATTATCAGCCTACTTTTCTTGCCTATCAGATTACACATGTGTATCTTAATCGGAATCTTCTTCGACCGTTGGAGGTAACATAGCAAGATGTTGAGGACTTAACATGCCCCTAGAAAGTGCATATTCTGCTAGAGCACGATGACAAAAGACATACTGATCTGGCATTTGAATACTGTAGGCTCTTTGTGCTCGAATTTTTTCTACCGTTCCACGAATGTCAACAGTTCCCGTGTCTTCTAATCGAGATATGCAGATATCCAAGGTGCAAAATGTTCCTGAATGAAATAAGACCAATTTTATAGATATTATTTTTTTCTTTTTTTTAAGGACATTTACTAATAATAAAAATCAACAAATATTAAATACCTGTTCTGCCAATACCAGCACTACAGTGTACTACTATAGGTGGACCTCGTGGATGTCCCGCCCAGGTATCACCCCTACTTGCTAATAATTTATTCTGTTGCTGTCTTACTAGGGATAGGAATTGTAATAAAGCTCTAGCTGATTGAGGAACGCCATAATCCGGCCATGCTGTGTAAAGCATATGACATACCTCTCTTGTCTCATCAGTCTGAATTATAAAATGAAACAATTGTATATATATATGTATAATAATTTATGAATAGTCATTATATGTCGTTATATACCTTGTTGTTTGTAAGAAGGAGCATAGATATCGTATAGTCTGGGTTTATATCGACTTCTAAAGTTGTTACGGTGAAGCCACCTGCTTGTACTTCATCACCTGGCTCTGGACCCCAATACTGTGCACACTTTGTACGCCCCCGTTCTACTACTCTAAATATTTAAAAATATCATTTTTATACATTTTAAATACAACAATTTTATTAATATAAAATATTCAAAAAGTTATAAAGAAAAAGAATTGACCTTGTAGTCATCACAATAACAAGAGTTTGCTGTTCCCATATCATTCTCCAAAAATCTCCACATGTCTTTGGAAGAGGTCCTTGAGTACTAATAAACGCGTTTTTTTGCTTGTAACCATCAACAAAGTTAGCATTAATATAATCCGACGTTGCATCGCCGTCAACTTGAGAAAGACACACTCTACTATGATCGTAACAAAGTACATCCGTGTAACGATTTTTTGATTGATTTGGCCTTAATCTGAAAATGTGATATACATAATCGAAATAATCATTAACAATATTATAAAAGAAAATATTTATAATGACACGTACTTTGCAATATTAAAGGAACCGTCGGGTGGCCTTTGTCTAATTTCTACATATTCTGCTACGAGACCAGCACGACCTCTCGAATGTATTTCTTCAATAAGTTGTTCCATAGTAACTGCTTGCAGTCCAAGATCGCCGTGAAGGCTATCATCGTCGCTAAAACCAGAACTTGCTGAGGACGGAGGTTGTACTGGAGATGGTGCTTCGTCGTTTGCCATCCACACATCACCATTAGTAATTTCAATATCCCCAATGTTAGAAACACCATTCTTTATCTTATTCTTATCGGTTATAGGACTAGTTGGATTACTAATCGGTGTTCCATTGGGATTCTGATGAACCGTATGATTCTTTAACGTAGGTGAAAGTGGGGTTCCCACTCTGGGAGTAACCTGTGTGATTAAAAAAAAAAAACAAAAACAAAATGTAATTTAAAATAAAACAACGCTATGATTAAAACAAAAAAAAAACAAAAAAAATGGAATAATATGAAGCGTTTCTTACGCAGACCTCACAGAGTTCACCCCCGCCTCGGTTTGTCATGGATTTAAGACAATGTAATAGCCATGCCTCATGCTGTATCTCCAAGGTGCCTCCTAACCGATGTGGCAATGATTCTCGTGGTATATGCAACGTCAATTGAGGAATGGATACAGTAAATACTCGATCCCGCAATTTTTCACGTACAAACAAACGAAGGATTTTGAACGGTGCTTTGAACCAAAGCGGTGCCGTTACGATTAAAACCTTCTTAAGTTTGGCTGGGTATCCTCCCTATAACAATAACCATTTAAATGAAAGAAATTCGATCGGTAATAAGAAATAAAGTAATGCTTTAAAAACGTACGTGATTTTGGCGCTACATGTGTTATTAATGCAAACAAAAAAAGAAAAAGATATAACGCTATAGAAAAAAAAGAAGAAGAAGAAGAAGAAGAAGCAAAATGGAACGGAAGCGGCCAGGTCAATCAAGCCAAACGATCGATATCATTTATTTTATTTTTTTGTTGTTGTTGTTGTTGTTGTTGCCTTCTTTAGCTCTATACTCTTTCTTTAACATACGATACGAGTTTCGAGGGCTAAAGTGAAGAAAATGAAAAGAATTTCAATTATCAACCGCGTCAATGCATAAATCATTTTTTTTTTTTAAGCGCCTCGCTCGTGACCTTCAAAAGACATCGCAATAATAGAACAAATGTATACACTTGGTGCATGCAGTGCCAGCTGTAAATGATACTCGAACTACATATTTAACACGAAGAAATCTTTTCCGATATATATGTATGTATAATAAGAAAACGATGACGGCGGAACTCGAAGAAAAGTGATCATACGAAAAGCTTATAGGTCGATTATAATTTTAGATTATCTGCGTAAAAAAAAAGAAAAAAAAAACTCTGAGAATCCAAAGCCAAGAGAAACGGAAGATCTTGAAATTATTTAAAAAAAAAAAAAAAACAAAAATCGTACGACGAGTTTACAAACCTATAAAAAGTTATTCTAGTAAAAAGAGGTAAATAAAAAAAAAAAGAAAAAGAAAAGATTAAAAGTAAAACAAAACAAAACAAAACAAAACAAAACAAAAGAAATTTAGAACACGCGCCTATAAATTTCTTCGCATCGTTTGAGACATAGCAATAAATCAGCAGTTTGCAAAGTCATTATCGATATTAACATAAAACAAGAAGGGAAATGGAAAGAAAGAATATTCATTTCTAATATAAACGAGCAGCTCCTAAATGATTGCAAAAAACCTTCGATGTGGAATCATTTGTATAATTAAAAAAAAAAATGTACTCGGAGAAGTTACCTCCGCCGACCCTTTACGTTGAAACCAGATGGCGGAAGTACCGCACGACGTCAGCAGCACTACTACCCCACCACCAATACCACCACTACCCCACCATTACCACCTCGCCACCAACCACCACTTCTACTATACCACCACCCCCCACTACCTACCACCACTGTTCACACTTTGCAAATTCGAAATTTGAGAACTCGTATAATTTATATCTTCCTAATAATATAACTTTCGAAATCACAAATAAATGTTTAATCCGTGATGAATAAAAAATTGATGCATATTTCAAAAGAATTGTTTAACATCGTAATAGCTCAAGATCTTTCCCGGGATTGAAATTGCCGGTAATTTGTCGGAGTAATACCCCCGCTAGAGGAATCGATAACGCGCGCGCTTAATTAATCCACTTCGCCTAAAGTAAGACGACACTTGGTAAAACGACACTCAAAACCTCGAGCTATAAAAGAAATTTACGATGCAAGGAAAAGATAGAAAGAAAAAAAAAACACACAAAAATAATAATAAAAAAAAAATTAATTTAATTTTCTTTTCTTTTTTTTTTTCTTTTTTCTTGAAAATTACAAAACAAAATCACGTACGTAGATTTGTTATCAAAGCGAAAGACAAAGAGAGAGAGAGAGAGAGAGAGAGAGAGAGAGAAAATAAAAGATGATTAACAGCACGAAAGAAACGATTAAATAGAAAGAGAGAAAAAGAGAAAAATAAAAAAGTATACAATGTGACAATAACTACACAAGTTCCGTATTTAAAATCACTGGTCGGTGGTCGGTCAATCGATAAGACGAGATAAGTATAACGTGCCGCTTGACAAGGGCTCGAAAAGGGGAAAGCGAAAGAGAGACGTCGGGGAAAGCGGAATGCAGCAAGGGAAACGAGGTCGGACTAAAGGAAAATGTATATTTGTATATTTGTACTAAAGGAACGTGGAAATGGACTGGCCACTTTTTTGCTTGATTTTTTTTTTTTTGGTTTGCAAAAATAAATGAGGAAAATAAAGAAAAATAATAATAAGAGGGTGAAGAAGAAAAGATAAGGAAAAGAGAAAGGGAAAGAGAGAGAAAGAAAGAAAAAGAGACAGAAAAGGATCAATCGGGTTAAATCCCTTTTAATCTTGATACGATAGTACCGCAAAGGGGTCACGATGATTACTGACCGCGAGCGTCGCGACGTTGTCCCCGTGTAATGACGCATGCGCGTTGTGAGCCTTTTCTCTCTCTCTCCCACTCTCCCATTTTCTCATCCCCTCCCAACAACCCTGTGACGCTCGTAATCCGTCTCTTTTCTTTCTTGAATCATTATATGCATTTCTTTCCTTCTTTTTCTCTTTCCCCACTTTTCTCTCTCTCTCTCTCTCTCTCTTTCTTTTCAATACATTTGACTTTCTACCACCGCTTTTCCTACGCGAATTTCGTTTCTCCCTTACATTAGTCTCAGAAATCTACGACATAGAGGGTTGTCATATAGTATTGTAATTTGTTCCTCCATTATATACACATGTATATATATTTATATAGGGTAACTTTTAAAGTAATATCAATAAATTTCTAGTCGTGTTCTATAAATCAGTATTGATTGAAGAAAAATGTGATAATAAACGTGACTACGCGTGTGAAGCATTTTTAATCGTGTGTATAAGACTATATATGCTAATATGGAAGTGTTCTTAAATGTAAATGATATCTAAAATTGTCTATATCGAAAAAAAAAAAAAAAGGGAATACTCCTTGGATGCATTATAAGTTTCCATATAAGAACGAAGCGGTGAAATACAATGAACTCCTGGCCTTCCCTTCACCACATTTCATCGTTTAATACGTTTACGTTAGCAAGGAAAATTGAACCTTCCTTAGCCGAAGGCCGAGATGAGATTATCGACTAAAGAGCGAGAGCACAACACATGCAGGGAGGAAAGTGTTGTGAAAAGAAAGATAGCACGTTCTAGATTTAACGTTAGAGGTGTTTTACGCGTTTCCTTCCGCTCGACTATGACACTGTAACCTTCCTCGTTGAACGCCTCATCGAACGAACCGTAAAACGATGATGATCTTATAGAATGAAGATAGACCAACCGTAATTAACTTTGTTCTAAACGATTGAACATACAAAATGTCTTTCCTCTTCAAGCTTCTTATTTATATTATCATACAAAAAGTTAGATAAATTTCAAATCGATCGACGCATTTTTCTTTTTTCAAAACAAATCCGTCACAGTCGTCCTCGTCCTCGTCCTCGTCGTTAAAAATGGTCATCGTCTTTATCTTCGTCACACTTTGAAACCTTTAAAACTCTTATTGGTGATCTCACGCAACACGCTTCGATGCGCAATTATAGCCCTTACTGCTTACTTGCAGCAGCAGTGCATAAACATCCTTTGGCTTCGTTGCTCTTTGAACCTACCACCCTTGTAACTCGCGAGACGATCCCTGTTGTTGTGTCGAGGCGCTTTTAACGATTTTCGTATATACTTTCCTAATATATGCGACTAAATATATATATACTGCCTGCATCAGCGCTTATTGATAAGTAAAATATAACGAAATTTCGCATTGGCGGGGAAATAAAAAGCGCAATCGAAAGGCGGTTGCACTAGGAAAAAATAAAAACAACGCACTTTCTACTCTCGATTGTAAGATAAAATATATGTATAATATGGCATTTTTCGATATCCTGGAAAAAATAGAGAGAGAATTGGCTACAAATAATATCGACTAGTTTAATATATATATATATATATATATATATATATATATATATATATATATATATATTGTATATAGAAAGAGAGAAATATGAATATGAATATATATGCGTGTTATTCGTTTCTTTTATTTTTTTTTTTAATTTCTTCATTCAAAAAGTTATCAACAAAATCTAATCTGATGTTCTAATTATTTAAATTAATCTACAGGTGCGGACGTGTCTTACGAGTTTATTATTGATGGCAAATTCGATCGATCAGAAGACGCAGCTGTATACCACAGTGGAGCGTGTCTCGTGAGAAACCGCTCGGTGAAGACGTTCGTATACCTTCTAGCCAGAAATATCGGGTTTCGGTATTTATTTTCTGTGAAACAATTTTCAAGTGAATGAGATATGTTTAATTTTTATCTTTTCTTTTGTTTTGTTTTTTTCTTTCTTTCTTTTTTGTGCAAATAGTACATAACGAATTCTTCTCTTCAACAATACCGACACGTTTTCATAATTTTTAATACGATAACGTCGAATGAAATATAATTATAATATAATTCTGAATGACCAGAGAGAGATATATCAATGATATCGACGCTTTCGTCCGTAACTATGATTTTCTGTAATGGAAATATTTTTGGTATTTTTGTTTCTTTTTTCCTTTTTTTCTTTTTACATTCCGGAGACACATGCTCAGCTTATTAAGAAAAAAAAAAAAAAAAGAAAAATAAATATAATAGGTATGGTATAAAAGATGCTATTAGTACACAGGAGGAAGAACGTTAGACATACTTTTTAATTAATTTGTTATGTAAATTACTACTCACAACAAAATACATTTATAATACTGTACTACTTTGTGAAAATCAAGTATGCACTTATAAAGGATTTTATCTTTTGTGTCGGAATAAAATATGTCTTATGTGCATTTGTAATTGTCGTGTAAGGTTAAGCACTCCGCGCTTATCGGTATTACATTGTTTTCATTTATAAGCGGTCATCATACATGCTTCATTAATAGTGTCGTATTTTTATGTAGTAACATTGACTTGCTTAGTTTTTCATTTCATAAGGATGTATTTAAAACTTACCTTTAGTAGAGTGAGAATTTTTTGCGATAGATCGTAGTCAAAATTTTGGTACTTGCTATCGGACATGTCATAAATAAAAACCAAACCATGTTTTTGGGTTTCTGCGCTTTCAAGAGCTGCATCTAATTGATACACAACACCCTGAAAAAGTAAATATTGCAAGAAACATTATTATAAATAATTAAAAATTATTATCTATGTGTTTTCAATATCCTAGCAAGTATTTATTTGAATTATTTATTAACCTGTAAAGTAGTTTGATGTGTAGTATTTTGTGGAAGATGTAGATGTGCCGTAAAGATTGCTATAGCAGCACCGGTTGCATCCCTTGAAGACTATAATACAATAAATAATATATATAATTTGTATTCTGCATAATATATAATAACTATATTATTATAAATGAATTATAATCAATCCCACCAGAACAGTAAATTTTCCTGTACGTAACTCGCTGAGTAATGGTTCAAATGTTGGACGTAAGACAGCCAAACCTTCTCTTCTTCTGGTAGCTTCGTGCTGTTCATAAAGTGCTAAAGCTCTGCTTACTTCGAATTTCCTGGCTGCTAAAAATTTTACTGCTGTACTCCAGGAAACTGGTCCAGCACGTCTTCCAGCACGACACTTATTCACAGCCTCTATAAACTCTTTTGTGGCCTGCAAAAATAATTAAAATGAATAAAACATTTCCTAATAAAAATATTTCTAATAATAATACACGTGTAAACGAGTGCTGAGAAAAAAAGTTATGACGTAATTTATAAGGCTAGCAAAAAGATAGTCACGATCGAAAGACAATACGTGAGGTTAAATATTTTCAAACATCCCATGGTCATTTCATCATAATTTGTGCACATGCCCTGTATACCGATATAGCTTCCGGTGTCCGGCTACGTCCCCACCAAGCACCACTTCCGGCATCCCATTCGCTAAGAACCGGTTAAAGGCATCGGAGTCGATGTCAGGGTCAAGAAATTCAATACCTTAACTTGATATTCTTATAAATTTTCTTTAGGCGCCAAAAAATAATCGATTTGACTTTCGACCAATAGGAAAGGAACATCGATTCAAAGTTCGAAATAAGTTTACATTTGATATCAAATCACTGAACGTTCATTTCGAACAATAAACAAACGAATGAATGAACAAACAAAGATTGTATTTCTATGAAGTGTCATCGACTTCTTTTTATTAACGACGTTGTTATTGTCACTATATATATATATAATTTTGTAAATATTTCAATTAAATATCAAATAAAAGAGAAATGTGTTTACCGGCGAATAATATAGTGTTCGTTACTCATGAAGAAAAATGTAGAAAACGCGTGGAATGTTTAAACACCGCTCATTTTTAATAGCTAACATGATTCATAATAAAAAGAGAAAGCGTGAAAGAGAGTAAGTGCGCGCATAGTGTAAAAGCTTTCATTGGCGCGAAGTACGTCTGAAGAGCAGTTGTGCACGTCCGCTATATAGCTTCCGCCAAATATGTTCAACATTTAATATCACTCCAATTAAATATCTGATCAAAAATCGTAGTACGTTTATCCAAATTTTAAACACAATAGCAACAATGTATATGTATGTACGTTTAAAAAGAAATAAAATAGAGATTTTGCTGCGATCTCTTGTACTTTTAGATCGTTTATATCATAAGCAAAATAATAGATTAATATGATCGATAACGGACAACGATTTCTTTATGAAAATATTCAATAGTTGATTTTAATCATTTCTACGCGTTCATTGACAGTACAACGATGCGATTAAACTACTGACAATCACTTACTTGTTCTTGTTCGACGGTTAACGTCGCCGCCATCTTGACTTACACACACTCACGCACGCACACACAGACAGAAAGAAAGAAGAGAGACAGACAGGCAGACGCACGCACGCACACACGGACGCACCCACCGACGCGCAGAGGAGACGGGAACACGACACACACGACGCGACGACGCGCTTCACACAACGCCAAGAGAGAGATTATTTTCCTTCTTTCTTTTTGCCTCCTCCTCTCTTTCTCACTCACTCGATCTATCTCTCTCACTCCTTATCTCACAATTTAACGAACGCGCGTCTACGAGCGTACATATTTCGATCCCTACGCCGATCTTGCTTGCCAATTCTCGCCTTGTTCCATTGTCGTTAATCGACAAAATCACCCGTAGAATTTTGTCGCTCGTCTTTATCTTTTCCCGTCCATGTTAATACGGCGATAATGAAAAACTCGCTCAACCGCTCGGTCTTCCTTCTCTTCTCAGGGTCAGCGCCATTTTGAACACGAGTGTTTATGTGTGTGTGTCTGTCTGTGTAGAGGGGTATTTACAGCTAACTAGCTAATCTATATAATCCCTTTCCGAGCATTGTTATTTTTCTTTTTTCTTATATTCTTTCTAATAATTTTGGAGTAATTTGTTTTCCATTTAAATCTAAAAGTTTAATAATTGTTTTTCTTATCTAATTTCGAAAATTCAACAATAATCATGTTCTATGAAATATCTTAATACGGTACTGAGATTGGCGCTAAGGTATCCAATCAAAATGCGAGATGCTGTTAGTGCTCTTTAAATAAATCTTCCGCTAAATATTTATTGCGTACAATCATTGTTGTAAATGATTGAAATTTCTATTGTTTAATTGTTATCTCATTGTTAAATTAAAATTTGTTTTTTAAATATGGCAGAAATTCTTCGACGAGAAGTATATACGTCATTCAATTGTTTACGTGATTTATTCCATTGATGTCTTTGAGGTTAAGTTTATTTGGTTTTTAATATTTAAATCCTTTTTCTTTTGTTTAGATATTGCATCAATTTAAAGTATTACACAGAACGAGATTAAATACGTTTAAAGGAGATGAAAATGCATTGAAAGGTAATTTTATAAGAAATATGTATAAAACATTTTGATAAATCAAATCTTTTTACTCTTAGAAAATTTTTGTTTCGTTCTTTTTTTTTTTTAAACAATACAATATTCAGTTATTTGAAAAAATTTAATTGATACGTTAGTGCATATCGTTTAGTAATCAGAGCTAAAATAAATGAAGAGTACCGAAAAAATAAGGATATTACGAATCAAGATACTATAAAAGAGGTAATATATATATATTAACAAAAGTAAACAGCATACATTTTTCTTTTACTTTGCTATGATAAATAATCTTATTGCAGTTAAATAAATTAGCACAAGAAGTTGAGCATGAACTGCGATTTGGCGTAATTCAAGCAACCGAGAAGGAACCTGGAGTATATGGTAAGATGTGAACAATACTATAAGAGCAAAATTCTTTCAAATTATTATTAATTATATTAACATTGTCATTAACGATAAAAATAAATTTGTTTATTAATAATTTCAGCACTTCGAATTACACCTGAAAAATTATTAGACAATGCAACGTGCGAAAATGTATCTAGCTCAAATAATAGTAAAAGTAAGTTAGTTAATAAAAAATCAGTTTGCGGAGAAAATATTAAGAAATCGTAATCTTTGACGCAAGTTCAATAATAGGATAATTTACTAAATTATAGATAAAAATGACGATTGTATTATAGTTGTATATTTATATATAGTAAAGCAAGCTGTTTTAGCTACATTCTAATAAACATATTTTTTATTTTTACTTTATTCATTTACTAAAATACTTTAGAATAATTTCAATGATTTAATTTCAATAATTCAATTTATAATGTTTAAATGTGAAAAAATTATGCAGTGCATATATACTCTGCGTTGGTAATAAACAGGGAAAAAGATCAATTTGATCTTCTTTTTCAAAATCATTATTGTCAACAGTAACGAGTAAATTTTTATTTACAATACGTTAATTACAATATGTTTTATCGGATGTTCCTGTAATTTAACGATCTTCATCTAATCACACAGCCTTTATCGAACTTTTAAATGTATTCTACATTTATTCACGTAAATTTGAATTCTTGATCCAAGAATTTCCATGAGCGCACTTCATTTATGATTTTTACTAAACAGCACCCTCAACTCTCATCCTAAAATCATTAAACGATATTAGATTCGATGAAAATAATTTAAACAGATTTTATAATGTAATAAATAGGTGTACATTCATGAAAGAGACAAGAATCATTTAATGATACAAAGAAAATATGTTAGATGTTATTTTATTAAATTAAAACTTTAAAATAAACTTACCTGCCTAAAAAGAACTTTTATGAATTACAAGTTGAATCGACTCAATGTAACAATTATACTTTCATGCAACATGCTTTAGAAAAATGTGAGTAAATTTTCGATGTTTTGGTATTTCAAAGAAAATATTTTATAAAATATTATAATTTTCTTGGAGTGAACCTACAGGAAAATCATGTTTCTTGAGTTTATATTATACAAATTTAAATATTCCTTTTTTTTCATATGAGGGATTAATTCATATTATTATTGAACAACCATAAGCATTGTTCTCATTTAGTAGTGTTAAGTCTTATTATTAAGGAAATTTCTTTTAAATATAAAAAGTTAGATATTGATCAAGTGCTTTGATAATAAAATTGTAAAAAAAAATCGAAAGATCGAAATTAATCGCTTTGGCCTGCGAACGGCTCAATCGTAACTATCACGGATGTACTAACACATGTTCAGGATGATTACGAATTTGATCAATTAAATCAGCCGGTCTGATTTCTTCGTGGCATATACGTTGTACGGCAGTGAATAATGGGAATTTGTCTAGCATATTTTTAGCTTTTAACATTGCATGGACCTCATCAGCTGTAGCTGGACCTTGCAATTTTTGTCCAGAAAGAAGTTCCGCCTCCAAGTCTCTGATAGTCTGTTATTCATACAAAATAAATGTATAATAATATATATATATTTTTTTGTTTAATGTTATTTTTATTTTTTACCTTTCCAGTTTTAACAAACTGTTCACATATACGACGATTTCTTCCACCATAACAAGTTGTAATCAAATCAGCTACACCACAGCTCTCGAAAAATGTTGACAGTTTCGAACCACCGTAAAAAGTATCAACAAATTTTATCATTTCCATAAGACCCAATCTGATAACGGCAGCTTTCGTGTTATCTCCTAATCCTAAGCCATCGACGAAGCCAGCAGCACATGCCACTATGTTCTATAGTGATGATAATAGTGACGAAAAAAAATTAAAAATAGAATTGTCATAAAAAAAAAAAAAAGAAAGAATAAAATCTTTCTCACCTTGAGAGCTCCGCATACTTCAACAGCTTCCGTATCCTCGACGACTACTACACGAAAATTAGGCGTTTGTATGAGATCCCTCAATATTGGTGCCAAACGTTTATCCCTGCAGCCTATTATATATAATGTTTATATAGATATTATATAAGAATGAAAAATATATTACAGTTTATACATATAAGAATTTATATATACGAAGTGCTTTAAAGATAGCTAATGGAAGCATATACCAAAACCTTCTGGATATTTTTGAGATTAACCGGGCAATGTATGAAAAATATGTTCAAAATATACATTGTCCAATCTTACCATTAGTGGACATTCTATAGAATCCTGTATATTGACCGTAATATATATACAAAAGGATGTGTTTCAAAATATGTGAACATGACTTCAGAGGTGGTTTCCGTATACCAAAATAAGAAACAAAAATGTATATAATTATATACTCGATATAATCCTATTACCGAATTATGGCTGTTTTTGTTTTTTAGTAAGTTATTCATATAATTTTACTGACTGCTTGCTTTAACTATTTATGAGTAAGCTTCTTATCTTATATATGGCCTTCTTGTCTGTTATTTTTAATCAATTTAGTATATTCCGTTGATGATAACAGTACACGTGAAAATTTGCTTATATATATATATATATATATATATATATATATATATTTGTGATAATTTACATTGATAGCGTATACTACGAATAACAACTATAATTTGGTAAAAGGTCATGTCGGGTATATGATAATATGATTTTTATTTTTATTTTAGCGTATTAAAATTGCCCCTAAAGTTATGTCCACATATTTTGAAATACCCTTATATTTGGAGATTCAAATTTTTCTATAATAGTTTCAGAAAAGATAAATTTGTGTTTTTTTTTTTAAATGGAATTATTTAAATATTTCGAAGATAACGTATATTGAAAAGAAAAAAATGAGAAATACAAATATTTTAGTTTCAAGTGATCAATATTATAGCATCATTTAATTTCTGATTTAAAATAAGATGCCGTCGAATTAATGTTATTCCTCAAAAACAAAAACAATTTTCATTTCAAATTTTCTATTCACAATTGCGTTATTTTTGAAATATTTAGATGTCTCGATGAAAACAATTCACCTAGTTTATTATATATATATATATATTAATACGAATTCATATACAAATGAATCGTCATTAATTAACGATATAATAGAAAATAATTAATTACCAATGGTAGTTTCGCAGAATTTTTCCTCAGCAACTTCGTTTGCCAAATTAGCGCCCATCAATACGTGACATTGGATCCTCAGATTCTTTTCGATGATTTTTGAAATTAGCTCGACATTCGTACCGTCTCCTTGATCAAAACCCTTGAAGGGAAATTTATGTAGACATTCGTGTGTTGTTATCTTATATCTCGTGATGTATCTTCTCTTATGATCTACCTTAATAAGCGACAAACCCACAGCAGTTGGTTTGATTTGTCCAAGTAACGTAACGCAAAGTGTCCGAATAAATTGATGTGGTAAAACGAAGACCAGTATGTCAGCATCTTTTGTAGCTTCAATGATGTCCGGAACTGCTACCTAAAAAGGAAAAATAATTCAAGAGTAGGGGAAACTGAGGGGAACTGTAATTACCTAGAACAGTGAGAGGAGTGGGGGGACGGATTGAATGTAATAAATTAAATATATCCAAATATATAATAAATATTAATACACATTTCACGAATATTTGATGAAAAATGATATTTGCAAAATATACATTCATATGACGCAACTTTTTTGATACTGATATGTTGCTAAATAAATAAGTAATATTTGTGTAAACCAATTTTTATGGAAAACCTAATAGTTCTCGCATAATCGTATTCTAAAGTCTAACAATAAGTGTTACTGCTATCTCTCGTTCTTCCATATCTATTTTTCATTTTATTTTTAATATTTTATATCAATTAGATTTGTGATATCAATTGGATTAGAACTAAATTTGATATCTGTCTATGTTTGTATTTCTTAATCAATGATTCTAATCATTTTTTCAAATTATTACTCACTATCAATTTCACTTTGTTTTTACTTTTCTGTCATCACTTATCACACATCTAATAAATATCTAGCGCAATATTAATATAGACATGCATTATATGACATAAACGCAACAACACCTTGGCATTGATCTATAAATTTATCCAAGGTTGTAATATGTAAACAGTGCACGTATATATGTAGATGTATAACTCGTCAAGCATCCTATTAAACTAAATAAAATTGTTTAATCTGCACAATAATACTGCTTGCAAACTCTTTTCTGTTATTTTATGGTGTGTATAAGTTATCGTGGTAGATTCATGTAATATCAAAATTTACATGGTGAAATGTCAACACATACAATATTCGGTCTATATAAATAGACTTATACATTAATATTTCGTACATATACCAAACGATTATGTGAATATTGACATTGTCTAATTTCGATCTTTCACGGTAACAAATATATTACATTATTCGTAAATATATGTAATTATAGTTTTGATATAATTTTTAAATGAATTAGAAAGATGACAAATATTTTAAAATTAAAAGACTTATTATTTCGTTAATAGTAACGATTCTCACTTGTCTTTCATAAGATACAAAATATTTTATTATTTCTTCTTATTTTGAATTAACATAGAAAAAAAAATGATTTAGCTATGATATAGATGTATGTATATATATATATTTATTATTACCGCAACCGCATTATATCTTATCCGTAAAATAATTCTTACGTTTTCATTTACAATTAGATCAGTATATCGATCACCTAAGGATTTAATTCACCTAACTTTTCACGTACGAAGATAGTATTGCATCATATCCGATATGGCTGATGACGATAAGAGAATTTAAATAGTGGTTTGGTTCTCTCATCGCATCAGTCTGTATTCAAGAGTCTTTCAGAGTACACATTTATCTTCGGTGATAAAATTTGATTTCTTCAACATGAGATTAAACTCCGTTATTCCAAATTTCAAAGCCGAGACCACTCAAGGTCCAATTGATTTTTACGAATGGCAAGGCAATTCGTAAGTAAATTTCTATATTTACATAATTTTATGGTAGTTACGTATTAACGCTACCGTAGCAAAAATTACGCTAATGCGCTAATAAAGAACAATCTTGTTGTTTGCATACAACAACTTTGTTGTTTGAACACAACAACCGTCAGGGTTTCGTCAGGGTAATGGCGATAGCATCAGATGAAAGAAAATAGAGACTGTTTTGAATTTATGTTAAATTCTATATCGGCCCATTTTCCATCGAAATCCGATTGTGACTACTTTTTAGAAATAAAATGTTTCGAATTTTGAAAATATTTTGATTCTTAAATTAAGTTTTTTATTCTATGATTTGTCGCAACAATTTAAGGTGTAGGTTTGTGCATTAGCGGAATTTTGCTGTAGTACCAATTTTATATATATTTGTATGTTTTTATTTTGAATTATATATATCATAAAAATAATAATATTGTATTAATAATTAGAACTACATATTAAAAAATTAGTATGCTAAATGTAAATATGTAGAACTAAAGATAAAACAAAAATTATTCTACTTTATAGATCAAATTGTGACACATTGATTTTATAAATATCATGAAAATCAATTGATCCAAAGGAATGTTACGTGCACGTAATAGTTAAAATATCAACACAGAAAAATAAAAAGATAATTAATAAAAATTCGAATCATTTTTATATCATTTTATAATCGTCTAATATTGTCAATTCAAAAGTATATAAAATTATATAAGACAATTGTGTCGATTAGTACAAAAATAAGATAAAAAAAAAAAACAAAAAACAATAAAATAAAATAAAAAGAAGAAAAAAAAGAATGAAAGTTATGTAATTATATATAAGTTTGTTTCTTATCTACATTTGTTGAAAAAGAAATAAAAAAACGATTGAAAATTGATAACATACAATATTAATGATGGCCTTAAAACATATGCCATTTTATTTTGTATCATATGGTCTGCATTAAATATGATGTAGGATTTTATCTATTTGTGGATAAGTAATTATAAAAAATAAAATGATTAGCGTTAAAACAAGCTGTCCCTAGATTAAGTAGGGTTATCTAAAACACGATATGAAGACTTAATCACATTGGGTATTACTGTTGCTAACATAAGTAAAAAAAAAAAAGGTTAACTTATTTGTACACTTTGTGAATTTTCTTCGTTCATCATAATGCAAAAAAAAAACAGAATGATTTAAAAAGTTAAATAATATTTTTCATAATAAAAGGATACACATGAGATCGAATGAGCGAACATTGGCCGTGATCTTAAATAGAAAACTGTTACAAAATCGATGACTAAACTACCCTTGGCACTGATTTTAACGTGCCAAGTTAGATCTTTATCGTATTGTAATACTTTTTCATTGTATTCAATTATCAATTTATAATTTCTTATTTCTATATATATATATCCTCGAAATGATTGTGAATCATTGACTTAGATAATTTTTATAATAACTGACACTATTATTATATATTATATATGTATATATTAGCTTGTAAATAATATCTATAGTATAATTAACTATTAATAATATTATACTATACTTTTAAAAATATACTTTTCTTTACCCAGATATAAATATTATACTTTGATTAGTATAATAAATATATTATCTAATAAGCTATATTATAATTATAATATTATATAATATTATGAGAGAATAGCAATAAATCTAATAATTAAAAATATATTATATAATTTAGTTAATTATTAATAAAATATATAAAATATTTTAATATCTTCTATAGATGGGTAGTTCTCTTCTCTCATCCTGCCGATTTTACACCAGTATGTACGACCGAATTGGGTCGTATTGCTGTTCATCAGCCACATTTTGAACGTCGTAATGCTAAACTTTTGGCTCATTCTGTAGACAAGCTTAAAGATCATGTCGATTGGGTGAACGTAAGCGCAATATAAAATCAAATTCACATTGGCCATTTTTATACTTGATTTTTTCAAGATTATTAATTTTTTTTTTTTTTTTTTGTAAACAAGGATATCAAATCTTATTGTCGCGATATTCCCGGAGCATTCCCGTATCCGATAATCGCTGATGCAGATAGAACTTTAGCAGTACAACTCGATATGATAGACGAGGACAGTAAAGATGATCCGGACACTGCTCAAACTGTTCGTGCACTTTATATAATAAGTCCTGATCACCGATTACGTTTGTCAATGCATTATCCAACTTCTACTGGACGTAATGTCGAGTAAGTTTACATTTGAGTTAATGATTATGATCGATAATTACAAAAACAAAATCTTCTTCTTCTTAATTCTACACTCTAATTAAACATTTTGTTATTCAGTGAAATATTACGTGTGATTGACTCTCTACAATTGGTCGATAAAAAACCAGAAGTTGCAACCCCAGCCAATTGGACCGTGAGTTTAATTTCCTTTATTTTCTTATTTATTTATTTATTTATTTATTATAATGTTAGGTAAGGAATTAATTAAGAAAACGTTTGTTAATAAACAATTTCATTTTAGCCTGGTGAAAAAGTCATGATCCTTCCTACCGTAAAAGATGAAGATTTACCTAAACTATTCCCGAAAGGAGTCGACAAGGTTTCCATGCCGTCAGGCAAAGTTTACGTTCGTACAACTACAGATTATTAAAATATTAAAATGTTAATATATATATATATATATATATATATATATAATAATGATTATATACGTGCCATTCTTTTGTTTACAAATTTAAAAATTAAATTAATGTACAAGATGATTCTATCTTATTATTTCTCCCGTGATTTTATGAAAATAAGATTATCGTGTTGAAGTATGTATAAATAATCTTTTTAATTAAATTTATCATTATATATATATAAAATAAACAATTTGTTTGTTCTCTGTAATTGACTTGACAACAGATATTTTGCGAAATAAATTTTTGGTTTTTATTCTATTAATAAATACTTACCACATTCTCTGGAAGTTTATGTCCTGGCAGATATTTTATATTTTCGTGTAACTCGTTAATTATATTTGTCAATTTTTGATTATTTATTATTTCTTCATAAACGTACATGGGTACACGTTCGGCAAATTTATTATTAAACTTGACGACATTTGCACCAATGATCTTTGCTATTGCCGAGCCCCTGAAAATACAAAATTATATTAGTACAATTTTTCTTAATCTTTTACTTTTTTTTCTTCTTCTTCTTCTTCTTCTATTTATTCAAAGTCCTTTATTATTATTAATATTTGATTTATATATGAGATATTATCCAATGTGTATCGTTTACATTATCGTATAAGTATATTCAATAATACAACGATACGATATAAGTATTACCATATTCAAATAACAAAATTATGTGATTGGATTAGAATCGAGTAATAAGGATGTCTATGATAATCCTATCGCTAAATTTAAATTCATCGATTATATAATTATCTTCGTCGTTTGAATAATTTTGTCCATCTTATAAAAACATTGTGCATAACAGAATACTAATTTTATTTAAATGTAGTATTTGCATCATGAGAATAAATAATGAAATATACGTCTATTGTACAATGTTAAACGAGGCACATTTTAATGACTGATAAACAAATAATTATATACGATAGGATTGTGAAATACTAAGATACAGACAGACAGTGTAAACAATTCAAATACAAAGTACAATGCATCGATAATTAAAAAAGTATCATCAAGAAAATAAGATTGACTTGACGATAAAGTAATAATGGATGGAATAAACCTGGAATTAAGGAAATGACATTAACAACGATGCTAATTAGATGAGATAATTCATTGGTTGAGATTAAAATAACTATTACCAAAGAAGGAAAAGCCTACTCTTGCAAAAGTGGATAATGCAAAAAAAAAAAAAAATAAAGAAATATATAGCAACGAACATGAAAGATTAAAAAATATTTGTAAGGCCAAATTTCACAAGGCATGTAATTTCTACTCGTAAAACAAATTCTCTCTCTCTTTATTTATTTTATTTTGTACAAAAGGAGATCACACGACAGGTAGATACGTATTATTAATGGAAATTCTGTTCCACTTTCGAATACTTTGAGGAACGACAATTCAGTGCCAAGAGATGTACGTAATGTCCGTCTTGACGTTAATATATATGTACGTACGTATACACAAATACTTATATATATATATATATGTAGATGTAGATGTGTAGTAATGTCCATCAAAAAACAAGTGGTACGTGATATATCCGTGCGTTGAAACGATACGTCGTATCATTCAATGCGTCCTTCAAACAGTTAAACTTTATCTAGATCAGTGATTCTCAATCTTTTATACTTCCCATAAACTATGGGAATTTATAGGATATCTCCAATAGTTATTATCATTTATCAAACTAAACAATTATAAACCTTTCTTTTTTTTACCAATCATTTTGAATAACGGTTCATAATTTTTTGTTAACCAATTAACTGTAATCGACGAGTATACTCGTCATGAAGAAATAATAATATTTTGTATTATTACTTCATATTTTTTTTTTTTTTTAAAGTCATTACAGCTAGGTGGTTTTAAATATCAAAAATACTTATTCCTGCATGACGAATAAATTCATATTCACGTTCAAAATCACCCTATCTCTGAAATTATGTCCAAATATTTGGGAAACATTTTTGTTATATATATACAGTAAATTGTATATGTAATTTATTAACGTTTTTACAAGGTACTTTCAAATTTGTAACTATTTATTCAACATTGAGAATCATTAATCTAGATAAACTATATTTATTTGTTAAAACATTATTACAATATTATTTCTAAAGAGTGATAAGAATAAAAAAAAAAAGAAAAAAACCAATGTAATCAAACGATTCAATTAGTATAATTTTCTATTTGTGTGATAAATAAGAAAGAGAGAGAGAGAGAGAGAGAGAGAGAGAAAATATTACACTTAAAAAATAAGAAAAAGGATAAAGATTTGAAAGGAAAGAAAGTCAGGGTCATCACAGTCGTTGCCACAATAGCCAATTGGCTTTAACGTACCAATTGCCACTTCCTACGATGCACACACTCAATTTCTCCGACATGGTCTCTCTCTAACAAATGATTAAATAACTCTTTTTCAAGAAAAAAAAATTTGTTTTCTCTTCTTTTTATCTGAAGCAAAAAAAAAAAAAAATAATAAAAAAAAGGAATAATTTATTAACAACCGTCAGTCCCGTTATTTTTGTCCGTTTGTCATAACGAGATAGACAAAAACAACAACCAAAAAAAAAAAAAGATGAGCAATCGATAAAACGCGAAGATGGATGGCTAACCAACTGACTGATCGATCGGTTGACTAATTGATTGACCGATTGACTTCGTGCGAACTCGTCTCGATCTTTTGTTGACCTTAACGATGAGATGGCCAATTATTTTCTTTCTAATTCTAACGCGCATGCTTAGAATCATAGCCAAGTACGATCGAAATCGAATAACTCTCAATGTAAGGGAGTAATAAAATTAGATCTACCTGCCTTGATAATAGATCTCGATGACATGTAAAAATTCGATAGAGAAGGATAGTTCTACCGATATCTTTGACTTCATCGATTGCTATACCATCCTCGAGCTATCATCGATTACACAATTTGATTTTATTTTTGTTTATCAATATTCAAGGCTTCTATTTTAAGTAACGTAACTCTAATCATTTTTCTTTATTAATAAATATATTATGTTCATATATTTATTATTTGTTTTACTTTTTCAAATTTTGATTTCATATTTTATTAATTTTTGTTGTTGTTATATTTGTAAAAAAAAAGTTCTAGTATAAAATGATTTTTCTTTTTTTTTTTAAAACATTCACTGTAATAATCATAATTTTAATTTCCTCTTTTAATTATTTTTTCTTTTATACTGTATTATCTTTAATAATTATAAATTACAATGGGTCTATGAATTATTATAGAATTAGGAGATGAAAACATCGGCCCGTATTTATTATTATTATTTCTTATAAAAATTCTTACACACATATATATATATATATATATATAAATATAATACTTTTACAAAATTTTATTATATATAGAAAAAGAGCAATATATAAAAAAGTATAAAAGTGAAAAAAAAAAAAAAAGGAAATTTATTATAAATTATACACAACGACGTCGAAACAACTGATAATAAAATTTAAAATCGTTTAAAAATAATGCACTTAATTATATTTTTTGTTAACTTAAAAGTAACTTCCAAATTTGTATTTAATATTTTTGTGAAAAAAATGAAAAAAAAAAAATCTTCCAATTCCTTATTTCCAGTAAGTTCGTTAGAGGTGACTCCTTGGTGACTTTAATTGTCCCATCTTAGCGTAGACACCACAATCATCGTCATTACCGTTCCTATATATCAATAGTGAATAGAAATAAATTAGAAATTTCTGTCTGTTATCGGTAAAAAAAAAAATTATCATGAAAAATACTGTAAGAAATATCATTAATTGTATATGTTCATTTTTATTTATCATCTGTATAAATATATATTAATACGAATCAGAATTTGGACACAATGGAATAAAATGAATTTATTATTCTTTATTTTTTTTTTTTTTTCGAGTTAAAAATAATTCGCTGCATTTGAAGTTGATCAAAATTACAACTTTACATTGTAATAAATATAAGTAAGAAAAAAAAATAGTAATCAAAATGACTTGAGAAGGAATTATTAATTTATTATTGCCAAGATGCGCGCGCGCCCTGATATTATATAAACTCATTTTACAATTAATTATTTTCTTTTTTTTTTTTTACTTTCAATAGCAACGAAAATAATTGAAATATTTAACTTAATTGAAACACACTAGATATATTAACAGTGTGGATGATACATATACTAACTAATATCCAGGTCTTATTGGGACATTATTAAATGAGAACAATATGAGATTTATATTTTATTGATGAACGAAATCTTTTCTCTCTATGTGAACAAAGTTAGCAAAATATGGGAAGAAAAAAAAACTCAACACAGTTTCAAACTACACAATGTGTTTTTTTTTGTTATTTTGTTATTTTTTAACGTATTAACAATTAACATTCGTATATGTTCTCTTTTTAGGTACAATTATATTCTTATAACTTTCTTTTTTTTTTTATAATAACATGGTAATATGCCTATACAATAAAATTTTGTCTTGACACTATATGATATGGTAACGAGCCAGGAAAACTGACACGAATTAATGTACATATCCATTTTGTCTTCGTCCAATTTTTTGCACACGTTGCAATTTGGTTTTTTTTTTTTTTCTTTGCAAAGTATTATGCACTTATAACACATTTGAAATAAACATCTTAATAAAATATATAGTCATTATATAACTCTACTCATAATTCTTCGTATACTTTTAATTATTTTGTAACATTGTATCATGTGAAGAAATCTTTACAATATACAAAGAAAAAAATGAAAGAGAAATATATAATAATTAATTTTTTAATGGAATCGATAAACAAATTAATATTCGTCTAATATAATTAAACGAGGATTGTATCAAGTTTGAACATTTTAGTTTAATTATTAAATAGTAAATAATTAAAAATGATATATATATATATATATATATATATATATATATATATATTTTCATTTTTAAAATTATTACTATTTAATCTGATATATACATAAAATGTGCGTTTAATATTTTAATATAATTTAAAGATTTTATCGTAGATTAATCTAATCTACGAATCTAAAATTATTAGAATAATAACAACTGAAAAATATTCGATAAATTTCTAATAAGAATGTGTATTAAACTTAACAACAAAATAAACTTAACAAATTTTCTTTGATAAGTAATTAAATTTCTAAACAAAACGATTAAACACGTATAGATTTTTTCATTTCTTGTTTTAGTTATTGAAGATTCATTAAAATAAGAAACCATTATTTTGAGAAGTTCTGTTGGTTACGACAAACAAAGAAAAAAATAATGAAAGGCCTGCTTTCCTTATTTGGTACGTTAAACGAGTACTTATGATTTTTCTAAATATACATATATATATATATATATATACATACATATATGTACATATTTGTGTAAATTGATTTATACATACTATTGGCCAAAATGTTCTTATTGTCAACAGATCTTCTCTCATTTACGTTTCACCAGTAAGTTAAGTCTAATAAAGTCAGAGAATAGATTGCAGAAAATTAAAATAATTATAACGTTAGAGACGGATTAAGTGTACATAATATTTAATTTAATGAAATGTTGTTTTTTTTTTAATGATTTTACTATATGTATATAAATACATATATACTAGTAATTTCAAGAAAAGCACAAATATTAAGATAATTATTAACTATTGGCGTCTCCATATTGTTTAAATGTTAATATTACTTTTGATAGAAATACAAAATCAACATACTAAATAAAATGAATGTAAGAATTAACATTGCATGCCCAAGTCTAAACTTATTGAACGACTATCATTGTATTTCAATCTAATCCACCTCTAACTTTAATTGTGACTATTGAACGCTTACATGTGTTCCGGATGATTGCGTATACAATCGATCAGATCAGCAGCTTTTAACTGACCGATGCAAATATGATGGACTGCAGTGAAGAGAGGAAATTTATTTTCCATATTTTTAGATTTTAACATATAATTAACTTCTTCCGCAGTAAATGGTCCTTGCAATTTTTGTCCATTAAGCATTTCCTTCTCTAATTCCTCAATAGTCTGAAATAAATATATATATATATATATAAAATTTGTTTTCTAGTCTATCAAGACTTCATCTGAATGATAATTATAATGTCACAAACCTTTCCAGTTTTTACAAAAGCTTCTGACACCTTACGATTTCTTCCACCATAACATGTTGTAATAAGATCAGCTACGCCGCAACTTTCAAGGAATGTCGACAATTTTCCACCGGGATAAAAGACATCAACAAATTTAATCATTTCCTTTAATCCCAGACGAATAACAGCAGCTTTTGTATTATCACCTAAACCTAATCCATCGACAAAACCAGCACCGCAAGCCACAATATTCTATAAATGTATCCAAATGATAATAATAATAAGTAATATAAACATTAATTTGTAAATATGACAAAATATTTTATAAATTACCTTCAATGCACCACAGCATTCGACTGAATCAACATCTTCTACTACAACAACTCTAAAATACGACGTTTGAATCAAATCTCGAAGAATTGGAGCCATTTCTTTGTCCTTACATCCTATAAACATTCATAATATTAATATTTTTCATTTTACTCTCTTACCTAATATTATTAAATTTATCACTGTGATAATGTGCACATTAATATAAAAGTAATTAAATATTAATTTGAAATACAAGTAATTATTTATAATTATGCGTATAGTTACATACTTTATTTTAGATGTAACTCACATTACTATTTACCTATGGTGGTTTCGCAAAACATTTCTTCTGCTACCTCAGATGCTAAATTTGCTCCCATTAATACAGACACAGGAATGTGTAATTCTTTAGAAATAATATGTGAGATTAATTCTATACCTCCGCCTTCTTTTTTGTCAAAACCCTGTAGAAAATAATTTGAAATATAATTTAGTTAAATACACATATATATATATAAAATGTTATTACAACATATATTTATCATAACATACTTTTACTAGGGAAAGACCAATGGCTGTAGGTTTAATATTTCCAAGAAGTGTGCTACATATTCTTGGAATAAATTGATGTGGCACCACAAAAATAAGAATATCAGCATCCTTTGCAGCCTCGACAACATCAGGAACTGCAATCTAACATTTAATATATGTTTAAATTATTATCTTATAAATATTCAATATAATAAGTGTTAAAATATCTTCTTTTCCAAAGTAACAAATTTAAATCTATTATATCAATGATTTACAGAAAATACTATAACCTTGATTGTAATCTTAATGATATCATTTATAGTTGTAAGATAAATATAAAAAGAATAATATTAATAACTGTGATCAATAAAAAAAAAAATAAAACAACTTAATCGTTTATCATCGTAAAATTATAAACATAATCCGAATAATAGATATAAGTAGAAAGTGATCTTCTGTCGATACAAAAAAAATATATATATATATATATATATATATATTTTTCAATTTTAAACAATTTTTAAAGATAATTCTAACTTTTCGTCGATAAAGAGCAATCTAAACGTTTTTAACTTTAGTTTTATCGGTAAAGTAGTTTTCATATTCCAACTGTAAATAAAAAAACATGTTTTACGTAATTTTAAAAATGGTTTATTATATATATACATAAAATTTCAAATGTGAGCCACTTCTCGTATTAAAATATTTATCATTTAAGCTTAATATTATTATTAACTTTGTTCATATTTTTACGAATGTATTAAAACATTATTAATCTGATTGGAATTTGATTTGTTTTGCGTGCACATGTTAAGGATCAAGGTTCGAAGTTCGAATATTGTTTGAATATAGAATAAGAAAGCTATTAAAAAAAAAAATAATAATAATAATAATAAAAAGTAAGATAGCCGTATAAATAATGTATTATTTATATATACAAATCCGTTATTTATAGAGTTACAATTTACTCATGTGAACGTTTGTTTTTTTTTTTGTAATTATCCGTTTTAAGATACTTCAGGAAAAAAACAAAGATTTAAATAAAAAAAAAAAAAATAATAATAATTATTATTATTAAAACAAATACTTACGACATTTTCCGGAATTCGATGGCCAGGAAGGTATTTAACATTCTCGTGTGTTTCATTGATTATTTCAGTCAGTTTTTTTCCATTTATTAATTCCTCGTAGACGTACATAGTAACGCGGTTTTCAAATTTATCTTGCGTTTTGGCATTGGCGCCAACAATCTTAGCAATGGCCGATCCCCTGTTGTAAAAAGAACAACAAAAAAACAATATCAATTTTTGCTTTACAAATTATAACGACAAATAAATTATATTATAAAAAATTATTATTATTAAAAAAAAAAAAAGAAAAAAAAGAAAAAAAAAGTACCTTTTGAATTTTTGTCATTACACATCTTAGATAATATCTTTTATTTGTTCTGTGATATTTCATAACACTAATCCTACTAATTTTAGATAGCTGACATGTTTGTTTAAATATAAGATAAATAATTTTACTAAATTTCAAGTATCTAAAACTTCAGTTTCTCTTATCCATTATATGATATCGATTATTGATAAGTTTATAACGTAATCTTAAACGCGAATAAAATATCTGCTTCATATTTTGTCAGTTACCATCAACCAATATTTTCACATACATTTGTTGTTTTTTTTTTTCAGGTAATATAAAAAATGTATGTTTTTTTTTTTTCTTTCTTACGCATATGCAAATAAAACGTTACATAATAATAAAGAGACTTTGTGAATTATATTCATCTTTAATATATCACACACACACACACACACACACAGAAATATGTTTATGTAAATATATATGTTAATGAAGTATAGAGAAAAATTTCATTATTTCGTCATATGTGTGATATTAATTAGATTGAAAATCAACAATTATTTTGATTTACACTTATTAAGTGTTATCTAAGAACGTTATTTATTTGTTTTAACATTTATTTTCTTCTTCTTCTTCTTCTTCTTTTTCTTTTTCTTCTTTGAAAAACAACAGATGTGGCAATTGAATCTGTCCTATGTAAGAATATTTATGAGACATTAGTTTCGTCTAGTTACGACTATAATAGTCAAGGACAAATTTTATGATAAATTTTTTTCTCTCTCTCTCACAATTTACTACAATTTTATATATTTATGCAATATTATTAATATAATAATAATAATAATATACTAATATTATTGAAAAATTGTTTAAATATTTCATTGCATAACTTGTTTTATTATCATTATTTTTTTTTTTATCATATAATATGATAATATCATATCATAGAAAAAAAAAAAGAAAGAAAGAGATAGAGAAAGAGAAAAATAACTATAGTTTGTTCCCACATCAATTTTAGCCGCTCAAATTCGAAGGTTAACGGGACGACCCTCGCTCGTTAAAAATGATAAAAGGGATATTCTTACATTTGACAAAGAATCTACTTATTCTATTTGCTTGGATACTATTCAAGAAATTAGCAGCTAAATTGAATCTTATTGAAAAGTCAAAGTAACCTTCGACCATCAACAACAACGCATGCGAATCGATGAATCGTTGTTTTTTTTATCTCTTTCTATCATCTTCTATCTTCATCCCTTTTTTTCCTGTTCGATAAGTGTTAAAATATATGTGTGTATATATATGTCTCTCTTTTTTTTCTAATACTTTTCTATTATACCACATATTTACCAATTTCCTGAACCAATGATGCAGATGCGTTTCTTCTCCATTTTGTATATCGTAACTTGAAATTAACAAGATACTAATGAATAAAGGAAATTCTGTGACAATAATAACAACACAACAACAATAATAACAATAACAACAATTAACAACGACGACGAGACACGAGATTTAAATTAATCAACAACAACAACAAAAAACCAACTTAATTATTTCTTTTTCGTAAGAGTTTTTCTTTTTTTTTTCGCAAAGAAAAAATAATTAAATGGACAATAAGACCCTTGACGTTACTAAGCTCCGCCGATTCTGAACAAGAAAGTGAAATCGCACTATGTATACTACTACCCGCCAGATAACGTCAATCGCGCATGCGCTTATCTCCATAGAGATGGATTTTTTCTTTTCTTTTTATTTTCTCTCCCTCTCTCTCTCTCTCTCTCTCTCCTCCCTTCCTCCCCACAATTATCACAATTTATGATAATTGTGCGATCAATATATAAATAATCTTTTTCTAACTTTTATTTTCTTGTTAAATTTCTTCAATATTTTTTAATTTAAGTGTTCATATTAACAAACAAAAAATTAATAAATTATATGTGTAATATAATTATTAATATATATATATATATATTAAAAAAAAAAAAAAGATTTTTTTGTGCTCGCATTTGAAGTATAATGTTGGTATTCAATGGGAGACGAAATATTAAAGATATATATACTATGAAATATGTATTTTGTAATCTATTTTTTATAGTTCATAGCATACACTGTTTTGAAAGCTAAAAACATGACAAGAACATGTTTTGCTATAAGTTTAATACATTGTATTATATTGCATTATAACAAAAGATGTATCGATTACATGTTTTTTCTTACTGTGAATTTGTTTAATTAACTTTTTATTTAAATATATATATATATATGTGAGCCACTTAATTGGTAAACCAATTAACTTTATAAAACAAAAAGTCCAGAAAATTGACAAAATTATGTATATATATTTTCATATCATTTAATTATTTAATGAATATACTAATTGTTGTTATTTAATGCTATTAAGTTATTCGCTTTCGTTTATGAACATCTCATATAACATATACATATATATATATACATAGAAAGTATTTATAAAGTATTAATATATTTGCATTTTTTTTTATTGATTCCGTGCAATTTAATTACATCTATGATAAGAAATATATTAGTTAATTAAGTAAACTTTTTCGTTTCTTTTTTTTACTCAATACTATAATTACATTTTTTTTTTTTGCAAAAACACGGATTAATCAGATACACCTTCAATTATAACATTTAAAAGTTATTATAATTATTTGAAACAATGATTACATTACAATTTCGTTTTATATATTTGTTAACCTGATGATATATATATATATATATATATCATAATTTTTGTGTGTGTCTATGTCATTTATAACGGTTTAATTGTTTTCATTAATGCTCTTAATCCTCGGTAGTCGATTGAGCAGCATCTAAAATAATTTCGAACGAAAATGGTTGAAAACTATAACCCAAACCAGCGTAAAACTTGCTCTGGAACTCCACCCTATATTAGAAATAAGTAATGCACAATATTAGTTTCTATAAATATAAACATTACACTTTATTATTATTAAAAAATTGTTATATTTATGTTGTTCCAACATTATACTTTCTTACCAATGAAGACGAAGAGTATGTAAGAAAGCTGAAAGTCCTTCCATTAGGACTAAAATACCAACAGTTAAAACAGCCCAAAATGCGAATACTATGCAAAGGAAAATACCACCAGTCCAACCTTCACGAGTCAATCCATTTCTCATTACCATAGCCCATAATACTTCTGAGAGTTCTATTCAAAATGTATATGTTTGTACGGATATGTGCAAAGATATTTTAAAACAAATAAAAAACAAGAAATAAATGTTATTTGTATTTAAACTTACGAGCATGAGCAAGAGATAAAGCCCACAAACGTAAATATGATGCAGTATGCGAAACACTACCAAGTACATATTCGATAGTATGAATGCCTTGATGTATGAAAACTTCAGCCATATCTTCTTGTTCTTCTTTATGACCACCTTGGACAACACCTCCTGTTGGTTGCATTGCACCAACATTACCATCTACATCACCATTTTCAGCACCATGATTGTTTAACTGCATTAAATATAACAAATAAATTAGTAATATAAACGTATATAAGATACTTCAAATGTAACATTGTATTATAATTAATTATTACGTGTACATACTTGATAATGTTGTTTCTTTGCATTACGCATTAATGTAATTGGCTTGGCTAATAACATCCATGGGATACAAAGGATAGCTACGACAACTAAGAATTTTTGGAATCCATCTTGACCACCATACATCCATTTGTCACAACCATTCACATGTACAGGTTTATTGAAAAGTACCATGTTGATAAATGTTATTAATACTGATGGTGCACAGTAAGGACTAGGACGAATTTCTGTAAAAATTAATTTAAAAAAAAAACATTTGATCAATGTTTGTCAAAAATCATTTGATCAAAAAAAAAATGAAAAATTTCATGATATTACCTGATGTTAAGGTTGCATGATATTTTATCCATTTAATAAACATAAGTACGACCATGTATAAGAAAAGTACTACTAAAAATATAATCTGAGGAATAAATTCACAAGTGATATTTATCTTCTTTTTGAAATACATATGATTCCATAATCCAACGACAACGCCAAACAACATATGCAATACACCAAAGATTATTGAAATCTTCATTTTATACGAATTTAAAAATATAATTTTGTTTTCTGCTAATTGCCATACAGGATCCAAACCAAATGGATAAGGATTTTGTCTGTAATCCGTTGTATTTGGATTTAATTGGAGTGCTCTATTCGAATGAATAGTTTCGAAATTATAAGTGATATTCCAATGTGATCCAAAAATATTTAAAGATTTAGAAAATACATCGTTATATATCAATCCTGTATACATTGAAAATAATCCCATTAAGAATATAATATATCTGCCACCAAAAAAGATATTCCATATTTCATTGTCTGATTTTTTTGCCGCCAATGGTTTTTCTTTTAAAACCATCCATCCACCAAATAAGAACATAATTAATCCATGTCCAAGATCACCAAACATGACAGCGAACAAAAATGGAAAAGTAATTATAGTATATGGTGCAGGATTCATTTCTCTGTAAGATGCAACTCCATACGCATCGATCAAAGCTTGAAAACCCTTAGTAAATTTATTCGTACGATTGTAAGTTGGTGGATCTTCAAATGTTTCCATACGATTTAAAATAGGAGGTACAGAACTACCACTACGTTCCTATAAAATATATTTATATAAATGAGATAACTAATGATACACACATTTAGATAGTAGTAAAAATAATTAAAAAAAAAAAGTGATATTACCGTTCCACGACGTAAGGCAAGCTGAATCGTTTCAATATCTAATACAGGCACCCAACATTCAGCTATCAAACATTTTTGAGTGACATCTAAATTGAATAAATTTAATGTATGATAAATTGCCTTTATTTTTCGTACTTTAACAAACCAATTTTTGATATTTTTTGCTGCAGCTACTAAGACACGGTGACGATGATCTTGAGTTTGACCAAGAACCTATAAACATTTTCTTATTTTTTAGAAATATGAACAAGTCACAATTAAAAATTAAAAAACAATGCATATATTATTATTTTACTTAAACACACTATTCTTTATTATATATATATATATATATATATATGTTCAATTTTTTAAAACATATTTTGTAATTATAAATATTTACCGTGTTTAAATCTTCAATACGTGTCATCACTCCCATAGCCATTTCCCTTCGATCAGCTGGTGCTTCAGGACAGGGATATAAAGTTGCCCTGAAACCTTCGCATATTTTTTTAACTCGCGTCTTTAATTGATCACCTTGGAAGAAGATAATAAATACTGATTTAAAGACTTGGTCACCCTAAAAAAAAAAATTACAAGAACAATAAGTTTTACTAATATCCAATATAAAATTTGTCTATATATTTTTATAATTACATACCGTTGAAGGATCCTCTAAGGGTGTTTCAATTTCAGCTTGACGTAAAAATACATTTCCACGACATGCACGCCATAGCATGCGTTCAAATGCAGGAATGCGTTCACGTAGTATAACTCCAGCAACGAAACTATGAAATACATATGAAAATTAATATTAATTCATAAAAAAAAATTTCTTTTTTTTCTGTTTAATATAATAATCCTAAAGTTAATACTTATTTATGTATTATTTATTTGTATGTAAGTATATCTGATTAAAACTATAACGTACAGAATCAGAGCTATTTATTGAATTATGCAACAGGTTGTTTTTTAATGCATATATCATTTTATATATTTATATACATATTATATAAATAAAAAAAAATGATAAATTACAATATTATTTAATGTAAGTATCATAGTTGAAATTAACAGTAAACACCTACAACATGGGTGTTACGTAATTTTCAATCTGTATCGATTTTTATATAACTTATAAACGCAAGTGAAGAAAATGGATGAATAATCTTAGTTTTATTTATTGTCATGTAAATATGTTATTGCAAAACAAAAACCAAAAAAAAAACAAAAAGAACCTTGACTTCTATATTAATATTAGAAGTTTTCAATTTGTTTTCATTGAATGATGATCTCTGCAGCCATGGTTATTCACATACCTATTTTTAAGGGGTTTATTTAAACATGTATAATAATTAGAATAAGAATTTTCTCAATAACACAGCAGAATATCTTGGAACAGCATATATGGTCACTCCAAAAAAAAAAAAAAGTGTTACTTTGTATGAAGGTAATAACAACGTATATATGTAGTTATCAAAAAAAACTTACAAGAATACCGGTGCAACCATTTCCCAGTGGCTTCAATACTGTTTAAAATTATTTATGTAAAAGTAATAGTGTACATATAGGTATTCACAGCATTAACAAATTTGAATAAAATGCGCGCGTAATCATTGAATTAATGAAAGTTCTGATCTAAAATGATTAAAATATATTTATGTGACATATTAACTAAACTATATACGATTAAATTTACATAGATTACAATTTCGAATTAAACATCTATTTCAAATGTAATGATCAACATTCTATAATGTTGGAAAAACATCAAAAGTTTTACTACTGGTTGCGCAGAGTGAAAATATTGAGATTTTACTATAATTATATAAACTTATTATAGAGAATGATTTAATATTGATTTATTTCATGATCATGCTATGAAATACCAATCAACATATTAACAACTAATCAAACAAAAAATATGCTACACTTACATTTTCTATTATATTTCATTTAAGAGATTCATCGTTAGTAAAGGATCTATAAAATTCATAGAAAACTATATCTTTTTTTATTGGAAAATTTAAAAATAAATTTTCATATAAATATATAAAATCAATGAAAAAAAAAAAAACAAAAACAAAAACAAATTTAGAACATTTTCATGTTTAACTTTCGCTTATTATAAAAGAAATGTTATTGATATGTTTAAATTATCTGTGGGGTATATATATATATATATATATGTATCTTACCGTTATATTGTATAATTCAGTTAAATCATGAATCGTACATCAATCACAATCGTAAATTTATATATTACCTAGTTGAAGTATGTAATTCTGTTTTCTTTCATACTTCAACAGGTCATAATAGTTATTTCATGAATTAACGAATTTTCCAAAGTAACGATAACGTATACATATATATATATATATATATATATATATATATATATATATATAATTATTATTATTATCAATAAAAAATATTGTTCTCATAGTAATCCAAGATGTTATAAATCTTAGAATAAAATGAAAAATGCAATATGCAGAACCTGTTAATGGTTAATTAGTAAGATATATTTTATCAAAAGCGGTGAATATAGATTTAAGGAAAGGAATAACTAGTTTTGGAGTACGTACCCCAGTTGGACAGGACCAAGAGCAGACTGGCGGGCGACATTATCGTCACTAATCAACGCACGTGTCATGGACTCGGTGGGGTTCAAGCCTGCGTGCTCTTGCTGACGATACAACAGACAAGACACAACCACATTAGCACACTAGACATGACCACAATGCTTCAATGCCATTTTGTCGTGTTGCATAGGTGTCTGACCTTCGCGTATAGATTTTATTAAAATATCTTTAACGATACAAATTCCCTCTTATTTTTTTTTTTTTTTTTATACATATAAGAGTTTTCAATATTGTATATAATAGAAAATATTATATACTAGTAGAGAGTATATATTGTATACAGTAGATAATTTGATCGTATAAAGATATTTTGTCTTCGTTATAATTTTAGTATAAATATGAATTGCCAAATTAGTAATGCTGCATTACTGGAGAACTATTCAAACCCATGTTTTTTTTTTTTTTTAAATACATGCTTTATAAAAGAGTATGTTGGTGAAACATGGCAATTCTTATTTAATGAATGATCTGTAAAAACCTGAAAGCAATTATTTAACTATAGTTTTAATTAAGATCATTTTTCCAAAGATATATTGTTAAGTTAAAAACTTTTACAAATAATAAAATAGTTTTTCTTTTTTTTTTTTTAAATCTATGTACATATATATATATATATTTCTTAAAATTTATCTCTCTTTCTATTTCTATAATTTTAAACATAAATATATATGTATATATAACTCAGTTGTATATAAACAAGAAAATTTCAATATATTATATTATATCAATGTACAGTGAAATCATTTTTCCTATTTATTAAAATATAAAAAACAATAAAATTTACAAGATACTTGACAAAAAAAAAAAAAAAAAAAAAAAAAAAAAAACAAAAAACACCAAATAGCCGAAGCAAAGCCAATTTTATAAATGCATTGATTTTTATCTTTACAAGTTTTTTATGTTTTCATGAAGCAATTAAAAAATTTGTCTTGTTTCATCATTAGTTTAATATAATTTTTCTTTTAATTATAATATATCAATTATGATTGTAAAGATCAATGCATGCAACACTAAAAACAAAAGAAGACATGCTCCACACACAAATGCTATATGTTAAAGAGGATATATATACATACCCATGGCCACACCATCATCATTCATGTTATTTACATTATAAATATATTATGATATATATAATCTTTTTTTTCTTTTTTTTTTTTTACATTAAATGTTTAAACAAGATGAAATTTTGGTTATACTCTCTCTTGACTATTTTGCCTATTAATTATAATTAAAAATATTCGATACAGTTTGAAGATTTCTGTTTGAGCATAATTTACAGTTTACAGGTGATCAGTCAAACTGTATCAACTGTTGTACCGTATGAATTCTAACAAACATTGCTAAATAGTCTTATGACACACAATTTGTAAGGAATTAGCACGTTGTCAATATTTTAAATTTGGAAGTATACAATAATATTGTTAAATGAAGCAAACAATCGCATTTGTTTTTAAAGAGCATATAATACTACCAAAGCACAAAGTCTTATTTCATTGATATTTAATTAAATAATATATTATGAGAGAATGCAATCGTGTGCGCACACACATACATACACATGTATACATGCACACACACATACACACATCTGAAAAACTAATATTAACAAGTAATTAAAATAAATTAAATCAAATTGTATCACTGTGCTAATAGATTTTTTTTTTTTTTTTTGTAAAAATATTAATTGTAAAATATTTATGTACTATTATCATAGTTGCATCAATAAATTTGCTTTGGTAATTATAATACAAATGCTCTTTCTTATTGCAGTGGGATATTGGAGAACTACAGGCAGACATTGAGCAAAACAATTTTGCAAACGCAAATAACGGTTGATAACAGCTTGCCTGAGGGGGCTCCTATAGTGTGCTCCTATGGTGTCTGCCGCAGTGTACAGGTGCTGTAACCACAGAACACACTGACGTATCGTGCCCTCTACTTATAACTAATTCTTGATATGCAGCTTATCATTTGCATATGTAACAAAAGCTTCACAACATTTTTTTTTTTTCAGCTTATCAGTTACATTATCAAATCTTATCCCTTGTTGCTAAAGAAACATAACAATCACGCAGTCCTGAATAATCCCATTATAATAAGACCTTACGGTTTGGATTTAATTATATTCCTAACATTAAAACAGTAGTGACCGAGTACCATTCAAATTTACAGTGCAATCAGTGTAATTAGTGAAGTGTTCTAATACAAAATCTATGAAACATGCATAATGTACATAAAATGATTCTCGGTCACTAAAACTTAAAATACAGAGTGTAGAAATTCTGATGAATTATTGTTAACTTTAATCTTTAGTTTGATTTTTTTTTTTACAAATAAAAACGAATATATGAAGATGCTCTTATCTATTTTAATATTTAATAATAAATATATATATATATGTATTTAAGTAAATAATTTGTCAACAAACAAATATGTGTCTTTATTATATGAAAATATCGTTAGATATATATCAATATTTATTTTTATAACATATTGATAAAATATTTTCAGTATAAGAAAATAAAATAAGATAAAATAAAAGTGACATATTATTAACATACTACTAATAACATAAATAATTATAATAATTGGTATTTATACAGACTAATAAAAAGAATATAATATTATGATGTATGATAATAAGTAAAAAAGAACATTTTGAAAATATGAATTACTACACTCTGTATTATTCAGAAGTACGTCACAATTGATTACCCGAGCTTGAGAGCCTGGCCGCCAGCGCGGAGGCCCTCTTCACCCAAGAGAGTGACTTGTTCTTCCTCACGACTTGGATCTGCCATCTGCGATACGACACCTCCGTTCTCAGCCTGGCAACAGACACATGTCACCCCTCTCTTGCCCTATTTCCCAGTTGTTTATTTCTTTTCATGACAATTAAACTCACCCTCAACGTTATAACTCTTCATTGTCAATTTTATAATATATTTATGAAAAAATTACTTTCACTTTTTATCTGTATATATGTATATATATATATATTGAAATGAAATATTGTGTTGTAACATGATAATTAATTCAATTACAAACAAATGATTATCACAGTTATGTATCACGCATCAAGAACAATTGCAGATTGTCTCTATTTGTAAATTTGAGAAACTTCATAAAGCATATAGATACATGCTATACATATATTAAAAATAATGCATACAGATTATGATTTTTATGTATAATTTGTTAACTGTAAATACATATACTATAGAAAAATAGTATTTTTTTGTTTTTTTTTTTTTATATTTTATGCAAAGAGTTTAGAAGAAAGCCGGAGGAAATGAAAGAAAAGATTTTAATCTAACAATAAAAGAAAGTTATTAAATACTTAACAAACAAAAAAACATATATGCAGAGTAATCATCCACTTATATAATGCAATGATCTTTTCGAATTATTGTTACTCAAAAAATGTTTTAATTTAATTAAATTAATCTTTTTATGAGTGGAATATATAAAAGACCATATATGTTGATCGAACATGTTTTTTTTTTTTTTTTTCAAATAGATTCTGTTTAATGTAAATTATAGGATTCCATGAAAAAGAAAGATGTTATTTTTTTTTTTTTTTACATATTTTTCACACGTGTCCATTTACAAAAAAGATTAATTACATTAAATTACTTTCCCTTAAAACAGAATAAATTCTATTTGAAACATTGCTTGAATAAACAAAAATTCAAAGAGATAATTGCATTTATAGAATGAAATGGATCACTTTTTTTTATGCATGTGTGTATATATGTATATATATATATGCTGTCTAATTATAATTTTTACTGCAAAAATTATATATAAATTTATCAAATTACAAAAGTGAAATGTATTAAATATAATTATGTATTAAAATATACATTATTAAAATATATGATTTAAAAAATATACTTATATAAAATATGTGTAGAATAATTATTATATGAGCTTTGAAAGATTTTGACAATGAAGAAAATAAAAAACTGAAAAATATACATAATATGAATAATTTGAGAACTTATCAAAATATATTTTAATATTATAATTATTAGAATTACATGCATAGAACTTGCATTATACGATACTTCAAGTATAGAATTTTCATGCAATATTTTTTTTTTTTGTTCTTGTCACAGACATAACATCACAGAAATATCACATGATAAGCATTTATGAATTATATTCTATATGCAATATATTTAAAATAATGTTTTCCATTAATTATCTTCGCAAGCACAAATCAACTTCCATGCAGTAAGTTATCGATATTATATAATGTGAAATTTATACCAATAAATTATAAGTTATTTTGAATATTTATTTATTATAGATATTATGAATGGTTAATATTTTTGTTTTGTTTTAAAAATGCATTATCTAATGCTAAAGAGAACTTTATTCGATATAATGTATTATACAAATTTTATTATGATAAATCTCAGAAGCAGCAATATGATTATGGAAACAATATATAATTGAAATAGAAAAAGAATGAGAGAGAGACAACAACAAAAACAAAAAAAAAACAAAAAACAAAAAAACAAAAAATAGAAAAGGGTAGGAATGGCTATAAAAAGGAAATTATAGAAAAGATCAAAAAAACACCTTCTTGCCAGGTGACATTAACACATTTAGTTACATTTTTATGTGATGATTGAATTGTTATGTTAAATAAAAATCTATTTAGTACTGTGAATATAAAATTTGTATGCAACACATATTCTACAGCTACATTATAATACTTGAACAAATATGTGCACATACTAAGGATAACGAAATTACACAACATAAGTACAATTACAAATTGAGACATTAATATAAAGAATATTTGAATCCCAATAATATGTTTTAAATTGATTGAAGAAATATCTTAAATTAATTCTTAACACAAATGTACATTAATGAATGAATTTTGTTTTCAATTAATGATTTTCTTATCTGTAAATGCATAATATATATATATAAATGCAAAATGTTATTGATGCATGTAGATTCAACTACATCTTCTATTCGTTAATATGTCTATATTAGACAAATACATCTTTTTTAAAAATCATTATATATATTTTCTTTTTCTCGTAATAAAATTGAACTATATTCAGGAAAAATCAATAATTATATAGGAACTTTGGGAAATAGGGCATAATAAGTGACATGTGTCTTTTGCGATTCTGCAACTTGGTTAGTTGATAATAGTAACACATTAAATGTCCTAAAATCACTCAATAGTATTATTAGTAACACAAAACAAAAAATTGTAATACGAAAAAAATTCGATTTTTCTAATTATTATTAACATTAGCACAATTTTTAATATGTTTTATATGTATATATACATATAAATGTATATATATATATATATATATATACATATGTATTGAATTTAAATTAAATTTGTTAAGCATTTATAAATATGTATATATTTGCATCGCGTAATTGTAAGTTATTTGAAAATTTTACATGCATCGTATTTGTTCTCATACCCATATTCACAGATTTGCTTTTGAGAAATGATAAATTACAATTTTCTATTTAAATGCTTCTTTATAAAATAAATAAAGGCACACTATCCACAACATAAAAGTTAACTTGCTGAATAGTGCAAAAATATAAATATTTGCAAAGTTCAAAGCATTTTTTTTTTTTACACGCTTTAAACATATTGATTCAAAATAACATTTAAAAAAAAAAAATTAAAAAAAAAAAAAAAAAAAAAACCATATATATTTACCATTGAGAAATTACCAATGCAATAACAAGCAAAATATTTTTATAATAAAATATAAAGATTACATTTCATTTTTATGTCCACTGTACTATATGAATAATTTTTTTTTTTTTTTTTGTAATAATAATTTCAGCTTTAGAAATGAAAAATATTCAAGTTTTTAAAATATGTATATTTGTATATAAAGATAAGAAAAGAGAATAGAAATAGATAAAATGAATGAGTTAGTTCAAATGTAGATTTAGATTTTGTATGATCATGTGCATTTCCTTGTGTTATGTTTACAACATCTGCAAATATTTATTTATTATTTAATTTCATTTTCAATGTGAATTTTGTCTGTAACTACTGTAAACAAATATTGACTTTTTCTAATAATGTCTTTTAACACAAAATAACAAAAAAATTTATTCTTTTATTAAAAATTAAAATTTCATTTGATAATTTATATGTGGAATATAATTAATATCGTCATTATTATTGTCATGGTGATTATCACTATTTTACAAATTAGAAATATTATATTATTGTATATATATCTTTCATATTATAATTATTATTAATGGTATATTATCAATAATAGTTGAAGTTAATTTGAAAATCAAAAAATCAAGAATTTATCCACATTACGTAATTAGCTCCTCAATTAAATGTTAATATTGTTTTAACGCTTAACGTACCATGACCAATCAAATTATCAATTATGAAATTTTTCGTAGCATTTCTTACAAATTATAATACTATTTGATGAGTCAAGAATTCTTATTATATAAATAATATATTTTTTTGTATATATATATGTTGTAAAGTATATGACTTTTTGAGACAAATCATTTGATCCACTATAAGTATATATATAAAGAGCATCGGTACGTTTAGTGTTAATATATAATTTTTCTTCATTCCTATAGTATATCTCAAAAATGTGGTACAATGACAAAAACAATGACAATACAATACGGTATAATTAACAATCGAGGCACCCATTTTCAATATATTACCCACACAAAATGATTAAACATAACATGTCAGCTATATAATTTGAAATAATCTTATTTATGATCCAATGTTTTATGGAATAATATTTTACATTTACGTAATAAAATTATAAAAAAAAGAAAAATTCTTACATGATATACATATTTTTCATGGAATTATATTACACATTGGATAAGAAATAAGAAAATTCATATAATCATCACATCGGTAACAAACGCGTAAATATAATTTTATTATTTTCAATGATTAGATTCCCAATTTCCAGTTGCATTTGTAAAAATATATAGCATTATCACACATATGGTTATATGTTAATAGCATAAACAAAATGGTTTAGGCAAATCTTACCTCGTCAAAGAAGACTTGAGTTTTTCTTAATATATGCTTCAGCTCAGTCAATTCTAAGAAGTTACGTTTCAAAGCTTCAGCATTTTGATTGACTTCTCGCAGCTCATTCTCCAATTTTTCAAACGTAGCTTCCAAATCAATCATTTCACGAGGTTGCGGTGCTTCAGGATTTTCACCGGTGTCCAGCATTGGTATTCCATCCTTTTTGATTTCCTTTTCCAAATATCGTAACTTTCGTTCCATTTCATCGCAACGACGTACTTCATTAACGAATTTTCGTTGAAATGCATTAACATCGGGATTAAGCTATAACAAAATATCAATTAGAAAAAGAAATAAAAATGACATACAAATTTATACATACATACATACATTACATTTATACATTTATATATTACAATTATTAACATACATTACAAATTTGATCATAATTTATATATTTATTAAAATAACAAATAAAAAAGAAAAAGTAACAAATGTGAACATAATTTATGTATTTTTTTCAGTAAAAAAAAAAAAAAGTGCATTGAAATGTAAAAAGTTCATAAGAGATTTATATACATATATATATATTAAATTATAAATAGATATAACACATGTATCTATCGATATATAAAGATAAATTCGTAAAGAGATAAGAAAAATACTTACATCTCTAAATTGAACAAGACCAAGTTCGCCAAGTTCGGAGACACAGGCGTAGGCAGCTTCGCTTTGCAAAAAGAGTTGACACAAGGTCATCTCTTCGCTTCGAAAAAGCGAACCCATCTTAATAGATGGAAAATAAATTTATTTGGATAACAAATTCTTTTACGTAAATTCCGTTTTCGCGTAAGGAAATAAAGAATTGAAGAAGATGCGTACTCGACAAGATTCGATGATAATATCGTGAGTCAAAGTAGAAAACCCACACGATATACGATAAAACTCGAGATAAGCACCGATCAATATCGTGACATCACGAGATAGACTATTTTATACAACCGTACGTCAAACGTCACGAGTTCTAAACGTGCCACACTTGCGACAAATACACACCCAATGAACATGTGGCGCTCACTGTGTAGCGGCGATTTTTGAAATTACTCTCTTCGAGTCGATAATATCGATATCAATTCAATAATAAAATAATCGCAACGTTGGTTACGATATTTGCGACTTTATCTATTTATTTTTCTTATTCTTCTTCTTTTTTGCTTATAAATAAGAGAAATAAATATTAATTACATATCGTATTAATATATATTTTAAATAGAAATCTTAAATGTAATTTTATCATTTATCGATAATACATTGTCCATTGTCTTCTCGTACATTAGACAATTAATGACGATACAGAGGTCGCTTCGTACGATTTCCAATAAGTGTCATATGATCATACAACAAGGATTGATCTGAATATCGGGGGAGTGTCTAGTAGCTCATTTTATTTGTGAATTAAAAAGTTAAAAGGAAAGATGTTGAATTTATTTATCTGTTTTTTGATCACTTTAACTGGGGGTAAGTGTAACGATTTAATATTAACATACTTTGACATTAATGGTTAAAAATCAATATTTTCCGTAATTGAAATCTATTTTCAAAATGTGTAAAATAGTTTCTTGTTTATAATTGTTATCGAATTGCAGTTTGTGCCCATGGTGAATTTGTTGTACTTAGTAGTCCAGATAGTGTATCTTTTTATGGAAATGAAGAGATCGAGCAAAGTTTACTGAAAGAAGTTTTCGCTGCTAGCTTGGGTTTTACAGCTAAACAAGTACATTTTTACAGTTTAATTGTTACTAATGTTATATTATATTTATATACTTTACTGATTATTATTGATATTGTAGAGAGATACTTGGGAAGGTATTTCCATCACAGATCCATTTTCATTACCAGAAGCAGTCGTTAGTATTGTGGTAGAAGGAGTTGATACGTTAGATATACCAAATGGAAAAAAGTTTCACTTAAATGATGATGAAATTGAAGAAACAACGTGGCAAGCAATAAGCAGACGACTTGCAGAAAGAGATAATGATAATACATTAGTCAGAATTTATTTAGGAGATGGCCTCGATGCTGTATGTTATTAACTTTTAATTAATATAATGTTCAAGCATAAATACATGTTGACAATTGTTATATACTTAAAAAATAAATATTATACATTTTTCTAAATATTAATAATGATATAGCTTGGACAATCTGCACTTGGTGAGCTCAAGCCAATTCCGATAGATGAGTCATCTTTTGTAGCACTACGTTTAACAAATGAAGAAGACCGAAAGTTTCTCGAAGAGATACAATTACTTCGTGCAATTGCAAAGAAAGTACCTACAGCAATTAAAGCAGATGACAAATCAGACGTTTTTTGGCTTGTTATATCAGGATTACGTCCTGTATTAGATTTACATGGAAAGAACTCGACAGCTGCTAAAGAAGCTTTTCTTCTATTGAATGATGCTTTAAACGATATTAGTGAGGCATTTATGAAGGTTTATGATAACAAGGTATATAGAATAATGTTGATTATGATATAAAACTTTTATTTTTGTCTTGATACAATTTAACTTTCAAGTTTGTTTTCAATATAGGTTTTAATCGCAGCGTTCACAAATGATCCAAGCCAAGTACGTCATACTCGTTCCATTTCTTCTAATAAGCAACGCAGAGATACACAGGTTAGCATTTTCTTATAAAATATAATTTACAAGCTATTATAATTCCTCATGTATGACTACATATGAGTAGTACATACAAAATGTTTAAGGATAACATTTATAACAAATGCTTCAAATAACCAGTATTAATTATATACACGCCAAAGGAATAATATTAGGACAAGCTACATATAAATCCATCTGAATTTAACTGCATTCTAGCAATTTGGATAAGAGTTAAAACCAATGAACTATAAGGGTTAAATTATTTCCATTATACTTGATTAATTAATATGTCTTTTATAGGATAATAAAAATAAAAACGTAGTATCCATGGTGGAATCCAGTAATACAGAGTTTAATAGTAATAACATTATTAAAAAGGTATCATTAAATTGTTGCATGAAATATTTTATCAAAAATGGGAAAATCTAATTAGATTTAGTCTTATGCATGATTTCATTTAACATGTGATTGAATTATGCAATATAATATAATTTTCACAACATTATAATTAACGAAAGATATTAAACGTTATCAAATGATTTGATTGAGCATTACATACAAAACAACATACATGCGGATGTATGTGTGCGTGCATGTGTGACTTAACCATACCACTTAAATACTTACTCTATTTCACCTTCAACTACAAATAAGAAATGGAAAATAATTTATACATTGCCTACAGAAGGTACACAAGTTTTACTCTCACCTTACTTATTTTATAATAATTTTATATGAAGATCGAGAAAATTGTGATAAATTACTTTATTTATTTAAATTGAAAATAATATAACATAATAAAAAGAAAATTTGGATAAATTGAACATAAGAAAATATCATTAGAGAGAACTGATTTTTTTTTTTTTAAATAGAATTTATATAATTAATAAATTTATATTCGTGTGTCAATACTTTCTTTGTAATAGAATTCTTGTTTTTGCTATATATTATTTCTTTGATTCTTCTTCTTCTTCTTAAGAATTTTTTCTATGTCATATTATTTGCAATTGTAATAAACTATGGAATAAAGTAACTTATCCTAATTTGTTGCATCTTTGTGTAATTATTATAAAAAAGTAGTGAGCATACTAATAGACCTTATAGCTACTATGTTTTGTTTAACGGTTAGCTGCAATTATTTTTATATACATTTTGTAGAAGCTCAATTCTTTTATTTTATTATTAATTCGAATTAAACAATTCTTAAAGATACATAAAAAATAATGAACATGTAACAATTGAAAAAGAGCTTCTATTTTATATTTTAATTATAATTTATTTCATCTTTTACAATTTGTAAAACGATTGAAGATAATTACAATTTGTTTTAATTATTCTGTAAAATTAAAAATCATTATTGTTTTAAAAGTGAAAGTTATAGAACTTTTATAATAAGAATTTTATTTTTTCAAATATATATAAATATATGTATGCATTACATACATTATCGATATATGACTAAACAACGAATACAATTAATTCTGACGAACAGTTAATGCAGTATTATACAGGATGAGTTATCCAATTTTACAATCTTAATTATTTCTTTTCTACATACAGTTATTGTAAAATATTTTGAATAATAGTAACATGAGTATAATTACTAAATATACAATGGTTATAATTAAGGATATACAGTTAATCAGTCTATTTTGTATATTCACAGTAGTTGTCATTAAAAATTTACAATAAAGCAAAATAATTATTTTTACATTGATAAATGAAGATCAATAACAATAAATACTTTTAATCTGATTAATTGGATTAACATATTCCTGCAATCATTTTGACAATTATATAATTAATATCACATCCGTAATTAACAACTACTGTGATTCTTCTAATTGGTAATAAATTACTACTCTATATTTAGTTTTGCTTAATAACAACATGTATTATAGCAAGCTGACCAAGAAGAAGAAAACAGAAATATAAGTGATGAAGAAAACATAGACACTAATATTCATAGTACTAGCAAAATCAACAGTAATGTCAGCAGTACTACTGAATATAGCGACACCAATGCTGATAGTGGAAGTACTGAAAAGTCTGAACAAGACTTAGCTAATATGGAAAATAAGATAAATACTAACACAAAAAGTGTAGGACAGGTATCACATACACATGCATTCTATGATTTTGTGCCTGCAAACTTTAAAAAATTAGCATTTGAGTTTAGACAAGGTGACAAGACATAAAAAGTTTACACTTGCTCAAATTAAAATACAATTCATATTTAGTCTTTTTAGTATAAAAATGTTTTTATAGTATAAAAATTTTATTTATCTTTTTTTTTATATATACTAATTTTTTATACACATTGCAAAGTAGTTAAGTAAACCCTAAAATGGATAACTAACAAATGCTTCATATATATATATTATTTGCATTAAATTCTTACAATAGATTTATTTGATTAAAAATTAGCTTTGTGCTTATATATTATAAATTGCATTATGCATCGCTTGGTAATGTTTATAATATTGTATAGAATGAACTGTCTAATTTTCTGATCTTGATTATTTTTGGTTGGTTTTATCGTTAATAAAAAAAATCTTATGAATCAAAGTTAAACAAATTTATAACAATTACTATAAAATGAATATAATCAAGATCGTAAAGTTAGTCAGCTTATTCTTTATATATTCACAGTAGTTGTTATTGCAAATTTATATTAATGAAAAATATATTCAATATTTATACACAGCAAAGAAACATTAATGACAATAAATACTTGTCATTTAATTAATAACTGCTGTATAGCACATTTTTGCTTATGAATTGAATGGTTATTTTTATTGCTAGTACGAATTGCACTAAAATTAACTATCTATATACAGCTACTGTGATTCTTCTAATAACGGATTAAATTGATATAAATTTTAAATTATCAAAAAACATGTATTATAGCAAGCTGATGAAGAGGACGAAAGTAAAAATTTAAACAACGGAAAAAACATAGGCATTAATATTCATAGTGCTAGCAAAATTAACACTATCGTCAACAGCACCACTGAATATAGCGATGTTAATACTAATAATGGAAACACTGAAAAGTCCGGTCAAGATTTAACTAATATGGAAAATCAGATAGATATTAACAAAGTCAATGTAGGACAGGTATCACATACACATGCATTCTACGGTTTTGTGCCTGCAAACTTTAAAAAAATTAGTATTTCAGTTAGAGAAAATGACAAGACATACATATGTTAACATTTTCAGTTGCTCAAATTACAAGATTCAATTTTGTATTTAGTCTTTTTAGTATAAAAATGCTGTTATACACATGTCTTTCTTTTATATTTATTAATTATTTATACATATTGCAAAATATCGTTAAGTAGCCCCATCCATTTATGTATAAAATAGGATTAGCAAATGTCTCCAGTGTAAGAATTTTTATTGAATTTGTAAGAATTATTTTATAAACAAGCTTTACTATTTTATTGTCATTTATGCATGAAGTTTGCAAGATTGTAAATTATTTGCTTGAATGCATGATAATTTAATAATAAGGATAATGTAATAATCAACGAACTAATTTGATAAAATATTATTACTACGAATAGTTTATTACTACGAATAGATATGAGAATAATAGAAAATAAATTAAATAGATTATTGTTTTTCTTTTATTCGATTTATGAAAAGATTTGTTTTTTAACATAAATATAGTTATATTTTATTTTAAGAAAACTATGTGCTTTGATACATGTATGTTATATAAAAGATAGCCTTCATAGATATATAAACATATATATATATATATATCCATATTTATTGATTTATTTATAATGTTTATAACAGGGTCTAAAGAAAAAGTATAAAACATTGACTTTTTTGTTTGTTTCAGGATGATTTGAACCATGCTAAATATTATAGTAGCAATTATCCAGTTATATTTAATATCTTTTTATGGTTTGGAGTGGTCTTTGTGTTCTCCCTTCTTGCTATTTGCAGTATGTACAATATATAAATAATAATAACAGTTATATGAACCGTTTATAAAGCCAAAGTAACTATAATTTCACTTTTACAATTGTTACAAATTTTATTATCTAAAAATTTGATCAATACTTAATTTTTTATATTTAAACTCAATTTCCTTAATAATTATTCCCTATAATTAAATAAGAACAATTTTTACGGCCATTCAATAATAAATAATGTAACAGTGTATATTAATTTTCATCAATAACTTTTTGCTTTTTATTTTGTGGCGTTAATCGATTTGGTAAATAAATGGTTCATATATTAAAATATATTTAATATTTACATATATACATACGTACTTTTTTAACAGTTGCAATCGCGGATATGGACCCAGGTCGTGACTCTATTATATACAGAATGACATCTAATCGTATGAAAAAGGATAATTAATCATGAATACATAAACAAGTAGGTATTTCTAAATAAAATACATTAAATGTTATTATAATAAAAATTGTTTTTCTTAGAAAGAAAATGTTTCAATCGAAATGCGAAAGATGTAAATAATAATAATAATAATAATAATATATGTATTTGTACATTTTCCAATGTATAGGATGAAACATTAAAAGGAAAATACACCTGAATGTTTTAGATTGTTGATTTTTAAATGAGACTATTAAGAAGGAAGAATTCAGAGGAAATATATTTTTTTTTGTGTGTGTGTAATTTCTATAATTATATTTTTTGAACAATTATATATCCGATAAGTATATACAAGCAACTAAATTACATTCAGGTGATTTTATTTAAGCGCTTCATCCTATGTACATATGTTAAGTATGAGTAATTCCAATATTACCAAAAGATAATAGATCACTTTATATAACAGTATTGTTTTTTAAGTTAAAATAATTCTTATAAATGGTTATAGAAATCGAATATAATAAACAATAATTGAAGTGTACATTAATCTTATTTTGAGGATACATAATGGTATATATGTATAAAGATAAATATATATATATATATATATATTAAATTAAAGAACAAATATAAGTAACGTTTAAAAATTGTTAGTATTGATTTGATTAATTTGATAATATTAAATCCAATCCTATTTGAATAATTTTTTAATTTTTTATCATTTAAACAAAATTCTTTATAATTATAAATGAAATTATAGTAAATGTATATTATTCTTATAACAATTAATTTACTACACATAATACATAAATTGAAAAGTATAGTATATAAAGATATAGATATAGAATAGCTCAAAGAACATAAGCCATTTACAAACTATTCGATATCTAAAATAAAAACAACGAAAAAATAACTAATATGTATAAAAACCGATCAGACTATCAAATTTGTTTCTTATTGTCAAATATTTTAGGACCTAGTTGTTAATAACACAATAATCATTTAAATCAACGAGAAATTTATTTACATCCAACTAATTGTAAAAGTAAAAGTAAAAGAAAAAGAAAGATGTAAAAAAAGGAGGGGTGGAGAGAGAGAGGTGGGGGGGGGTAGGTAGGGAGGGAGAAGAAATTTCAGTAATAACCGACAAATGTAATTAGTAGTATTGCAATCGGAAGTATAAGTGTGTTGTGGTGGTGTTATGTCGAGTGATGATTGTTGTTCCTTGTTCCGTTTGTCGTGAGATGGCGAAAAGAGAGAAAGAGAAAGAAATGTAAAAAAGAAGGGTGGGGGTAGTGGTAAGAGGAAGGAGGAAGAAGGAAGGAGACAGAATCCGAACGTGGAGAGCCGGTCGAAGGCCCGCGCACTGGGGCCGCATGCGAGTTGCAGGTGGGTTCGAGGCTACCTTCGTTTTATCCCCACTCTTTTCCACTGTATACATGTTCTCTCTCCCTTCCCAATGGCTCCTGGACGTCTCTCTCTTCTGTAGATCGAACCGCTGACACACACCTGTCGCACATCAGAGCCGTCGCACGTAAGTTTCGCGCGCGCGCGTAAGTTCCGTGCACATTTCTTTTGATTTTAAATTTTATTAACGCGTTTTAAATATACATAGGTATATTTATGTATATAAAATACAATATAATTAATAGTATATATATATATATGTATATGTATGTATATAATATAAAGATATATATGTATATATATATATATATATATATATATATATATATTTTCAATTTTATATAGATTCAATTTAACATGTCGTTATACAAACTTTAAAAAATAGAAAATAATGGAAGAAAAACAAGGAACGCGATGAATTTTGATCCTTAACGGTATTTCTAAGGATGTATATATATATATATATATATATTTTTTTTTTCTTTTCGTGAATAATGAGAAAAAGATACGACAATTCTTAATTACTAGTGAGTATTGATAATATATTTTACGAGTATATTTGTTAAGTGTACAATTTTGTGAAGAAGAAAAGAAGAAATAAGAAGAAGAGGAAGAAGAAGAAGAAGAGGAAGAAGAGGAAGTAGAGGAAGTAGAAAAAGGTGCGCGCGCTTACGAGCGCGAGAATATCGAAAGACCTCGACTCCGGTACGGAAAGTGATACAAAAAAGCAAGTTCACCGAGATACTGTGCCGAAGGTGACTAAGGGAAGTGTTCTTGAAACGAAACTAACCTCTTTCCCTGTCTATATATACACATATACATACACATATACACAAAACATCAAATAATATATATACACACACGCACATGTATATTTATCACCGTCTCTCTCTCTTCCTCTCTCTTTCTTTTCGGTCCAGCAATGAAAGGATATTTTAAATTCGATAAAAAGATAATCGAGAAATTATTCTCTTTGTGTATAATCGATCTCGTGGTTTGACCGGATATTCACAATACAACCCGGTCAATAAGAAAATTGACAAAAATCATGCCTTTGCCCTTACCACGTAACGCTAATTCGTCGACGAGAAAACGTTCGCGACGTAGAAGTTTGTCTGCGAGGCGTCTAAGCTTCGCGGAAGATCGTGAAGAAGGATAATAAAAAAAAAAAGAAACAATTTTTAATCATTCTCATTTAATAATAATAACAACTGTATTAAAACACAATTAAAACAGAATTAATATAGTGTCGTTTGAGGGAAATACAAAATTTTCCTATTCAATCGTTAAGTAGAATCAAAACAGTGTGGAACCAAAGTTATTTTGATCAAACGAAGCTGCTGTTTTTTTTTTTCTCTCTTTTTTTATATATATATATATATATAGTACACATATCGTGTTTGGTCGAGTGTTAATTTTTTAGAGGAGAACAAGAAGAAGAGGAAGAAGAGTAAGAAGAGGAAGAAGAAGAAGAAGAAGAAGAAGAAGAAGAGGTGTGTGGAGGTTAGCGGCTCACAAGACTGAATAACCGTGGACCGAACCGGTCGGCGGTTCCGTTCGGTCCTGTTCAGTCGTTTCGTCAACTACGACGAAGAAGGTAAAGGAGAGGGAGAAGGAAAAGATAAAGAAGGACGATGAGCGTTAGAATCGTCGTAAGCGTGACGGAAATCGCGGAAATGAACCCCAAGGATCGTTACGTCGTTGAAGGGATCGGTGAGTTTGTTTACTACTCGGCTATTAGGTAAAACTTGCTTTCCGCTTCTAATCTCCCTCTACTCTCTTTCTTTCTCTCTCTTTCTCTTTCTCTCTTTCTCTCTCTCTCTCTCTTTCTCTGTCTGTCTCATTCTCTGTTTGTCTGTCTATCTGTCTACCTGTCTGTCTTTCTCATCCGTAGCCCTCTTTCGTTTCTTCTCTCCCTCCCTTTCTCCCTTCCTCTCTATCTTCTTCCGTCCTATTTCTTTTTCCTAATGAGGCTCTAGCTTCGAACGAGTTTGAGAAGCCGATCGGCTTCTTCGTCGTATTTACTCCAATACGAAACATCAGAGTTAAGAGTTGAAACGAGAATTCCGCGGGTACTTTTTAAGAGTCGTTTGAACGCGCAACATTCGAAATAGTCCTTGCGCGTATTCGAAAGCGCGAAATCATTTTTCTTATGAATCATTCGTGTCTTAAATTCTTGTCAATTGTATTATTAACTATATATATATATATACTATGTTTCTCTATGTTCAGTCAAAAGTTACTATCTTAACATATTTATACTAATCTGAGTTATTACCTGTCGAACCTGATTTTAAATTGGGAAAAGTATTATATACTGTTCCTTTTTTTTATTTATTTCTATAATTTTTTAATGCACTACTATTGATGTGTGTGTGTGTTTTTTTTTATGTAGTAATGGCTAATAAATTCAACAAAAGTTATTTTAAAATGTAATTTTGTAATTTTCTTATGAAAGAATATAAAAATGTAGTTAATGATTTTTGATCGTGCATAGACGCTATATTATATAATTTAATATTTATGATTTTTTTTTGTCTAATTTTTTAAATCACTTACATAATGTAATATTATGTATATATATTATTCGCATGGGTGTGTCATATTTGATATAAATACTTTTGACAATTAACTCTCAATATTATATTTTTTAAATATGAGCGCAAAAAATGATCGGATGAATATCGATGATAATTTATGAATTGGTTTTATTTTGAATGTTCATTTGAGTATTAACATTTTTATGTTAATATATAATATATATTTATACATATTCGTATTTATATATACTAATGTAAATATACATCATTTTTAAGTTTAGACGATGTTGGAAATTTATGAATATTTACACAACCGAGTTTTACAAATATTAACTCACTGTCGAATGTGATACGTTAAATTATCGCTGCCATTAACTTTTAAAATATTTCCGACAGAAATATTATTATGAAACTCTTGTAAGATAGGAATTTATACGGTCTTCAAGTAAAATATAAGATTAATAGAAATTTGTTTTCTTCATTTTATATTTATCGTGACAATACATCTTTTTACGATAATATGATCAATCTTTTTTTTTTTCTTTTTCTTTTTTTTTTTTTTTTGGCTAACAGCTGTAATTAAATTTAAGCCTTGAATAAATTTTCGTTATCAAAGAAAGTTTTTCTGTGAAAACACAATAAAAAGGAAAAAAGAAAAAAAAAAATTCACACAAACTCGTCAATTAATGAATTTTCAAACGAACTTCTCTTCTTTTATAAGCAATCCCTTAAGAAGGATGCGACCTTTCGCATTTCGCATTTCACATTTATCTACCTTTTTTCTTTTTTTTTTTCTACCTCGATCGATGAATAATGTTAACACATAACGACGGGGATGGAAAATATTTTTCTCAAGCTAGTCGCCTACTCTTTTTTATTTTCACCTTTGGTTGGTTGGTAGGGTTAAACTTAAACAGATATTACTATATAATAATTATAATTATAATTATTTTTACAAAGTGAAACACTCGAATAATTCTTTTATCCGATATAATTGGACCTTGGTTAAACAATATAAAAATCTCTTTTTGTTCTTTATTTTTATTATATATATATATATATATATATATATATATATATATATTATTTTGATTTTTAGTTTCTTTGCAAAATAGGCCATGCTTGAATTCGCATCGTCGGTATTGAAATAACTGTATTTCTTTCCGAATCGCGATAGAGACAGACAAAGGTAACAATGATGAATTTTTCATGATCAGCTTATATTCTACGTCTTAACGGTGTTGAAACACGTGTTGATGATTTAAGTATGGTAAACATCGTTCTTTGGATAGGCGCTTGTCTAGTCTCCGGTGTTTGTCAAATTATCCTTGGTTGGATCCATTTACATTGAGTCTTGGATTCTTTTGATTAGATCATTAGAATAAAAACATTGAATGAGAAAAGACAATAAATAGGGATGAATATATAACAAACATTATTTATCGATTAGTTAGATAAATATATTCATACAAAGATGATGAACAATATGAGAACAATTGTCTAAATATGTTCTTCGTAAACGTGTTAATAGTTTTATTTCATCATTCATCTAATCATAAATATTAAATACATATTATATATGTATATATGAATTAGATTGATAAGTTAAACATTTTTGTTTATATATTAATTATATAATTTATAGAAAAAAAACACAATAATTGGACAATCTATTGTATAATAAAAATAATCTTGTGTACTAAATGTAATTATTGAATCATTAAATATGAAAATAAATTGTAAATAAAAGAAAAATAACAAGTACGAATGATGCAAAACAAGAATACATTTATTTATTTAATAAGAGATACGTGTTCGACGCGATATAGTAATTCGTATATAAAATAAGAATAAAATAAAATAAAATAAAATAAAAAAACAAAATGAAAACCAGAAAAAAAAAGCAAAGACTAGGAAATAGTAAATAATCTGGCACGATGATCCGATCGATTAAGTGCTATGTTATACGCCTCTTGGGATCTTGTTTTCTTTTCTTCTTCTTCTTCTTCTACTTCTTCTTCTTCTTCTTCTTCTTCTTCTTCTTCTTCTTCTTCTTCTTATTCTTCATATTATATCACCAGGGAGACCGTGAATCACACCTTATCACCGTGCTCATTAAAACCAAAGAACGATTTCTCACTCCTGTCACACTCTTCTTTGCTTATTTGTTGCGCATCCTCTTTGTATATCAGTAGTAGTAAGTTGTTATACAATACTAGAAACAGCCATCTTATATGTTATACATTATAGAAACGTATAATGAGTTTCGTTGAAATGATCATAATTTTCCTTCTCGTTATTTTTGAACTACGATGAAAAAATAATTACTATTTTTTCTCTCTCTTTTTTTTTTCTTTTTTTTTGATTTATCGTATTTTCATTTTTATTTTTTTTTTTTTTTTTTTTTTTACTCAATGTTTATTTTAAACTCGAATTTATTTTATTCTTATTCAACTTATTTTCTCGATTTATTATCATTTATTATTCATTTAACTCTTTTTCATAATATATTTATTTGACTTTGTTGTTGTTGTTGTATTTAAGGGGGTATTCTGGTCTAGAAATTTGAAACAATCGATTTTTTTTTTCTTCATATTTTCAAAGCTTAACCTTTTAATAATATGTCCTCAAGAGGATTTTTCAAAATTCCATTTATTTTCGGAGATATAGTTGTGACGTTTAAGTCACGTGTTTAAGTGACGTGGTATCCTATATCCTACCCCTATTACGCGAAACTTTGAACGCGTTTTTCTCGAAACTCTGTTTTTTTTTGTTTTTGTTTTTTTTTTTTTCACAAATGTCAAGATATCTCAAGTTCTACTAAACCAATTTGATTGACATTTGGTGAGAGTCTTCTCTATGCATTTTACTCTATCGTGCAAACTAAAATCTTACAAAATTTTCAATTTTTATTATTTTTCAAAAAATTCGCAAAAGTAAACAAAAATGGTAAAAATAATGTATCTTTTTTTTTTTTTTTTTCAAACAGCTGTAATTTAGCGAAAAGAAAAAAACATTTTTGTTCAATTCTTTCAGTTCGAACGATAGCGACATTATTCTAAATTAATAATCCGTTTTAATTTTTTATTTCATATTATCAGGTGAGCTGCAATCTTGACATTTGTCACGCGCTGTTTTTTTGGGACCCACCCCTCCGTCCTCCCCCCCACATCATCAGCCTATATCTTTTTCAATTTTTAATTTTTTCACTATTTTTTTTTTCTTTCCATGTATTCTTGAAATATTAATGAATATCTTGTAACATTATAGATAGTGAAAATATTATTCGTCTTTTTGTTATTACACTTGAAAAAGTATCTACAATTCATGTCTCTAGACCAGAATATCTCCTTAATATATGGTAACAATATGATATGGTAACAAATGTTATTTAATGCAAATGAACAAACAAACAATATGATATTGGTCAAGTAGCTTAGATGGTTAACACTTGTGATGACGTCTGTTCGGTTACGAACGGATTAAGTAAATGAGATGACTTATGGACCACGGTCATCTCTTTGTGTTTTAATTCTCACTAACCAACGCATATTTTTACTTCTTAGTGTCAACGAGTTCTGTAAATGACAATTTTTTATTTAGATGCTTAGTATAGTTTTTATTTTTGTAATTTCAAGCAAATGATGATGATCAAAACGATCAACATTTACATTTTACGGATAATAATTTTGTATTTTCTTGTTACAATACGTCAAAGTTTTTTCTCATAATTATCATCGTTTATAGATTCAATCTTACATTAACCTTCATCATTCTTCAAGTCTGAATGAATAATAATGAATGAATAATTTAGGGATAAATTTTCTCGCATAGTATCATTTCGATTTGAAAATGTACGTTAAATTAATTGGATTTATTATTGTAAGAATTATATGTGATTCAAAAATGATGACAGTGTGAATTAATTTGTATTTTATATAATACAATTATTTAATATGATAGAATACATCGTAATATTAATTTTTACATTTTTTTTCTTTCTTTCTTTTTTTTCACTAATAATTCATTGTTATAATTAACGTCACGTATAAATATATGTAACTGTATAACATTCTTTGTTTATTTTTTATCACATATTACAAACAATATATGAAAAAACTAATAGTTTATTTTATTTTTTTAAACAACATCGTTAAAACGTAAGAAATATCTTAATATATATATATATAAATTTGTTTGTCCGCAATGGACTTCTAAACTACTGAACAGATTTTAATTAAATTTTACACACTGTGTGAAGTTTCATTCAACTTGAATGATAGGATAGTTTATATCTCAATTTATAATCGCAATATTATTTTATTAATCGCGAATTATTTGTTTATTAACAAAGAGTCATGATTATCTCTGTTAGTTCGATAAGATTCTAAACAGATGGCGGTATAAGGTAATTCGTTGACTTAAAGACGTATGTATCGGATTGATTGTGAGCCACAGCAACACGTATATATATATATATATATATATATATATATATATATATATATATACAATAAATAAAAGGTTTTAATTATCAAGTTATAATTTAGAAAGAAATATTTATATCTTTCAACATATTTAGAATATTTATATATATATATATATTTTCGTTGTTGTCTATAGTTAGAATTATTTATAATTACAAGTGTTGCAAGAAAATCCCTTTTGTGTGAATTATTGATAATAGGATTCTTATGACGCTATAAGACAGACTGATCATTATTGATATAATTGATGTTTTTACACAGACAAATTCTTCTTACGTGCTTGAAACTTCTTGACCAATGGTCAATGATGATACACGATGATCACGCAGAATCCATCGTATCCAAGATCTATCTACTCTCTACGTTCTTTGCATCCTGAACCATTGTACACATACGCAAGCTTATTCATGATTCTCAATAATAAACTCCATGCTTCCATTCTTCTTTTTCGTGTCTTTCAAGAAATGTTAAACGTCTCATCACGTAATAGGATATTATAGCAATATACACTATCGACCTTTGATAATATCTAATAAATTACAGAAAACAATTATTAATATTATCATCCTTCTCTTTCTCTATTTTAATGAACAATTTGAGATATTTGTGAAAGATAACACAAATTATAGTCCATTAAAATGCAACAAGTTATTTGATAAATTAATTATTAATCAATTAATAAATAATTCATCGAAATATCTTGATTTCATAGTAATCATATTACAAAAAGAAAGATATTAAAAATTCGTATTATAGATTTGTGTTAAAAAAAAAAAAAAAAAAAAAAAGAAACAATAGAATAAATGCGTAATTCATTGAACAGCATGTATGTAAATATATAATATAGTATAATAAAATAGGCATACAATAATTAGGAAACAAAATTAAACACAAATTTAACGAGTTTCAATCTTATACAGTATATACAGTACAATTTATACGATCATAGAGTTACCTAACTCGTAACGCTAGGATGAACTCGTGAAACTAACTGATATGCGAGTAATACATGCTTCTTCATATCCGTCGGGGATCAACCTCGAAACATCGTTCTATTTTACTATCACTACTGGTATAATTCAAATGATTTTCTAACGGCGATAACATTCTTTTCTTTTTTTCTTTTTTTTTTCGTATATTTTATCGATGACCACTTGATAGAGATATTTATTATATTACTTTTGAGTTATGCATTCTTCCTTTTTTCTTATCTGAACTTTTCAATCAATTATATATTATTTATTATATTTTTTTTTTTATTTCATTATTCATTGAAGTGAATACACAGTCGTGCACTAAAGTAAGTGGACAGACACATTAGAAATGGTTATTGATAAAAATAACTCAAAATATTATTATAATTTTATACATTATACACATACAAGGTGTTCATAGATTTATTATCTAGCGTTTATCTCGTAAATGGTAGATATTTGAAAAAAAAAAATGAAATTGCAGAAATTGATATTGTTTTTAATCAGCAATTTAATGACGCATATAATTTTTTGATATTTGTATTATTTTTGGAAAAATTAAGGTTACCTTTAGTTTTTTAAATAAGGGTTGTATATGTTTTTTTTTTATATCACGTGAAAGCGCGTATCAAAACGAATTCAATGATGGTACCCTATCATGATCTTGAGACTCATTCAAGGTCAAAAATGAAGATTACTGTACTTACATTTGTAACATGTAAGTACATTTTACATGTGTTAGTTCAATAACTTTCATGTTCTATGTGGTTTCCATTTGCTAGAATACACTTTTCAGCCCTGTACAATACACTTTTAGTGATATCTGCAATTGATGCGCATGCGTTAAATAAAAATCTTTAAATTAGTATTAAAAAATAATAATAATAATAATAATAATAAATCGCGATAAAAATTGATAAGTTGAGTAGTTTCGGAATTATTAGTGGACAAACATATTGTGACACTGAATTTTTATAGATAAAATTTAATTAATTAATTAATTATTTTTGTTTCATCGAATTCACGTTCCTCCGTTTAACGATTTTCAAATCACCCTGATTCTAAAGAAATTTTCACTTTAATAATTGTAACATTTTATTTTATTTTATTTTTTAATTTGTTAACATGATATAACGACTTACTTTTGATTTAAAAAAAAATAAACTAAAGCAGAATGAAAGGTATAAAAAAAAAAAAAAAAAACAACAACAAAAAGGAAGAAAGAACAAGAAAAAAACAAATAGAACAAACTACGGAATTAATTGGTTTTAATTATTCTAATAGGTAATTCTCTAGATTAAACTGTGTCTTGAAATGTTGCCAAATGAGTACAAACTTATTTAATGAGCTCACACGGATACTAATATGTAGATGTATGCACACTGTGCCAAATAACAACCTTATACGTGATAAGCATAATTCGTTCAATCAACTATCTCAATACTTTAACGAATAAAATACTTTGTTAGTATCGATAGGATAAGTCATTTCAAATTGACGCGTTAGATGTTTAATCATATTGCAGTTTTGCTGTTGGTGTTGTTGTTGTTGTTGTTGTTGTATTTTCTGATAAAATATTATTTATCAGATTTTTAATAATAACTGTCGCACATATCGTGGAAATATTTAACGAACCTGTCTAACCAGATGATGATCTTATAATAACAAAAAATATGATACTGTATAAGAGAAAAACAAACGTATCATATACGCTGTGTCTGACTTTAGTTTTTCTCATTTTATATCTTTCCATCATAAATATTCAATTTAACGAACATTTCAAACTTATTATGATTCAACAACTAATTTACTGAATATATCGATTCGATTCTAGATAATGACATTATGTAATAAATGAACGTATATAAATGCAATTTAAATTTAACATATCAAAATTATTCTTTAATTTATTGCCCACATATATATATATATTGAAACATTTTGTGGTATATCCCATTTTAACCATGAAAAAGCTTAAGGGGACACGTCAAAAATCAAATCGATTTTTTTTTTCGATTTTCTGAAAGAATATTATTTCAAAAATATTTCTTCTAATTTTGGTAAAGATCCGCGCATTATTTACGAAACTGTAGTAGTTTAAATAGAGTGTGTCGTAGCGCTCTAAGTAAGTTACCAAAAATTAAGGGAACACGTCAACAAAAAAATCGATTTTTTTTCTTTTTTCGATTTTCTGAAAGAATATTATTTCAAAAATATTTCTTCTAATTTTGGTAAAGATCCGCGTATTATTTACGAAACTGTAGTAGTTTAAACGGAGTGTGTCGTAGCGCTCTAAGTAAGTTACCAAAACTTAAGGGGACACGTCAACAAAAAAATCGATTCTTTTTTTTCGATTTTCTGAAAGAGTATTATTTCAAAAATATTTCTTCTAATTTTGGTAAAGATCCGCGCATTATTTACAAAACTGTAGTAGTTTAAACGAAGTGTGTCGTAGCGCTCTAAGTAAGTTACCAAAATTTAAAACCTTAATTTCTCCTATTCGCATTTTTAAAACGGTTGCCCTTGCTGCGTCCAGACCATTTATCCGATCCTTACCAAATTTTGTACAGTAATACTAGATACACGTATCTAAGGAATGACCGAAAGGATTTTTCGAAAAAAATGCCAATTTTTCTTTTTTCTTTTCTCAAAAACTCGGCGATTTTTTTTGCAAAAAATGTCGACTATTTTGAGAAAAATTGAAAAATCAAAATTTTCTTTTCGTTCATTTCCTGCGCCAACATCTCTACCAAAGGATAACACTCGGTTTTTTTTGTTTCTGATGAACCAATTTTTACCAGTTAGGGCAACCGAAAATCACCCTTTTTTTTTTTGGACTCTTAGATAAGTGGCAACAGACAACACAATTTACAATATTTTTACACACACAAAATTGTGAATATTGTTCAGATATATAACTGACATATACCAAAGATTTGTATTGATATTATTAAAACTGGCTGCAAAAAAAAAAATTCACAAAAAAACCGCTTTTTTTTTTTACACTCGAAGGTGACGTGGTGTCCCCTTTTTAAGCTTTCCGGAATTAGGAGATTAGGATAAAAATTTCCGATGTTATTTATGAGACGTATATATTGAAATCCTCCTGAAAAGAATCACATCTTTATATTTTTCCAAACGATTGACGATTTAGATCAACCAATTGATAAATTTTTATTTAACATATTTCAAAATGCACAAAATGTTTTTCAAATTTAATCCATTCGCCATGGTTGATCGGTAAATCTATTAAAACGATGCTAGATTATTTAAATTGATTATTTCATTTAAAAAAAAAAAGAAAAAAAAGAAAAAAAAACTACGAGATATAAACAGGTAAGATAATGAGTCAAAAGTTCATAGATGATTTTCAAATTTAATCAATTTTTTGTTAATTCATAGTTTAATTTTTATTGCATCGTTTTTGTAAACTTTAGTTTTACAATTTGACAGAATGATGGATTTAAAAAAGTTTCAAAAAAGAAAAATGACAAACTTTTTGCTGATTATTTATATCGTTACAGGATTTAATAAATGTTACAGGTAAATTCATTATTTTATTGCAATAAAAAATACTTAAAAATTTATACAATATTGATGATTCTAATATTTTCCAGAGAGAAATCGTTAAATTAGTTCTATTAATTGATCGTTTTCTCTAAACAAGTTAGTTTTTTCTTCTTTCATTTAGGTCGAAATTTTTAACATTTGATAAAATTGAAATTGGTTGGAATGAATTTGGTTAAGGTTGTGACATTTGACCTAAACTCTCTCTTCTCTGTGTTCTTTTTAAGAGAAATAGGGAGAAAGTAATCAAAATAAGTATTGTATAACTTTACAAAACGAAAAAACAAAAATTGAATAGTTTACCTAATACATAAAAGGTTCTTAAGTTAAATTACATATCAAATAATTATACATATATATATATATATATATATATATATATATATATATATATATATATATATATTATAAATAATATATTATATTAATTAATATAAAATAATATAATAATTATTATAATATTAAATAATATAATATAAAAATTATTATATAATATTAATTAATATTGATAATAATTATTATATTAATTAATATTATAATAATTAATATTAATATTAATTATATTAATAATTAATAATAATAAATATATATTTTATATTAATATATATATATTAATATTATAATATTATAATATTAACACATAAAAGGTTCATTAAATTAAATTACATATCAAATAATTATATATACATATATATTATATTAATTAATATAATATAATAATTAAATAATATTAAATAATAAATATTATATATATATAGTATATCTAGTACTCTATATATATATATAGAGTAATTCAAAAAAAATTAGTAATTAAATCATAAGGTAAAGTATATAAAATTGCAATCGTAAAAATTTGTTTAAAATTTGAACAAACGAAACGTGTCTAACGATAAGAATTTCTTGTTTTTTTTTTTTTTTTTTTTGTTAAATATTATTTTACGATAATAAAAATGATCAAGGAAATTTTTACTATACAAGGTGTTTTATATTATACACGTGTGTAAATCTTTTCGAGATCTTTAAAAAGATTTACCTTATACTTTAATTAAAACACAAAACTATGTCTTTACGTAATCTCCATTGGCGCACGGAGGCGAGAAACTGGTTTTTCAATAATTAACGTTCTCGAATGAACATAACGAGTTGTATGCACTATTCTACGTATTAGTCTCTCACTACTTGGAGTGACCAATTATCTATCTTCGTGTATCTATCAAATGATTTGTATCTTCCGTCAAATTCCAACATTTTTCTATTTATCTTTTTTCTTCATATCTATCCATCTATCTATCTATTTCTTTCTTTGTTTCGACGTCACAATAGTTGTTTGATCTTCTCTATCAAAATTCTAAGATACGATTACTGATTAAAAAAAAAAAAAAATAATAATAATAAAAAGAAAGAAATACGAAACAAGAGTTATATATTCTCAAGTTATATATCTTTTTAATAATAATAATTCTTTACATTACGCACATCTCTATAGTCTACACGTAATTTGATATATTGAAGATAGTGAAGTTTGTGAGATTGCATCTACGAATAGAAATATCATTTTCCATAGATACATGTGCCTTATTATAATTATCTTAAAAAAAAAAAAATCATTTTTCTCATTGATTATTTAAACATTATTATAATCTATCAATATATCCTTATCTCGTTTCATCATTATTATTATTATTAACGAAGTTATTTATTTGTTTTGTCATAATATTAAATATTTGTCTTTTTTCTTTTCATTAATTTCTTTAACTATTAAGAATTAACATTGTTAGGAATAAAAGTAATGAACATAATAATCTCTTTGAGAGATTTGAAAAATCTCTTTTTCTGACGTAGTTGACTAATCGCTCCCGATACTATTCCACTCATTCGAATAATAACAAGTGAACGTAACCGAGCATGTCCATGGTAAAATATGTACATATGTTATATGTATATGTAGGAGGCTTTCGCAATTACATATATATATATATATACGTAATGTTACGAATGTACATATATAAATATAAATATATATATATATACGTGTGTATATGTATTACGAATTTCATTGCGGGATCCAAAATTGCATAGCAGGAAAGATGTCACGATTCTTTTTAGCATTATACTTCTCTACGAGATTTCTTTTTTCTTTTTTTGTTGTTTCACAAGGAAAGTAAGTAAGTACATAAATATCTATACACGTATATATATATATATATATATATATATATATATACGTACCACATACGTATGGATACCTATGCAAATTCAAAAGATATAAATATTTTCCGTAAGTTTCGACATTCGTAAAGCACGCGCATTTAAAATTAGTTTCGTTACCTTGATAAAGATATTAAAGTTAGAAAATGAAATACTCTGTCAATGTTATTTTCGATTAAGTAAATGACAAAAAAAGAAAAAGAAAACGACAAATTATGATTTTCATTCTATCGACTAAGAATCACGTGGCTGAATTATTTCACAATGCAATTGAATGCGTATTATTAAAATTAACGTATCACGTGTTACCTGAGGAAGGATAACCTTGTTTTTTCTTTTTTCTTTTCTTTTCTTTTCGTATTTATCATTTTTTTTTTGTTAGGCTTACATAGGTAATTAGGTGGTGTTTCTTTATTTTTACACACTCTTGCGTTCAAAATATTAATCCAATTTGAAAGGTTCAATCCTCTTTCCCTACCCCCTCCCCCCACCCCCGTTTGCCCGCCCCTCCCTCTCCCCCCCACTCCTTTTCCGGTATATTTATTTTTCATCAATGTTTACAATGACGCCGCGCAAACGCGCGGGCTAATTTTACGTTTTATTTTATTTCTACTTTACTCAATGATATTATGCACTATTTTTTTTTTTTCTACGGTTATATACACGTAAACATACATATATCTAGATACTTGTTAATCCCTTTACTGTATGCTTTACGTTACGCGTGATTCCTCTTTTGTTTGCTTATTAATACCTTACCAGAGATTTACTATAGTGTTGTAGTGATCTCTCCCAGCATCTATCACATTATTCTTATCAACTTGCTTTAGTAGCGTGTTTTACAGGCATTTGCGTTATCTGTCACAGATATTCGTCTTTCTTCACAATACTATACAATATGTATATATTTATATATATAGGGTGGACTCTGTAACTCTGTTCAATTAGAATATTGTCGTTGTTTATAACAATATGGAAAAATGTTATATGCGCAACTTATAACACGCATTTTGTTGGCTTGAACGGTTTTTTTTTTGCATGGGTATATAGGCATAGAGAAGATTTCAAGGTCATCTGTTTTTTTTTTTTTAGAATGAAATGAAGAAACATTCGTAACATTTATTAGAATAAAATACCTTACTGATATTAAACTTCAAATGTCTCGTAAATTGTTGACATTTCGATGACCTTCATTAAATACTTTTTAACGCAGAATAAAAAATGGAATCGAATAGTGTAAAAAAAAAAAAAAAAAAAAAAAAATATAAGGTTCCATTTGAAAAAATGCAGGTGACCTTTGAAATCTCCTCAATGCCTTTACCCATGCAAAAAAACGTTCAAGTCAAAAAATGCACCCCTCATCATGCCGTGTAAATTGCGTATATAAAATTTTTTTCCATATTGTTATAAACAACGACAATATTCTAATTGGACAGAGTTAATTGACCCACCCTGTATATATGATGTACTTCTATTCTATTATCTTAAGCTAGCTTTTGTATTGTATTAGATAGGGTTTATAGTTTATTATATAGATTATGTCTACTTGAATAAAATTGTATATATTTATTTTTATTATTTATATTAATTATTATTATTATATAATAATTATATCATTATATAATAATTTATTTTAATTATTTATATTATATTTATTTTATAATATATATATATATATATATATATATATATATATATTATATTTATTTTTATTATTTATATTAATTATTTTTATTATATAATAATACATACATAGAAAAATATAATAAATGTAATATGTTAAAATAAATGTTATCTTAATTATTTATCATCATTAAACTCATTTTTCATTTAGTTGAATTAATTGACACACGAGTACACTAATTCTTATGATTTTCTTATCTAACAAAAGTTGTTAAGAGTGTTAAAAAAAGAAAATTCCTTTTTTTTTTTTTTAATGTGACTTAACGCTATTGGAATTTTTCAACTTATCTTCAATTTTTGTACGCAACGTTTGACACTGTTTTTCCTTTTTTTTTCTTTCTTCTTCTTCTTTTCTTTAATTTTTATGACGGCCGGACAAATATAATAATAAGAAAGAAGAAGAAGAAGATGATGAAGAAGACAATGACGTCTCCTCTCGTCATTGGTGACAATATAAATTAATTCGAGGTCGTAGTACGTGAATTTGAAGAATGACAAAAGACAAATATTTTCATATGACACGTTTTACATTTAGCAATTAAAATTTCAGTATTATTACCCAGTTATAATATACATTATATACAATATAATGTCTAGGTATATATATATATAATGTTGAAATGTATGTAAGATCATGAGATTATAAAGGTTACGAAAGGTTTGACCTTGAAAAAGATGACCATGAATGATGTCTAACAGACATGAATTTCTTTGTCGTTTCATTCTGTATTAAAAATAACATTCGATGAGAAAAGAAAAGAGAGAAAGAAAGAGAGAGAGATAAAGAGAAAAATGCTTTTTTTTTTTTTTATTATATTTAGAAATATCAATTTTAATAAAGAAATATCAAAAAAAAAAAAAAAAAAAAAAAAAAAAAATCGTGATACGTAATCGGTGTATTCGTGAAATTAGTTTTGCTACAGCGCATATGATAAAAGTGTTATTCGTCGATTACTATTCAAACGTTTAAAACGTTCAGAGCAATTCATCAAGGTTATCAGTAGCATGTCGTTATCTTCAAAAGCAAAATGTCCAGGATAAATATATGACAATTGTGTCGGGAAAACGAAATTGGTACACGATTTAACACGCTTATCATTTATCTATTATTCAGAAAAATATGACTATGTATATATATAGTTAACACGTTCCTTAACAAATTTTACACTCCTTTTTTTTTGTTTTTTTTTGTTTTTTTTTTCCTTAACTCCCATTATTTTATTATAGTTACGAGTTATCGAGCTTATTTATTTTCAAATATTGATAAGAATTGATATTATCTATGATATTTTTCGTTTGCAAGAACAATTAGTGATATATATATTGTATACAGAAGTACTTGGTTGTACTTGATATTTTATTTTTTTTTTTTTAAGTTAACTTTCTGTGACTTTACGTAACTTGGAAGTCACGTACTTGAGTGCATATTTTTTTAAATTATTTTTTTTTATAAAATTAATCACAGAGATTTTTTTATGTAAATATCTAATATTTTTGATATTACAATCTCTTACAATTACTGAATTTATAATATATAAATAAATAATGCAATAGATATTTAAATAAATGAAAATATATAGAAGTACTTGGTCGTACTTGATATTTTCTTTCTTTCCTTTTTTTTTTTTTTAAGTTAACTTTCTGTGACTTTACATAACTTAAAAGTCACGTACTTGAGTGCATATTTTTTTAATTTTTAATATATCTTGTTTTATTATTTTTTTTTTTATAAAATTAATTACAGAGATTTTAATATGCAAATATCTAATATTTTTGATATTACAATCTCCTACAATTACTGAATTTATAATATATAAATAAATAAAATGCAATAGATATTTAAACAAATGAAAATACATTCATGTAATTATTTAGTATTACATTATTATCATTAATATATTCTATAAGTAGTAACTATTTTTCAATGATCGTTTTTATTTCAAAAAACAAGAAACAAAAATTAAATTAAACCGTAAAATAAACCTACTTTTTTTTTTTTAAACTTTGAATATAATGTTTTTTTGAATCCTGACAAATATATATCACGTAAATTTTGTCCATGAAAATGAAAAAAAAGAAAAAAAAAGGAGAATTATAGAAAACAAAGATAATAAAGGATTAAAAGGATATAACTTTGGAATTTTTTTTTTCTTTTCCTCTTTGCTTTGTCATTCGAAAGAGAAGAAGGTTTTGGTCGATGACGTTAAGTCGATCGTATTGTATTGTATAAAGAAATCACGCTAAAAAGGTGGAAATTCAGGACGCGATTATTTTTCTTATTCACGGACACGTCTGTCTACGTAATGGCTCGTACCAGTCTTACATGCCTTACATGGGAAATCTTAGATTTGTCCTAGGAATTGTTAGTTTAAGTTACGACTATAAAAAGTAAACTCTAATCTTACGATTTAAGTAAAGAAAAAATAATTAAAAATAAAAACGTAAGAAAAATCAAGGTATCATTTTTCTAAATTATAATATGTAATAATGCATCTATATATATATATATATGTATATATTGTATATATTGTTGTAAACGCATACAACATTATATTATATTAATTATTCTACAATTTTACAATTATATTTTTACATACAAGTTGCTCATGAAAATTTAATTTATTATAATACATTTTATCTATATAATGTGACACGATACATAAGAATTTGTATATTCGTAATTATTTGTTATATTGGAGATATTATATATAACATAATATATAATAATATATATATAATATAATATAATAATATAATATAATATAATAAAATAATAATATATAATTAATAATAATTAATATTATTAATATTAATATTAATATTAATTTTATTAGTGTTAATATTAATAATATTGGATATATATAATATAATATTATATTATATTAGTTATTAATTACAATATATAAAAGTTATAATATATATTATTTAGTTATATTATAATAGTTATATATATATTAATAATTAATTAGTTATATTAATATATATAACTACGCGTTATATTATATAATTATATAATAATAATAATATATATATATATATATCTATATTTTTATAATAGAGATATGTATAAGTGTAATCTACATTGCATACGTTTTCATATATTTTTATTGCAATACAATAATTACCTTTTATTTATTGTTAATTTTTTCATTGCTTATCATCTCTTTCTCTTTTTTTCTCTCTCTCTCTCTCTCTCTTTATTTTTCATAGCTGCGATTATTTGAGATAAAAATTATATAGATAATTTTTGAGTACTACGCTATATCACAGTATTAGAATGTTCAACTTAAACTTAACATTGTTTAAGTTTCTTTATATTTTTATATACACGTTTTATAATTAATATTTCTTGTTTTTTCTTTTCTTTACTTATTCTTTCCCCCTCTCTCTCTCTCTCTCTCTCTCTCTCTCTCTCTCTCAGTCTCTTTATATTTTTTTCTATTCTCTCTTTTAATTTTATTTAATTTTATTTTATCTTTTTTTTTTCTCTCTTATTTCTTGAATCTTTCTTCGTTACGACTCTCGTCATTGAATAATTTATTTATTTCTGTAACGTCGCTACTGGCCAATTTATCGACACACGTTTATCGTTCCAAGCAAGTAAATTACTTTCCAGTCGGAAGTCAATTAAATGGGAGCGTCGTAACGCGCCAAGAAGGATGTTTGCGTGCTTAAAAGCAAAAACTATCGGTGAATTACCCGATAATTAGTTGAAACGTCAATTTTATATTTCATGTCTTTTGTCTGTCTGTCTGTCTCTCTGTATGTGTGTGTGTGTGTATATATATAAATGTTTCTTTTCCCTCAATGATGAATTGACATTTCTTTATATTTTGATACATCATAACGATTCATTTCCAAAATATATTATGCGTATAATATTAATCTTTTCATATACAGTGCAGGATACAGTGCAGTATACAGTGCAGGACTGATAACTGATAGGTCAGCCAGAAATTGGTTTGTAAAATTTTGTTCTCGAGATACGATTTTAAAAGATGAACCAAGTGCAGGACGTATTTCCAACTTTGATGAACCTTTTAAAGGTAATATTAGAGCAAAATACAATAGTTACGTTGAACAATTGCAAAGAGTGCAATAAAATAACTTCATGAAAGGTGTTTTACACTTATCAGTCACAGAAACGTCATTCTTCGTCTCATAAAAAACGGAAGATTTTTTTATGAAATTTTCAAAATTTAAAATATGACGTGTATCACGTCAGCAGCAATTTGGAATAAAACTTGAAAAGACGTGAATTTACGTCAGCGGTTGCGAATGTCTTCTTAAGTCAAATTTTTCATTTTTTTTTTTTTTTTTTTTTTTATTTAAACCAAAAATTGTATTACGTCAAAATTTATTATACGATTTAATATTAATTATATTGCTTTTATAAAATATAAATAATCTTTATTAATTTTTTTTATTTTTAATAAAAAAAAAAATAAAAAACGATATTAAAATAAAACCAGATGCGCGACTTCGAAGTTACATGGTGTTGATAACCATAAATGGTTAATATCTTTTTCTATCACGATTGTGAAATTCAATAGAAGGAAAATAATTTACATAAATATATACATATCTACAGGGTTTTTCAAAAAATCCGAACGAAATTTATATTAAATTTGAATACACACAAATAAAGTCAAGAATATTCATATCATACATTTATATTACAAAATGTTTTCCAATAAAGTGACAAAACAATGATGATAATTCACACGCATTGCGAACTTTATATCTAAAGTAGAAATTTTTAATATTGACAAATATTATAAAGGACAATTAAAATAAGTTCATAATTGTATGCTATTTTCCTTACAAAAATAAGATAACAACAAAAGTCTAGTTTTGAGAATGCATTGAAAATGCACTTACCAAAACTATTTCTATAATATTAGAAATATACAAATATTTCAAAAGAAAAGTCATTATTATTTCGATGAATGGAAAGTCAGCTGATATTTATTAGAGAAAGACAAAAATTAATAACATTTATTACAATTACCATAACAACAAATAAACCTATTTACAATATTTATTATTACGATTAAATTATTGTCGTGCATAAACTTATGTAAAAGTTACTTGATTTATTTGACCTTATTAACACATGAGATATAGGTTTCATCTTGATTTTTTGGAACGTCCTGTATATATAATACATATATATATATATATACATGTATTAGTTTGCTTGCGGTTAAAAACAAAGACGATCGAGAGACACTTTGAAACTTTCTCCTGCTTAACTTTTCCGTAAACCACTTTAGCAAACCACTCGTCTCCATTCGGTGAAATAATTGAATATTCTTAATCTAGTTATGAAACCGTAAAAATATTTATTGTTAAGTATCCACATTTAACCGTTCCATTACAATCATTCTTTAGAAATTTGATCTTCGATCATGGAATTAACAAGATGAAAGAAAGATCAAAGTGTTATTTAACAAAGATTAAACGATTATAATACATTGATTGTATATAATGTTCTTATCATTAATATCAGACTTTCAGAGATTTTGTATATTTTTTTTTTTTTTTTTTTAAATAAACATGAGATATTTAATGACATCTTTTCTTTTGTATTATAACAAAATATTAAGATTACAATGTAAAATCCTCGTTAACGATCGTGCCACCACTTGTAATGAATAAATCGTGGTTATTGCTATCAATAAAAGTACTCGTGATGGGTCAAGGATTTCTTACGATGATCATACTAAGAATATATATATATATATGCACAGATATACAGGGTTGACCAATAATTATTAACATGTTAAAATATATATTTTTTACTTATTTATAATATGAAGAACAAAATATTGTATATAGAAAAGTTTGTATATGGGGTAGTACGAAGAGGAGTATAAATCTGTGTTGACTTCAAAGTAGTAGTAAAAGGAAATAACTTTTATTTTTTTTTAATTTTTTTTATAGTATTGAATAATAAGTGTGAGAAGGTTTATCATAGAGAAGTGACTCGAAAAAACCGTAAAAAGGAAACTAATAAGAAATACAGCAATTAGAACACGTTGATAAATATACGCTTTGGAATTTGTTCGTTTGTTTATTTTGTTATCTTTCCTTTTTTTTTTTTTTTCTTTCTTTTTCTTTTCTTTAGTAACTTTGTTCTTATTATTCATTCGCGATAAGTATTGTATTATGATAACATATTCGGCCAGACCCTGTATAATTATAACAATAATAAAAAAAAAACAAACAAACAAATTATCGAGTATTAAAATGACTTATGTCAGAAAATAAGAGATATAGATATATAAAGAAAGAAAGAAAGAAAGAAAGAGATGAAAGACCTTGGGAAAAATTCGAACGAAGTTTGTTCACGTGAATCGAAATAGGTTAGAGTAATTTCGATCAATGATTAGATTCTTGGCTATTGTCTTTAGTATTAACGTACGCATATACCTATACACACATATATATATATATATATATGAAGCAAAGTAACGTGAACAAAAAATTATATGATATCCTTTTTCTTTTGATCAGATTGAACGTTTAACAAGGTCGAATAAAAATGAAAATAAGAAAAAGAAGTCACTTGGGATTTTCTCGGAGTCGTCATTATCGCTAGAACAAACGTGATTTATTCACTCAAGTACAAATATCTCAAGGCACGTGATATTTAAAAATAACCATATATAATATGTATAATATGAATTTCTATATATATATATATATATATATATATTAGTACATATCATGATAACTTAAATAATACTGTTTAATCGTTCTTTAATTGGATTAAATTGAACATTTACTTAAATTTAATTTCTATTATATGGGTTAACATAAAAGAATTTAATGATTCAGATGATTGATTAAAGGTTAATTTATTTATTTAATTACATTATTTCAAACATTTAGCTCGATATTTGTACATATCTTCTTCTTCTTCTTAATATATATATAAATTACGTGTCACGTTGTTTGTCCGCAATGGACTCCTAAACTACTGAACCGATTTTAATTAAATTTTGCACACTGTATGCAGTTTCATCCAACTTGAAAGATAGGATAGTTTATATCTCAATTTCTAATAGCAATATTATTTTATTAATAAAGAGTCATGATTATCTCTGTTAGTTCGATAAGATTCTAAACAGATGGCGGTATAAGGTACGTGTGTATAGGACTGATTGTGAGCCACAGCAATGCGTGATGGGGCACCCCTAGTATATATATATTTTTCTTAATTATAATATTTTTCAAATATAGTTTGTAAAACTATAAATCGTTAAACAAATATGTTGAGAAATTTTTGGAATAGAATTCTTCCATTGATCGTCTTTGTACATACATATATATATATTATTTTTTCTTAATTCGAATATTTCTTTAAATATAGTTTGTAAAACTACAAGTTTTTTAACAAATGTGTTAATAATTTTTTTCAAGAAAGAATTAATCATCTAGGAACCATTAGCTCAATATTTGAACATGCATATATGTATATATATATAGGGAAAGAAGAAAAGAAAAATGGTGAACGCATGTCACGGGTATCTAAGGTTAAACCGGTGAACGTTGGAAGAATTATAGACGAGATTGATGACGATGTTTTTTTCGCGCATCGGTGTGGGATATAGGTATCTAATTGTTATTCTGATCATACTTAAAGACGATACCCGACTTGCTTGCTATGCCTTTCGAACGAAACGATTGGTCTCTTCCGTCTTCCGCCTACCCTTTAAGACGACGAAGAGACAACTTCATGCAATATCCCATTAGTCTTTACATGTAAATTACCAGTTACTTCCTCTGATAAAGATAAAGATTCTTCTCAAATAATTTACTTACTTGATTTCCTCGATTTCTTTTTTATCTTTTGTTTTTTTTATTGTTGTTGTTTTTTTTTTTCGCGAGAAACTTCTCACTTTTTTATCGTAGTTAAAAAAACAGAAATCAATCAATGAACTCAACGATAATTATATGGATCGTTTATTGTGAAAATTAAAAGTTTGCATTTTTAGTAGACAATTTAAAATTATTAATTAAAATGTTTATTATTAACTTATCAATAATTAATTTAATTATATTAATTTCTTTTAAACTGATCGTATACATCATTTTCATAATTAACACATTGTTGACCGGCAAATTTATTTAAGAATTTATCTCATTTATCTCATTTGTCTCAACAATATAAGTAAATTTTAATCAATTTCACTTATTATTAAACTTTGAATATTTCTTTTTCGTATGATAAACAATATAACAATAATACAAAACTGCTTTTACTATTGTATTAGGTCGAGTCATAAATAAATTCCGTTTTTTATGAGACAAAAAATGGCGTTTCTGCGACTGATCAGTGCAAGACACCTTTCATGGAGATTTGTATTTTGCACTCTTTGCAATTGTTCAACGTATCTATTACATTTTGCTTTCATATTACCTTTAAAAGGTTCATCAAAGTCGGAAATACGTCCTGCACTCGGTTCATCTTTTAAGATCGTATCTCCAGAACGAAATTTTACAAACCAATTTCTGTCTGCCATATCAGTTATCAGTCCTGCACTGTATACGCTGTATATTTTTTCAGTTGCCACTTTAGTGCTATTACCTTGTTTCAATTCTTAAAACATTACATGTCGAATATGCATTTTTTACTATCCATTTGAGTGGTTAAGAAAAACGGTTAAATGTAACATTGACTACATAAAGAAACATGTGTGCAGATCACACGTGTTAGAAGTGAAATCTTCAAAAACTAAGTTTTGAGAAAATGAGACGAATACAAAATATCTACTGTAGAATAATTGTATTCGCTTCTTATTTAGTATCGCGGCCGTTTCATTGTTTCCCACCGCTTCGTTACATAGCCGCCTACCGCTCCGTTACATTTTTTCAAATGACACCCATTCTAAAGAAATTTTCACATCAAAAAGTTGACAGAGTGTGCAGACCACACGTGTTAGAAGTGAAATCTTCAAAAAACTAAGTTTCGAGAGAATGAGACGAATAGAAAATATCTGCTGTAGGATAATTGTATTCTCTTCTTATTTAGTATCGCGGCCGTTTCATTGCCTCAAACCGCTTCGTTACATAGCCGCCTACCGCTCCGTTACATTTTTTCAAATCACACCCATTCTAAAAAAGTTTTTACTTCAAAAAGTTGACAGAAGACTAACTGAATCCTCATCTATACAGTGATATCGAAAATTCGTTTGTTTCAGTGACTTATAATAGATAAATACGAAAAATAGATGTTACATAGCCGCAGCGGAAATTACTTATGACTCGACCAAATAATATTTATTTTCGTTGCGTTTTTCTTTTAAATAAAGCAATGTGAAAAAAAGTGCATCACGAGTTAACTCGTGACCGGCCAACAATGTGTTAACCAATCGTAAATATTATTTAATTTCAATGATAAAAAATTGAATATCTCTTCAAATATATTTCGTATTAATTCAATTTTGTTAATAAATATTAATAAGATATAAAAACTGGGAGAATAATATCTTTTATTTCAAACGTTAATTATACGTTTATAATATATATTGGTTAACTTAACATTAAGATATTGTCAGATGATAAATGTAATTTGAAATCTCGTTTAAAAAGATTATTCTCTTGTATGTTCATTCATTAACGGAATTTAAATTATATTCCTTAAATGTTGTTTTAATGAGAATCAAGAAACGTTTTAATATGTTTACATTACATAAGACGAATAATATTAAAGTTGTAGAATAAAAAAATGAACAAAAAAAAAAATAATATAATAGGATAATAAAATAATCATGAATTTTAATGAATGTATTAAAATGTTTATAAATGACTAATAATATTAAAATGACGTGACATCATATCTATTAGTATGTAACATACATATTTATGTACTATATAATATATACATATATGTTACCATTAAAGTGTAAAAATCAGTTATTTTGCAGATTAGCTAGGTAATGTGAATATTAATGACTTATAGTAACATATATATATATACACCTATATAGTATGTATAAATATATATAGATACATACGCATGTGACTTATTCTCGAGCAAGCATCTCATATGAAAACTACTTTGATAATAGTCACGAGGGTGAACGTGACGAACACACGAGGAGACTTCTAATTGAATCTAATGGTCCAATCATAAATTATCCGGAGTCTTTGCTCGAGCTTAACTTAATTGAGCTTTCTTTCGTATCCCCGTTATGTTTCTTAACAGATGCATTTCTATTTTCAATAAAAGATCAAAATTGTAAAACACGTAAGAAAAAAAAGATAAATGATTTTATTTGAAATAAAAAAAGTATTTAAAAAAAAAAAAAAACGGATAACGTGTATGATACGTTAATATGTCAAATGGATTATTTTGATTGAAACAAATATTTTTTACATTATACATTTTAATATCAAAGCATTTTATTGAAAATGTAACTTTGTATAATTAAAATAATATTTCGTATGATCGTTGAACAATAATTAATATGACGATATACATAACTTTATCAATTTTTATTATATCGAATAATTATATAGTTGCTGCTACATTGATAATGGAGTTTCAAAGAAAAATTTGTAGTCAAAATTATATTTGAACAATTGGATGATATGGAATTTCATAAAAATGATACGCTCTCGTAGAACAAATAAATGTAATTAAAAAAAAAATTATGTTAATACTATTTAAAGAAATATATTATCGATTTATTGTTATCTAACATTATTTGTTAAATCTACCTATCATTAATATTATTTCAACAATAAACATTATACGACGGTTTTGATAAACTAAAGATAATCATTTTATATTTTATTATCGTGTAAAATGATTTGACAATAGATCATCTTATAATTTCGATTAAAAGCATCGAGAGTTTGTATAATATTATTAATATTAAGATCTCTGGCAATTCGACCTATCTACTTGAATTTTGAATTTAGCCACCAGATAGCGTATTCAAGTACTAGAGATCCCAATACAGAAATATATAAATATTATCTATACGTTAACAAATATCACTCTTACTCTCGTTACTTTCACCGAGTTAACACGTTATCTATCATTTACGTCTATGATAACGGTTACGATCAATCGTTACCAATCAAGTGTCAACATTATCTCAGGCTAAGCAAGAAAAAATTCAAGAAATATCTCAAATATCTAAACAAGTCTGATTCTTGTGAAAATTATCCATAATATTTTCCTTCTTAATTTTTCTTTCATACCAGATAAGAAGTATCATTTGTGTTGTTTGTTTTGTAAAAAAAAAAAAAAAAAAATATAATAACGCACGTATATGTTTCCCCCCTCCCCCCATTTAAAGATGTACGTTTGTAAAGTATTATTTAAATATATAAATTTAAGAGGAATGAAGAATCGATAATGGAGTTTCAAAGAAAGTTTCAAGTTAAAACTTATATTTGAACAATTAGATGATATGGAATTCCATAAAAGTGATACGCATAATAATTACTAGTTGAGATTTCGAATTATTTACACGTATTTCCTGTTATTCTAGTACGCCTTCGCATTTTATTATTACAGACTAAACGTAGGTATATTCTAGGGGTTCTCAACGTGTTCTATGAGGTAAAACTTTACAATCATTACGTTAATTAAACTGTTAATAATTCTATAAAATTTATTTAATTTTTTTTATATCGCGTCTTTATATACATATTTTTGTGTATCGATTTATGTAAATTATCAATACGAGATTGAATATACGAAAAAGAAAAAAAAACAAAGTCATTATCATCTCATGTCAGAGAATTCCGTTATTTCTTAATTTAATGGGAAACAAAAATGCCTGATACAAAGTTACATTATTTTAAATAGGTTTGTTGATGGTGGAAAATATTTGTCTTTTTATCATTTTTCTCCATAAATTCGTTTCCCATGTTATTTTGAATAGAATAATATTAGCGTAAAAAGAAAAATGTTTGGAAAATTTCAGCAATTGCGAGCACTGTATTTTTCTTTTTTTTTAATTCTAAGACATCACTAATAACGAAAATAATTAAACCACTCGGTATATGTACATATATGTTTTTATTATAATCATAGTTTTATTTATTTGTATAACGAGTTACGTCAATAGAAGAAAAAAAAAAAGGGATACGTAAAATTATAAAAATTTGAGAAACACTGTTAAAGACTAACGGCAACGTTACTATGATACTGCGATGAAAAAAAAAGTTTCACTGTGGAATGGCTGTCGTCGTCGATAGAAATTGCATTAAGTACGATTATACGATTAGAAGAAGAAGAAGAGACAGTAATTATAATAAAGATTATGTGGTAAATGTTAGGAATTCGTGTCACGTGCGGTATCGTGTAGATATACAACGAGGATCAAAATCAGCAAGTAGAAACAATTAAAAGATACTTGCCATTTGTAATTTGTAATCAAATATCATAGATATATTATATACTATTATAAAGAATAGTAAAAATAATAATAATAATAATAAAGTGTTGACGAGTATTCATTATAATTTGTACATATCTATTAATCAATGTTACGCACTTATGCAGTTAATTTGATGATCTCAATAATACCGTATTTTTTAATAACAATAAATTTATTACTTATGTTAAATTTAGAAATATTTTTGTCTAACGTTAATAACCGAATCTTCAAAATTTGTTCATTATAAGAAAGAAAGTATTACTCAGCACAAAAGGTCGGATAATTCAATAATAGGTTAGGATCGTAAAAAGGCTATTAAGGCTGATTCCTAAAATGTGTTCTTAATCGTAAAGTTATATATCTTACTTTTCAATTTAAAATTGAAAATTTTCCATTTGGTTAGATTTGAATTATATAAATTGGAGATTCCAATTGTCCCTAAGTATATATCTTTGATTTTATTATTTACGTTTTATTATGCTCATTATATTATATAAATTGTAAACACATTTCAATGCAACGATATTATATCCTATTGTTTTATTTTTCTTTTATATTATGTTAATTATTTAATAGTATGTGTATATGACATTTTCTCTTGAAACAATTTATTGAAATCATATTAATTAGAGTATGGTACAAAATGATAATATAAAATCTTGTATATCTGATATAAATGGGAAGATAAATGAGATGAAAAAAATGTATGTACAATACATACATATCATAAAACACGTCAGAAACTAAGAAGAATGATGATTTATAAGGGTAGGGAAGGAGGAGGATAAACAAATTGAAAAAACAATTACTCAGTCATCCAATGTTTTGTTTATATGCACATATTTCACTTCTCACAATCATAGCCGGTAATTTATATTTCAATGTTGTTATTCTATTAAAAATCTTCTTCTTTTTTGTTTCAACGAATTTCTTGTAAACACATATTTGTTTCGTTCAAAAGGTTATTATTGTATTTCTTTCTAGTATACTTGCGTAATTGTCTTCATATTCGCAGTCGTCTTCAAACTACAGAAGATGTAAAACGATATTAGTTAAGATAAGTATCAAATTTATTTCTCATATATACGTCTGCGCGTTTTTTTCTTTATTGTTATGCAAATGATATGCATATGTACACACGAATCGCGAGTGTGTATATTGTTAGCAAGAGATATATCTATATATTATTATATATATATACATATCTATCTATATAGATATTATCATCTAGATATTTCATGATATATATCATAGATATGATATATTATCATAAATAGACACACCTATCTATATAGATAAAAGAACTATCTTAAAAAAATTAGTTCTTCGATTGGCCGCTAGATTATCCACGTTTCTCACGAGTAAAGCTGTTTTATAAAAACTATAAAAGATCTCTAGCGTTAGAAACATTTACGATCATTTTTTACAGGATGATATTTGTAGCTCTTTATTTGTAAAATGATGAACTTTTTTACTTAATAAGGGGGAGCTAAGAGAAGTAGAGCTTTCACAGTAAATATTAAATGAACATTTAAAATCAAATACATTTTTAATAATTAATAGTATTGAGTTTGAATCGAGAAAACTTCATAACGTAGAAGTACACCGATTGTACAACAAACCGGACAATTATTGACGTTTTAAATTCACGCCGATTAAGATGGGCAGGTCACGTGGCGCACGTGAGAAAGGTTCGAACGGAAAAAGACCACTGGGGATAGACCGAGACGTAAATGGGAGGATAATATTGTATTACGAGAGATCTTTAGGAGATAGGCTACAAAGACCGTGAATGGAAAGGTTGCGCTCAGGGACGGGAACACTAGCGGGATTTAGTATTTGTGGCAATGAACTTTCGAGTTCCTAATGCTAATTAATAATAATAATAAAAATAATATTATTATTATTATTGAATTATAATGTATTTTTTTTTACAACAACTTTTGAAGAGTAAATTTGGTTAGAATCGTTGTAATTCAAAACTCGATGAAACGATTAAATACGACCAAAATTGTTCCATTCTTTTTCAATCATCTAAAAGAAACTAGTTACAACAATAAAAATACTTGAATCTGTTGACCCATGATAAAGATATCTCAAATTCACAGAAAGACTATCATCTACCTGAATTTCAAAAAAGGATATATTATATTTACTTAGGTTAGGACAGAGGGTATCTTTCCTATTATAAACATTCTATATGATTTTTATTTCTATGGCTATCGCATTGAGCATTCCATTTTTATTGATAACATTTGGAAAAGTGTTGTTTTTATCAGCTATCCCATCCATAGATCATATCGGTGCCCTTTGTTATATGTGGTAACAATATTATACAATTATCTTACTTTTTATACTCTACATTCGTCTCATTCTTTCGACGCTTGGTTTTTTAAGAAGAGTTTTAAGAGTTTTAAGAAGAAGATTTTATGAATGATATTTTTTTGAAATAAATCCAGTAGTCTGCATTCGTCCAGGGAATCGTACACGCTGTCCTGATCTGGTTTGGAATCGTTAAGGTTCCTCTGTCCCTTCATGTTACGACTGTAAACTTCTACCTTGGTCTATCGGTATTAGAATCATTGCTGTTATCGACCTCTCTGTTATCATATCGTATAGTTTGTTCGCACATAATGTGAGCAGTTTTCAATTAGATCTTCTTTATTTGTTCGAACTTTGCACACTTGTAATAGTTCATTACAAATTTTATTTTACATTGTACTTTTATGAACATGAATATACGTCGTATGATTTACGAGTCCGGGTGTTAATGTGTTTAGTTTTTATTTTGCATATTTTATTTCACTACTTACTTACTTACTTATTTACTTACTTACACTTATACATGAGTATAAGAATTTTTGCAAAATTTCTACCCAAGGTTATTTTTTCGCAAACTGTTGGATTTTTGGATTTTGTAAAAAAGTACCAAGGAAAGTTTGCAAAAAGTTTACAAAGTTTGAAAAAAAAAGAATCGAAGTCTCTCATAAATGATCATGTTATTATCGGAAGGATTTCAATGTTAGAATTGTTTATTGTCTCAAAATAACTAAACGTTTTTAAGTATATTGAACAAATGTGATTATACATTAAAATTAGTAATTTTTTTTTTTTTTTTTACGAAAATAACAAAGTTATATGCGAATTCAAAAAAGAATAAATTGAGATTCGTTTTTAAAATTTGTTTTTTTTTTTACAAAAAAAAAAAAGAAAAAAACTCTCGTAGTTATCCATTCTTATCGCTTCCTGTACTTCAAAAACCAATATTTTGTTTGTCATGCTGTTCTATCGGATCTAATCTACGAATCAAATTTCAATTTGATACCTTATATATAAATAATCATTCGTCTCTTATAAATTCATATATTATCTAGATGAAATATATAATTCTACGTGTTATTTCATATTTAAATGGGTCAGTATAATTATTTCTAAGTTTAGCTAGTAGTCATTTTACGAATTAACAAACTTAACGAAGTTATTACTGACAAAGTATGTGTGTGTGTTTGGTAATTATGCGATTATGAAAGTAATAGCCCAAAGTGGTATATGTTTAGTTTTCAAGGTATATTCAAAAATTTAACATTTTATTATACAAAATAACATGTTTATATATTGAATCATAAAATATTAAAAAAAAAAAAACAAAAAAGAAGAAATTTCCATGAAAAAAAATAAAATGAACGAAATATCGAATGATCGTAATATCTTATATTAATATAATATTAATGTATAATATATTTTTTTTAGTATAATTGTAAAGAAACAACAAAAAGAGGGGAGGGGGGAGGGGGTAGGGGTAGGGAGGGAGGGAAAAAAAAGCCTGACGATGACGTAAAACTGCATAACCGAAATCGTATCGCGTTCAGAGACCTCACCTTTATGCATTTTGCATTCGCAATAGAGACCGCACCTCTTTCGGCTAGCTAACTAAAATATGTGAAATGTGCGAACACGTGAGTTCCTCACGTAAGGGAACGCATGGATCACTCAACGATACGATGATCGTGAAATACGCGAGTTGCGTCCGGATGCGGAGCCAAGAAGAAATGAAACGGTACGACGTATACATTCTTACATACACACTTGTCATACTAACGTAGGCCAACCTTCATTTGGTACCTTCTTTACAGATAAACATAATCGTATGATTTTTTTTTCTTTTCTTTTTTTTTTTTTCAATACTATCGATCGTTGTTCGAACGTATTGTTTTTTTCAATGGATATCAATAAAATGATTATTTCGATCGTAATCATTCATCATATAAAGGGGATTTCATTTAATTTATCAAACAAATATATCTCTTATATAATATTATAAGTTTGTATATAGTAATTAGGTATATTAACATAATCTTATCTAAGATTCGAAAATTATGATGGTTAGAAATGTTAAAGTTCTTTTCTTTTTTTTCTTTTTTTTTTTAATTGTTATAAAATATATATATATATTAATATTATTTTATAATATATGTTATTTCCATGAGTTAAGTTTAAATGACGGCTTATTTAATATCCCTCTTGAATTATTATTACAGCAATTTGAATCTGTTAAACGAATAAATCTCGTTTATATGTATACCTTGACTTGTAATAAATTAATATTCAGACGTGCTCGATTACTATAGTACATACTTCCTATATTTTCTTTATATAGAGGTATGATATTTATCTATTGATATTTATTCATTCATTCATTTATTCTTTGTAGAAAACAATTGATTAAAAATTTTTCACAATTATATTTAATCTATTAATATCAATTGAACTTTACGTATTTTCTATAAATGATATATAAAAGTAAACCAAAAACAAAACATGTGTTCTCTCATTTGAAAAATTGGTACGTGTTCGTAAGTTCTCGTAGTATTCGTAATAAGATAGTTAGTTTGCACGCGAGTGCGCAAGGTTAAGGGGGTTCAAAAATGATTATCAACTGTCTTCTTCATTCGATGTGGGCGAAGTTAACATTCTTTCGTCCTAAACGAAACCACGAACAACGGTGAGTAACACTTTGCACTAATTACCAGAGTACACTTACACGCGATATTTTAAAACGAACTTCTTTTTTTTTTTTTCCTTATCTTGCCTTTTTTTTTTTTTTTTTACTTATTTTCAATGACGTTGTATTTATCATTTATCTGTACGAAATTATATTAGAAAATAAAAAAAAAAGAAAAAAGGTCGGTAATTTAAATAATCAAACGTCGAAAATTCGCATTTCTTTTTGTAATATTTTTCGAACTAAATAAAAATTGTCATTTATTCGATTATTTTTTTGTTTTTTGTTTTAAATCGATATTATAGCATTTTGTATACGATAAACGAACGATTAAATGATATCTTCCAATTGAAATTGGTACGTCTCGTGTACATCCGCTCATGCCAAAAAATATTCATTATTAACGATCTTTGACCAAAATTAGTATGAAGACGTCAGATCGTTTTCATATCGTTAGTTTTGTTAATCGAGTAATCTTAAGTTTAAGGATACTCATTATCATATGCATTACATATCAACATATATATATATATATATAAAAATAAAAAAAATATATGTAATAAATATAGATATATAATTCGATCGTTTATTAACGAAGGTCTCGCGTGTTAAAGAGTAATGTATTTACGTCGCATAAGTTTTTAAACAACCTTCCTCGAGCAACGACACGAGAATGTATGTGAGAGAACGAGATAAAAGGTGGTGGGGTGGTGAACGGTGGGTGAGAAAGGTTGTGAAGAATCGAACGTTCTCGAAGAATATCTACGAACGGATTCACGCTTATCGTAGAGTAATTATTAATCACTTATTTTATTTTTTTTTTTTTTTACGTAGACAAGACAAAAAAAGATATGTAATAAGTAATAAATAAAAAAAATAAAAAAAAAAACAAAAAAACAAATATGTATGCGCATCTATCTATCATCGAGTGTGACCACCACCCACGAATAATCTTTTGCTTAATGACGATTTATCGATATCGTGACGTCATCTTCTTCGAGATATCGTTTTTATTTTTTTTTTCGACATATCGAACCATCCATTTTAAATACTTTATATATATATATATGTATCTATGTACATATATGTGTACTTATCTATACGTATAGATGAACAAGTACGCGTATACTTATGAAATCTCCACGTAAACAAGTATTGTAATTTATTCGAGCAATATTTATTAGAACATTCCTTTTATTTTCCTTTTTACAATACTTAAACTTACTTGCTTTTTACGTAATTTTTGTTCAACAAATTATTATCCAATAAGAATTTATTCATGTATCAACGTATATATCTTATCTATGCACATACAAATGTATTATATGTATCAATGTTTGTATCTATTCACAAATGTATATAATGTATTTACGTATTTTTCTATATTTACAAATAGAGAAGTACACGTATTTTATATACTTAAGAATACATTCATTTATAAATAAATAATGTAATAATTTGTTGCAACATTTTTCAACTTCCTTTTAAATATTCAAACAAAATTGACTCTTCTTACGTCATTGTTAATGATCATTATTAATAACAAACTCTAATTTAATAATTACACTACTTAATAGTTGATATAATTTTCTTTAACAATTTTAATCAGAAAAAAAGAACGTTAAAATGACTCAGGAAGTTCGAATATGATCGACGATCAGTGTCGATTCAATCTTTGATAATTTCTAAATGGAAAATAAAAAGAAAAGAAAAAAAAATTATTTTATCGTGATTTACGATCTTACGAGGAAATTATCACGTCCTCTGAATTTTAGATTATTTGTCAAATAATCAAATTTGTCGCAGAAGAATGATTTCGATTTTAATCGATATAAAATACAAAATAATCCCATGTTAAGTATTATTGTTTAAGTTACTTGAATCGTCGATTTCAAAATTTGTAAAGAAAAAAAAGAATATAACAAAGTTTGACTTACAAAAATATGACTTATTATAAATTTCATACTATCCAATCCAATAAAATATAATCATATATTATATATATATATATATATATATATATATATATATATATATATATATATACAATAGTATCCATACTATTCTCTGTTCACAATTTTTCCTTTTTTCACTTCCCTTCTTGTTTTCATCATTTCTTCAAAATCTTTAGCATTACAACCGCTTGTTTACTAATTCATCTTGTAAAGGAACATATACAAACACAGTTTAAACCTAGTCATTGTTAATTAGACCTGGATACGAACTCGGGTATATATATATATATATACATAATATAATATCATATAATCAAATTTTGTTAACTTAATTCAGTATCGTAATTATACACAGATTACAATTATGCTTATAATTTGCGTATTACATTGATCCATTATTTAATTAAATAAAAACAAAGGAAGATTATAGAAATAAGCGTAACGTAGCTCTTTTTATAACAAAGAAAATAATGTGAAAAAAAAATGTTTAAAACAAATTTCATACTATCCAATTCAATAAATTATATCATATAATCAATTATTTTTTAATTTAATTCACTATCGTCATTACACAGATCATAATTATGCTTATAATTCGCGTATAACATTGAACCATTATTTAATTAAATCAAAAAAGAAAAAAGGAAGATTATAGAAAACAAGCGTAACGTAGCGTCTTTTTATAACAAAGAAAATAATTTGAAGAAAAAAAAATTAAAAATGTTTAAAATAAAACCGCGTGTACAAAGAGAGACAGAGAGAGAGAGAGAGAGAGACAAATGGAATTCGAACGGATGTCACGAATCCAGCGATGTATTTCAACTGAGATTGACACGCATAAATTGATATTAGTTAACGTCAGTAACCCTATTAATGATGTCCCTCATTCATGTGTTGTTCTCTCAATTATCATTTTCTCATTAAAATAAGTAACATTAAAAGGATGAATACAGTAAAAAAAAAAAAAAAAAAATAATAATAATAATAATAATAATGAAAGGAAGAAGTTTGGCATTTATTGATTTGGTGAGTGACGTAGAGAAAAGGCGGAGTTAGAATTAAGGTGGAGTTAATAAGTTAGAGAAAGAACGATGGAAGGTACTTTCACGAGAGGATACTGCGCATGCGCGGCCAGCTTTCGCGGGCCCAGACGAAGCTTAGTACGGAATCTTACGATCAGTTTCAATTGCGAACTCCATGAGAGTAGAAGGATTGTTATTAATTGTCATTCATTATTTTCACAATAAGTGTAATTTTTTCATCGATGTCGTTTATTGATTTTGTTTCTCGATCGTATTTTATTATGTCATATTATGTTTAGAATGAATTACACTAGAGAAAAAATGCGAGAGATTGAACTTGTTAATTAGACCAACAACAACAAAAAAAAAAAAAAAAGAAAGAAAAGAAAGAGATAAGAAGAGACAATAAAAAGTAGTATACTACTAATAAATGATAATCTGTGTTTGTGTGTTGTGCGTGAATCGAATCTAATCGAATATTATTGAAGAAAAATTTGTTAATATTATACATTTCAATAATTACCTTTTTCTTTTTTTTTCTTTCTATATCTCATTATTCTTTTTTCTATGAAAATTCGAGACTTAACACTGTATATTTATCGTTGACAAAAATATTTGAATAATAATAAGTCGTCGTTAACTTTTATTGGTTGCGACTCTTCTCGTCGTCTTTTGTTATATTTTTATATGAGCGCGCGTTCTCTGCGCGCACGCGCGCGCGCATTAGAGCATCAAAACGTATTACAAATTCGTCTTTTTCGTTATCGTCGTTGTTGTTGTTGTTGTTGTTGTCATTATTGTTTTTGTGTTGTCAAAGTGAGAACAAAAAGAAAAAACTTAGCGGGAAAATTTGGCGATTGTCTTTTCAAAAATACGACGATATATATTTAACGAACATCAATAAAAAAAAGGGGCCGAAGATATGTTGGAATTTTTCGTTCAACATGCCGAAGTTGGTGGGTAACAACAAAATAATTAATATTTTTTCATCTTTTTCTTTTTGTGTTGTGTGATTGTTTCTATGATTTCATTTTTCATCCCTAATACTAGAAGTAACACTTATTTCTTGCCACATCTTTAATATATAAAATGAACATTAACCCTTTAAGTGCTAAATACTTTTAACTAAAAATGTTTTTTTAGAAACGGAATGATTTATTATTAACCAGATTCTAATAATAAATAATATTTAATAATTACAATGTTTTTTTCTGAATATCAATTAAATCATTAATATTAATATATTACATTATTTTACATTATTATTAAGAAACACGTATATGCACAGTTCATAGCACTCTCTCTCTCTCTCTCTCTCTGTCTCTCTAAGGGTTAAAAGAGTATTGAAAAATATTATAATTAAATTAAATAATTATCATAATATATCGATTTGTTCAATAAAAAAATTTCAAACTGTAAACATGTTGTCATTGTTGTATAGATATTTACTTATCATCGTGTATTATGTGTCAAGTTGTCTTGCATTCACGCGCTACGTTTGTTTGTGCACACGTACTTTTTTTTTTTTTTTTATTTCTTCTTTTTTTTTTTTTGACCAAATTTCAACAGCATTTTCTAACGAAATAACGACCTTATCGTATTGCTTTCTTTTTTTTTTTTTTTTTTTCTATAAAGATAATATATTTGTCGGAGCCAACGACGATTGCAACCGTTTATCATTGATTTCAATTTAAGTAATACTGACAAATTATTTATGTTTGTTTATATTGTTTTTATTAAAATAAAACATATATATATATGTATATATTTAAATAAGAATACTGATCAATTTGTAACGTATGCGCGAACGATGAGAAAGAGAAAGTTTATCGTGTCCGAAGATTTTTAATCGACCAACGATAAGCAACGAGAAAAGCCGAGTTCTTGAAACGTATCAGAGAAAATAAATAGAGTTGCATTCCATGCTTTTCTTCCTTCGTAATACAATAATCTGTTAAAACAACAACTTTCGGAATATTTTTCAAGTGAAAACTTCTTTAGAATCAGGGTGATCTGAAAATCGTGAAACGGAAGAACGTGAAACCGATGAAACATAAATAATTCATTCATTCATTAAATTCAATATTTAATTTAATACTATATTATTTATGTTCTATATATTAATTCACTCATTCATTAAATTTTATATATAAAAATACAATGTGTTACAATATGTTTGTCCACTAATAATTTCGAAACTAATCAACTTATCTTAACCTTTGCTTACCATCCTTCCTGGAGTAACACGCTTACCACACCCGGGCGAGAAAAATCGTCATAAAAAAGAAACTATTGCATAGATTTACTTCAACATTTTTTTGAAACTTCTTTAATACTTACTTAAAAAGACTATATAGGTTTTATAGTTTTCAATTAAATGTAAATATATTTAAAAAATTATCAAAGTTGAACAATTGAGACAAATGACTCAATGACACAAAAAAGATCTGGGTCCTTTGGACCAAGTGTGGTAAGCAAAGGTTAATGAAATTTATTTTATTTCAAGTGATTTGTTTCAACTTAGCACATAGCACAATTTTTATCGCGATTTTTTTTTTTTTTTATTACTTTTTATTACTAATTCAAAGATTTTTATTTAGAGATTATCTAGGTTCTGTATTACGTCTCGAAGCTTGGTTTTCTTTGAAGGTTTTACTTCTATCGTGTGTGATTTGCACACATCTGTTTTTTTAGATTAATTATAATATTATCCATATATTTTTTACAATTAATATTATACATCTATTTAGTAAATTTTTATTCTAAAATATTCTGTTATATTTACACGACACTTTTAAAAAGATTATTAATCAATCGACTTATTTTATTAAGGTAATTGATGTGACATTTTCAAACATTAATTAGCGAGTAATTAATTAATTATCTACTGTATATATCAAGTTTAGTTCTATTTTTTCAATGCTAATAATAATATTTCATTTTTAATCATGAGAGAGAGAGAGAGAGAGAGAAAAATGATATTTCATTAACAAAATTTCTTTTTAAAAATATAATCACTTTGAGTTAAACGATTATATTAGTAATATATGAGAAGAGCTTGAACAAAATAAGATTAGAAGAATTTGGAAATTGTCGATCGATTCGAGTTGATAAAGTTGATAGCCGATTTATGTCGTAATTGCAATTAATCGTTAAAAACGCGTTTTTAACGTCCATCGATCGTAGATAAGAAATATAATCGGACAAATGGTAGTGAAAGATTATCGACGAGCAAACACGAAAATAGTCAAATCGATATAAATTATATAGGTTACCGATTATTCTATCTTTTATAATCTTATATACATATATATACACACATTTTTACTCTTTCAAAAAAATTCTACATGAATGTACTATAACAGTGGTTCCCAAAGTGGTCAATGAAGTGATTCAGGGGAATGATGATGGCCACAACACAGGTGTGTATACAGGTGCAGTTTGTAGAGGGGGGAGGGCGATGAATTTTATTTTGAGTTACTAAAAAAATGTACTATGTAAACAAAAACCTATACATTATCTAAATACACATGGATGAATGTGTGAATGTGTCCTAGCTACGATAATTTGACGTAATTCGATAGATTATGTACGGACCAATCGATTAGGTATGTTCTTATCTTCTTATCTCTCTCGTTAGCGATATATAAGAGAAAGAAATATGTAGTAAGATTTTTTTTTCACGATTAAAATTCTTCTATGTTAGAAAAAAAAAATGGATGTATCGCAATATGATTAAGGTATAATTTGTTTTTCATTTTTTTTTTTTTTTTTTTTTTTTAAACGAGAAAATTTACAAAAAATACTTTCGATTATTTGATATTTATTTATTTTTTTTTTTAAAGATTAACAGCAATTCTTTTTTTTATTTTTTACTTACAACGTAACACCTGGTCTATCATCTTGTAGTACGATTAAAACATTTTCTAAGAATTTTTTTTTTTTTTTTTTTTTTTTCATACAATTTCATTACGAACCATTAGTTTTTTTTTATTATTATTATTTCTCACGTGAAAGCGTTATCGTGATTGAATTTTTGTTTCTGTTTGATTAACCAACGATTGTTCGGAAAATAAAAAAAAAAAAATATAATTAAAACTAACGTAAAACATTATCTCCTTAACATCGCTTTTATACTCAACTATCTTTACAACAAGTAACAATAAGTAATGATAAAGAGAAACTTTGATAAATAAATAATATATATATATATATATATATATATATATATATATATATATATATAAATATTTATATTTTTGTTAAATCATTTCTTATTTCTTTGGCAAAATTCCTTTTTTTTTTTCTTCTTCTTCTTTTTTTCTTTCGTCACAATTTTTTATACAATACACGTACACACATATATCATATGATACATATGTATACATACACGTACATATATATACATACAAATGTACTTATCTTTTCTACGTATTTATAAATAGGTACTTATGGATTATGGACAGTTATGCTTGGCTGATTGGCCAGTTCTTTGAGTAACTAACGTGCTAACACGCAACGTCATTTTTAACGATGTCTCTGACACAATGTGTCAATATTTTCGAATAATTCTTTTCTTTTTTCTTTTTTCTTTTTTTTTTTTACCAAATTCGGCCCTCGTATTTCTAATTTTGCATTTCGTATGTATGATGATAATCATTTCATCAATATTTTTCAAAACTTCTTACGTGCTAACAGAATGTCTTCCATTTCTGCTATCCCCTAACCTCCCAACCCTAAAAAAGTAAAGAGTAAAAACGATGGAACATATTTAAAAAGAAAAAATTAATATTTAATCCTTTTTATCTAAATATTTAATCATTATTCATATTATATAAAATGTATATGTATATATTATATAATATATATATATATTTTTTTTTTCTATTTATTATTTAATATTATATATTATTTATTTTTTATTTATTTAATTAAATATATATATATATAAGGTGTATATATATCACGTTGACGCCGACAGCGATTTTTAGTGTCTGCGCTGTGGGGCGGCACTCGAATCTAAGATGCGCTTCATCTGGCGGCGCGTGATTATTGCTTGTTCAAACCTGGACCAAGGTGGACCACCGGTGGTACGCGCCGCCCGATGGGACAGTCAAGCGTGGACTACCGGTGGTACAAGCCGCCCGATGAGACAGTCTAGTGCGGGCCACCGGTGGTACGCGCCGGCGTGAACGTTTTAACTGGTTAATATATATATTTTGTATTCAAATTCTTATAATTAGATCATTATATATGCATCAAATGTTCGATTACTCCGATCATTTTTAATTCGAAATTTGTCATCGATTATAATATGTAGCAAAAAAAAAAAAAAAAAAAAAAAGAAAAAACAAAACAATTTTAATTGCGTATATATTTCTTTTCTTCTTTTTTTTTTTTCAATATATTTCTACACATATTTTCTATCCTTTCATTTCAATGTTAATAATATACTCCATCTTACATATGTGTATTCATTTTATTAAATGTGTTCGCGATAATGAAAAGAATAAAAAGATTTTCTGCAATTTCAAAATATCGTTGTAAACAAGAAAAAAGAAAGAGAGAGAGAGAGAGAGAGACTACGTAAATGGAATTAAATTTTATGCGTTTTAAACGTTGCAATAAGAAGAAAGCCGTAGATTTGTTTTGAATTCTGTCATTGCGATTAAATACTCTTGAGATCTTTTTTATTACTCATCAATGGGATCTTTCTGTATATTCACCATCTTAATATTATAAAATACACGTGAAAACATATATATGATAATATGTATACGTTATTAAAATTCTAATAACTTTGTACACCCATTGCAACTGTTCGTTGAATATTTTATTTATTTTTTTTCTTTTTCTAATAGATCTGTCGCAACAAGTGTGTCGTATGAAGTAATTGCAATATAATTTAACAAAAAAAAAAAAAAGAATATATTTTTTTGTTATCTAGTAACAATAAACAAAATGTTTACCAATCTTATTTGATATTTTTATTAAATGGTATATTTATTTGTCATCATTGAAAATATTTATCACATCAAATATGTTGAGTAAAATGTAAAAATGACAAATCTTTTGAAACAAAAACAAAAAAAAAGAAAAAAAGAAAAAAATAAGCAATAAATTTGACAAATTGAATTCATTTAATTATTACATTATATTTTAATTGAATTTATCTTCGTTGTAAGTAAATAAGATTAAAATTGTGTTAAACTCGTCTTGGAATCTATAAAATTGCTATAATGTTTCATTATGTCTTCATACATCGTAAAACTACGACAATTTGTAGTAAAATGTTGAAGATAAAATAATTAATTGTGGATAAAGTGATATGATGATTTTTATGATACTTAAATAGGATTTACAAGGTACATTTACAAATGTGTAAACAAATATTTGCTTTTTGTTCGAAACACTTGAGCAAATATGTTGGATACCTATTTAAGATTCTTTTATTTTTTATTTTTTTTTTTATTTATTTTTCTATCGTTGAAGCAACAATTCGTGTTTATTAAATTAGAATTATCGACGTGTTATTTTTTTTGTCCTTGTTATATAGAATCAAATAAATTATATATTTGAAAAATAACAATTTTTGTTTTCATCTGTATGATAATTGTAAAATAATATATTTTACGTATTTTTTGTTTTTTTATTTATCATTATTATTTAATATAAATATACTTGGTGTGCCCCGCCACGCGTTGCTGTGGCTCACAATCAATCCGATACACACGTCTTTAAGTCAACGAATTACCTTATACCGTCTTATTGCGATTATAAATTGAGATATAAACTATCCTATCTTTCAAGTTGGATGAAACTGCACACAGTGTGTAAAATTTTATTCAAATCGGTTCAATAGTTTAGGAGTCTATTGCGGACAAACAACGTGACACGTAATTTATATATATTAAGAAGATAAGATAGATCAATATAGAACAATTATTAAAATATATATATTTAGTATATGTACTGACGAAGCAAGTACAATTAAAATATATATATATATATATATATATTTAATAATATAACAATTATTGATACATAAAATATCAATAATAAACTATAATATTACACTATAATTAAATTAAACTTTAATTACTAACTAAACTAAATTAATTATAAACTCTATAACTAAATTTAATTAAATAAAACATTATAATATTACTATAATGTTAATTAAAGAAATATAAATGAATATTTATCTGTATTAATAATTTCAAATTCTTTGAACAATCTGCAAAAAGGATGATATTAATTTTTAAATAACCGTGTTAAAAAAAATCAAAAATGTGATTGATTTAAAATTTTTTTTTTTTTTTTTTTTATTATTATATTTACCCATTAGTAATCTGTCTTATTATCTAATCGTTGGTAGGTGACTTTTATTCCTTTTTTTTTTTTTTCTTTTTTATTAACGAATATAACGTTGGAAGTGCTTCGAGGACGTTCGAGAGAATAAAAGGTCGGTGTAATAGAGTTGACTACGTGCAATAAAGTCATCGCTATCATTCAATTGAACACTCCGGTCTTTCCGAGGTACAAGAGCAGTGGGACGCTCTCGGAAAATATCGGAGAGACTGAAGAAGAATCACGCCGACTTACTACTCCTCTGACTCACTTTTCTTCTTCTTTCTCTTTTACCTTTGATTCCCAACACCTCTTTTGCAAGAATCTTTGCGGACAAACATCACCGAGAGTGCCTTCTCCGACCCACTTATTTCCCCTTCCCCGTCGCCCTCCTCCACAAGATTTAACCCGAATAATTTTTCGCACCAATTGGTTAGAAATTTTATACAATAATACAACCCCGTCAATTTAAACGCACAATAACAAATGTGATAATAATCTTATCAAATAATACATTCATTTTTGATAATTTTCGTAACACTTAAAACCATATATTGTAAAAAGAAAAAGAAAAAAAAAGTGTGCTATTTATCTTTTGTTGTTTTTTCTTCTTTTTTTTTTTTTCTTCTTTTTATCGATACAAGGAATTACGAAAAAAAAGGGAAAGAATATTTTGCAAATGGAATCATTCTTAATTTTATATTTTTTATATTTTATATTTATTGTTTATTCGTTACTTCTTCTTATTTGATTTTTTTTTTTATTTTTTTATTTTAGTATTATTAATTTTACAATTAATAATACTATTAATTGTAATAATTATAATATATATAATAATTAATGATATTATTAATTGTAAAATTAATAATACTAAATTGTAGAATTATTTCATATGGAATAATTCCTAATTTTATATTTTATATTAATTGTTTATTCGTTACTTCTTCTTATTTGATTTTTTTTTTTATTTTTTTTATTTTAGTATTATTAATTTTACAATTAATAATACTATTAATTGTAATAATTATAATATATATAATAATTATTAATATTATTAATTGTAAAATTAATAATACAAAATTGTAGAATTATTTCATATGGAATAATTCCTAATTTTATATTTGATATTAATTGTTTATTCGTTACTTCTTCTTATTTTTTTTTTTATTTTTTTTTATTTTAGTATTATTAATTTTACAATTAATAATACTATTAATTGTAATAATTATTAATATTATTAATTTTACATATATAATATTACATACATAATATACATTTGTATTTTACATATATAATATATAATATTAATTTTACAAATATAATAATTATTAATATTATTAATTTTACAATTAATAATACTATTAATTGTAGAATTATTTCAAATGGAATAATTCTTAATTTTATATTTTATATTAATTGTTTATTTGTTACTTCTTCTTCTTCTTCTTCTTCTTATTTTGTTTTAGTATTACTAATTGTACAGTAATAAAAAAAAAAATTAATAGATTTGTAGATTAATACATTTTTGTAATACTATCCTTAATATATTTAGTACTGTATAAAAAAAAAAAAGAAAATCTGAAATTTATCATTTTTATATGTGTGTGTGTTGTGTGTTTTTTTTTATTGTTGTTCTATTAATGAATTAAACATTATCTGACTTGTTTCTATGTAATATTTTTCATGTTTATGTATACATATTATAAATACACACACATGTACTAGTAGTATACACACAACCTTTTACGTTCATATTCCGTTAAAGAGAAATGGCTTTCTCTTCTTATACGTATTGAGTGAGATGAGTACGATTTTCAATCCACGTGGAAGTTTCGTTTATTTCACGCATTCTTTCCATCTGGAATACACTATTAATAAAATATGTCCTTGAATTTTTTTTTGTACAATCTTTTTTTTCATTCTTCTTTACTCTTTCTTACATACGATTTTACAAATTGTTCGATCAAATAAGAAAACAGAAAAAGAAACGAAATATTATTTCTCGAATTAAATTTTTAATCAATTATCAAATTGAAACAACAATTATTAAGATTTTTGTATAAAATGTATTATTTGAAAGAAGAAAACATTATGTAAAAAAAAAAAAAAAAATACATTTATTTATTTAAAATTATTAAATATTAATTATTAAATTTAATCAATTTATTATTTTATTAATTGTAATAATTTTATCAATTTTATTATCATTTATTAATTATTAATAATTATAATGTTATTATTAATAATTTATTAAATTTATTTCAATAAATTTAATTTTATTAAATTAATTATATATTAAATTTTATAAATTATTAAATTAATAACATTTAAATAAATTAAATTATTTTATTAATATGGGAACAATGGCGGGATTTGGTATTTGCGACAATGAACTTTCGAGTTCCTAATGCCAGTTAATAATTATAATAATAATAATAATAATAATAATAATAATAATAATAATAATAATAATAATATATATAAAATATAATTATTTAAACACATATAAAAAAAAAAATTATAAAAATACATTATGTTACGTTCCATATCAAATACCTTTATTAAGGTTTACATTTTATAATCTTATTAATTATATGCTTATAACGATTAATATTGACGAATATAATTCAACGAATATATTGACAATTGAAGAAATCATATTAGAAATTATATTTTTTCATATATATATATATATGCGTATTAATATAAACGGATTTATTATAATAAACTCGTAGATCATGAAAACGATGTAAAAAGATATTCATATTCGTGTTTTTCATTCACACTTGCGAGAGTAACGAAACCGCACGAGAAACCACGAACACTCATTGACAGTGTTGAATATAATAAAAATCGGTCGACGTTCGATTATGTGTTTTCTATTCATGATTATTTTTCAATTTTTATATTTATTTTAGTTGGGGTCGATATTAATTCAAAACAAATCTGATCTTTTTCTTTCTATTCTTCTTCTTCTTCTTCTTCTTCTTCTTCTTCTTCTTCTTCTTCTTCTTCTTCTTCTTCTTCTTCCTCATTCTTTCTCATATTCGAAATAATTGATCAGCAAAATTGTTAATAATCTTATAATAATTATAATAATAATAATACATGACGTTTGAAAAAATGTATTTTAAAGGAAAGAGAAAACAACAAAAAAAGATTTAAATGAAAATATCAATTATCTCAATTTCGTATATTTTTTTTTATTAAATTACATATCAAATAAATGTTTGTAAATAAAATGAAATCTGACAAGTAAAACGCGTCAGTGTATCAATACTATACACTAATACACATAATAGTACTACTATACACATAAATTATGTGCCCATAATTATGAAAGTGGTCTAAGTGAAAATGAATAAAAAAATGAGTTGTTTATCAGTTATTACACATTACATTATTATAAACTAAATAAAATTCAATGTAATTTGAAAACGATATTATCAAAAATGAATCGTTAGATGATAATGTTTGTTATTTCAATATTGTATAGAATTCATATAATTTTCAAGTATAAATCTTTAAATATCGATTAATATTCACATATATCGATTAATTTATAATAATCTATAAATACAAAAAACAAAAAAAAACAGAAATAAATATAAAATATTAACAAGTATTGTATTGAAACAATTTTAAAATATATTATGTACCGAATCAGTTTTTTTTTTTTAAATTTTTGATTTCTCACAACAAGTCACTCACCTTATTGTAACAAGAAAGAGGAACTAAAAGACAAAAAAAATGAAGAAGAAGAAGAAGAAAATTTATTGAATTATTGAACATACAGGCGAGAGTATCTGTTCCTGGATCATTCAATGCTACCATAGATGGAAAACAGAGAACGTGTATTTACTTTGCTTGACCCATTATGGCGCAGTTCTTTTTCAAGGTAAACTTGCTGAACTAACCTGATGCTGTTTCTGTAGGTTTCTACCAAAAAAAAAAAGGAGAAAAAATAAGAAAAAGAAATAAAAAAAAATAAAAAAGAGAAAGATTAAAATGAAATGATCGACGTTGTTTCGATCAGATGGAAGATAAGATTAATTTATTGATTGTGGATGATGATGATGATGATGATGATGATTATGATTATGATTATGATTGATATGGCTTATAATATGAGCAATGTTTTTCGGCGAAAATATCAAATTCGCAATTTTTTCGTATTTCCTCGCTCATTATGTGTCATCCGATAATGACAAAACAATGTTGATAATATATTTCTTTTTTTTTTAAATATATAATAAATATATAAAAAATATAAAATATATATGTTTATAATATTATATAATAAAAATTATTATTTTATTATATATATATATATATATAATATCTTTGTTCTTTAATATATATAAATTACGTGTCACGTTGTTTGTCCGCAATGGACTCCTAAACTACTGAACCAATTTTAATCAAATTTTTCACACTGTGTGCAATTTCATTCAACTTGAAAGATAGGATAGTTTATATCTCAATTTTATTGTGAATTATTTGTTTATTAACAAACAAGTCATGATTATGTATTCGTTGACTGGATTGAGTAAGTTATGAGAGAATGAAGAGAAAACCAGATGATTAAAAGAATTTACGAAAAAATTTGAAGAAAATCGTATTTAAAACAAATAAAAACAAAACGAAACAATAATTTTGTTTATATAATATGAAAGTGGTTTAAGGTTTGAAACGAATCATTTATCGGTACGATAATAATACGAAGGTAATGAAAGGAAAGTAAACAAGAATTTTATCGGGTTAAATAGAACTCATCCGAGATAGAAAATTTCATTAGATGATATATACGATAAAATGCTTTTTCTAAAACCGAGTAGTAATTAGTAGCTATATTTATTACATCGATGGCATATACGTTTACGTAAACAATAGGGAAGAGCAAGTGGTATGAACAAACTAGTGTGATGTCTATTATTATTATCATATACGTATCTTCTTTTTTTTTTTCAAGGTTATTTTTAATTTTTTTCTCTTTTTTTTTTTTAACATTTTTCCAATTTGTCGAAGTGTAGTATTTTTTTTTTCTATACAAGACAATAATTATAATAATTGCAACGATAACAATTAAATGTATATGTATATAAATTCATTTAATTTACTTAAAAATAATGTAATTTATTGTTACTTTACAAATTCGTGAAATAATTAGTTAAAATTTGTAGCAATAATTATGCTAACCTATTTTTTATTATGAACAAAAAACCAGAATTACATATTTCATTAGGTAATATATGAATTCGTAAGAAACGAGTAGCTATTATAATGATATAAAATATATCATTAAATAATATAAAATATATAATAAAAATAAATAAATAAATAATAATAATAATAATAATAATAAATAATATCAAATAACACATGAAATAATATAAAATCGAAATTTGATTTGTAAGTTAAATTCGATATAATCACCATGACTAATGGAACATTTATTTTTAATATAGAATTTAGTATATAATCCGATTCTTATTTATTATACTTTTCCAAAAACACCTATATATACTTATTTCGAATAAAAAATCTAAGATTCTTATGATTAAAATAAATTATTCAAATTAACGATGTAACATATATATATATATATATAAATTATATTTTACCATAAAATAGGAGAATATCATTAAACAATATTGTTCCAATATATTATAAATAGATTACCATATAATATATGTACAAAATCTAACTTCCGTAAGTATGTAAAAATAAACATACATACATACATACATACATATATTAATACGTTTATAAGTGTTGGAAGAGAAGCGTGGTTGTAATCGTAAAAAAGCTCCCATCGTGGTTTAATATTCGTCCATCAAACGTGAAGGCCGTGATCAGTTCTTTCGAGGACACGTGAGTTCGTAACGTGTCTTGCACTTTAATAAATACTCTCGCTTTATCCCTCTTATGCACATATAAACACACACACACACACACACGCAACCTATGTATATACGTTTGTTTGTGTTTATTTACATGCTTTCTTTCTTTCTTTCTTTCTTTCTTCTTTGTTTATATACATATGTAGAGATACAAACATTCCCTCTCATGCATACACACACGTATACACACACAGATAGACATATGTATTCATTTGTTTGTTTGTGTTTGTTGCTTTCTTTCTTTCTTTAAGAGAGATATGAATATGTTGAAGAGGAATAAATTAAAGATTTATCCTTTACCTTTGATTTCAGCACTTTCCACGGATGATGTGAGAGATGACGGGACTCAAGGCCACGAAAATGAGACCGGTGAGTGAGTAGTACAATTTTAACCCGTTTATCGGCTCATTTCTCTAGCGAAAGCGTCATCCATCCATTCAAATAACAACATAAATCTACTATTGCATTTGTATGTATTAGATCTATGTATAACTATATACATCTCGTTGTATATGTATGTGTATATAAGTGTGTGCGCTCGTGTATGGAATCAGGGAGAGAGCAAGAAGCATCTTTTATTTTCATTGATTTTCTCTTTTTCCATGGTATAGTTATTATTATGATCAAATCATTATCTAGATAAAATATTGTATTATCTCGATTTATATATTTATTATAGATATATAATATATATTATATTATATATATATATATATATTAATATTATAATAATATTATATATTATATTATTAATATATTGTATATAATTTAAAGTAATATTAATTTGTATTATTTATTATATACTATATTAATATTAATAATATTATATATTATATTATAATATTATATTATTATATTTATATTATATTTATATTATTATTTAATATATTATATTTATTTATAGATATATAATATTATTATTATTATTATATATATATATATGTAATAGATATACGTAATTCGTGCATTTATTATGAATTTTTTTTCTTTCTTTCTTTAAAATCCTACATTTTACGTTTTAACGTTAAACACATTTATATATAGAGAGAATTAAATATACTATATATATATATATATATATATATATTAATATATAGATTGAAATATAAATGATCTAATTCGTCCTTCGTTCAATTCAATTTAATAATAAACGATTACTGTCGATTATGTAAATTACATGTGATTTTCTATTTCATTTCTCAAACGTTCTTTCTTGTGTTACGCGTGAATTCGCAGAAAAAGTTTTCTTCCGAGAAAAAAACTTGTTACCGATTAACATCTCCGTTCGGTATTTTTGTTGCAGAAATTACGAGGAAGACGTAAAACAAAAAAAATATATACATATATTATCCACATACATACATATATATATATATATATGCATATGCAAAAAGGAAAATGGAATAAAAGAGAGAAAATAGAAAAATATATATTAACACTAGATATACACCACCATTTTTTAGTATACCTATTTCTACCACACTAGTCAAAATGGATTGGGTGTATAAAAAAAAAAACATACTTTTTGAGGCTTCCAGTCTGTATTTACTGTTAAAAAATAACAAAAATCAAAAAAAATGTTTAACAATAATAATTTTAATAGATACATTGTTTTTATAGATATTTTTAACCAGTTAAGTGTGGCGATCTGTGCGCAGAGTGCGCGCGCTCCGGTGCGCGTCGCGATAATCAAACGATGACGAATATAATCGTCAAACACAGAATAAAGTGATGACGCTGTTAAAATATTGAATAGTCAAAAAAGAAACGACCTTATTTTACAAAATGAACAATTTTGTTAGTAATGTACACACACACAGAGTTTCATTGATATGAACATATATTTATACATAATAAAAGAAAAAAATTAGAGAACAAAAAATCGAATCTTTAATAGAAGTTACAAATTTATTCTCTTGACTTTTTTTTCTTTTCTTTTTTTTTTGACCTCTAAACATTTGAAACATATTAAAATTTACGATGATAATTTAATTTTCGACAAAAATTACAATTGAAACGTGAAATTGTAAGAAACATTTGCGCATGACGAATATTGACGTATTAACACAAGATTTTGTCATGATCTCCATGACGGATATAGTCGTCGAACGTTAATTTAACTGTTTAAATAACAAAACGTTTAATTATTTACAGAAAATCAAATGTTACATGAAGTAGACATTTTGAATTAAAATGGCGTCAAAATCAGTCAAAATGACTGGTCTGATATATCTAGTGTTAATATATATATATATATAAATTCAGAGTAAGAAATTATAGAAAAAGAACAACAACAAATAAAAAGAAAGAGTAAAGAAGGAATAGAGGATAAGAATAATAAAATTAAGTGTTGTTTGTTTGTTTGTTTGAGTAGGAGAGTGCACGAGCGAAAAAGTACAAACGACTACTACTCTTACAATGTATACATTTGGTACAGGGTCAACTGGTCCAGTTCTAAGTGAACGGCAATTGATGCTGGAACATTAATACCCGTAATCCAACGATAGACACGTTTCATTACCCAAAGCAAAGATTTATCTTCTTTCTCTTGCTTTTTATTTATTTTTTTTTGTTAATTTTTTTATTTTTTTATTTAATATTTCCTTTTTCATTTTAAATCATACAAAATGCTTCTTCTCATTATCAACGTTTGTGCTTCTTTTGTTGTATATATATATATATATGAGATTGTCGTAAAAAATTCATTCTAATTTCTAATTACATTAGAAAATTGTATTTACGTATTAATGTTTTTTTTTTATCATCTTCTCGTTGAATTAAATATTAAATTTTTATTTATTAATAATACAAATTGATTAGATATATCAAATCATCATCAAACTTTCATGTGTACTGATTTCCATCTCTGAATATCTTTTGAACGCTTAATTTAATCACCAAAACATAAGACACCATTTTTATAGAGCAATTAATTATCTACAAAAATTTGTATCGCGCACTTTTTAATAGTCATTTATTGTCGAGTTATAAAATTCATTAAAAAAAAAAAAAAAAAAAAAAAAAAAAAAAATGAAATTTGTTTTTAAAATAATCAAACTTAAATCTTCAATATCATTCAAAAATGGTGAGGTTTACGGAAAAAATATATAAGATATCTTTTTTTGTAGAGCATTAAATTTCCTACAAAATTTGTCTACAACATTTTTCTGTACAATCAATAAATAATGAGGTATGAATTTTAATCTATTAGACTGAAAAAAAAAAAAAATAATAAAAAACTGCGATGCGGAGGATTTTCCTATTAAAATTAAGAGCTCATATTTGGTGAGAATTTTTTTTAAGATGTCTAGCAACCCATTTTTCTGTGGCACTTGTAAAAAAAAAATAATTGATTTTTTTGTAATATCCTATATATATATATATATATATATATATATATATATATATATATATATATATTTTTAAATCGGTGCACAAACATTCCAACGGTAATTCAATATAATTTATGTTAGTCTCGGTAGAATTATCATTTTACTTTTATTTTTTTATTTCTTTTTTTTTTTTTTATTGTATACTATTGCAGTTACATAAGGAACATCGGTGTAAAAAAAGTAAAGTAGACGAAGAAATAATTATTTTTTTCTTTTTTGGAGAACATGATCGTTACTTTTTCAATATACGTTTCATTAAAATCTTTTTATTGAAGATGTTTTTTTGAATAACTATATCGAAAAGAGAAATCACTCTCTCTCTTTCTCTTTCTCTTTCTCTCTTTCTTTTTCTGTTATTATCAAAAGGATATTGCCATCTTCTCTATTTACTTCGAAATTCTTTGAGCGCGTCTTCCGTGTTACTTTTCAGTTGTAATCGAATTGTAAAGAAATAAGGATGCATTGATCCTTCGTCAATAATTTGTATGTTACAGTTTTTCACATGTCTCTTATATCATTCGTATATTCGCTACATCCTTATAATATACTGCGTTTCACATCAGCGTTAATCGGATTGATTATGTTCGAGATAATGGTATGATGTAAGTGTAGTTATGTTAGTTACGTTGTTTCATTCGGAGATGAAATCACTCGCATTGTCTTCATTATTTCCTTTAAGAAATTAGCCTAATACGTATTAGAAATATATTTTCTCTAAGAAAGAGAAAATTAACAACAACAACAACAACAACAACAACAACGAGTTTACAGTAAACTGTTAAGAATAATTTCTATTAATCGAAAGTATACGATAAAATTCTTGATAAAAATGAAACATTTATATTTTTTGTTTTGTTTCATTTGTTCTTATTTTATATTTTAAATTTAAATCTAAATAATTTTCTTTTATGAAGAATTGATACATTTTTGAATAGGAGATACAAAGAACTAATAAGAGATGATAGTTGTGGTAACTCAATCATTCGTGTCAGTACCGTCGGTAACGTCGGTAATGTCGGTAACGTTAATAAAATCAATGACATACTCAATATCGGTAATACACCTATCGTCGATAATGTAGAAATCATGTTCCATTATTGGTAATTTATCATATGTAGTAAATAATATCCACTGTAGATCTAAATAATAATGTTCATATAACAATTTCATTATTTTCTACCGTTGATAATAAATATAAATCGTTATTAAATGTCACACAGTGATTTATATTACAAATACATATACTATATATATATATATATATTACCAATATAAAAATAAATATTTAAAATATTCATACATTATAAAATAATTGAAATAAAAAAGTCAACAAGTGATAATTAAGATAAGATAAATTTTAATACCAAAACAAAATTATATATATATATATATATATATTTTTTTTTTTCTTCTTATATCAATATAAAATAACGTTAACTTTCTCTCGAACGTTCATAAAATAATATTAAACGATATAAAGAATAAACAATTGAAATGATCAATTAGGTTGGTAACCTCAAATGAAAATTGTCCTAGAATATAAGCATCTGTATTTTCTTATCATTTTCTGATATCAACATAAACCGGCATAGTTCAATCAACGGTTAACCTCTTCTCTTATATGACAATCAACATTAGTTTACCGCCAGCTGCTTCTTAGCCCAGTACGTAAAGTATAGCAAACGAACACGTGACTTTTACACTGTGCCAGCCAATGGCATACAATGGACGACACGCGCCATATGCTTCTCATCCTATTTTCTCTCTATCTCTCTCTCTCTCTTTTTTCCATTTGTTTTATCTTTCTCTTTCTACAACTCTCTGTTTCCCATCGCAAAATATTTAGGCAAAATGACACGTTAAAAGACGTATGTATGTATTTTTTAAATAACGATTTTTCACCATCCCATATATTTGATCTTTTATTCGTAACGATCATCGAACGTTTTTTCAAATCTTTGTTATTTCTTGTTCTTTTTTTTTTTTTTTATTCTTTCCGTTTCTTTATCACGAAAAAAAAAAGCGATTTCGCATTCAACAAGTCAGTTCACAGGCGTTTAATAATTACTCGGCTTAAATGGCAATTACTCGTGTCGTGTCCTTTCCTAGCACTTTAAAGAAAATATTACTGTGACGCGTTTCTACGTCTGTGAATTAACATTGCACGAAATACGAAACTTTTATTCTTTCAATGCACGTGTTTTTTATTTTTTTATTTTTTTTTTTTAAATATGTACACATGCATTTATTATATACTGGGTCGTTATTTATTAATATAACTTGACAACACAATTTTGATATGTATATCATTCGGTTTAACTTGAAATAAATAAAAGAATATAAAACAACCAATTTTGTTAAAGTTTTACATTTAAATAAAATACGGGAGAGAGAGAGAGGGTCATTTAAAGTTAAAAGAAAACAAAAGACAAGTTTTTGTAAAAATTCTGTACAAATCTTATATTACATTTGTACGAGAGAGATACCTTTTTTAAAAACGATACATTATATCCTATATTCCCAGAAATTGTTTGTCATATTTTTGAGAATTCTTTTTTACCAATGTTTATCGTTATAAAAATGTATATTTATATATTTATGCATGCATAAACAAGATAAAAAGATAAAACAGTATTTTTGTCTACCCATTTTTAACATAATCGGTCTTTTGACGATTACGAATAAAGAAGGTCGTATTTTTGCCGATTGAATGTAACTACTAATCGTTAATTTAAACATAGGATAAAACGTAAAAAAAAAAGAAAAAAGAAAAGAACACGATTATAAAAACAATTTCAATATTTTTACTTGTAAAATGAACGAAAAGAAATATAAACGAATGGAAAATTTTGAATGAAATGTTTAAAAAAAAAACGATCGTTTAACTATTAGTAATACGTTGAATATTAAATGCATTAATGAACAAAATATTTTTTATTGAAATTAAAATAATAATTCATCAATGAATTTTCAATTAATGACAATTCATTGATTGATAATTCATTATTCGTGTTGATTTAACAGAATCATGGAAAACATTACCAAGTCATGTGAAAAAATGAGCAATTTATTTGATCACATACGAAAATATTATTTATAATAATTGAAATAAAATGTATATGTATACATATACATTAAAGAAAAAAATAAATAAATAAAGAAAAATGTATCACACATTCGAATTCGCGAAAAATTGTCCTCGTAAGAGACAGACTAGCAGGAGACAAGATTTTTTTCTAATTATAAACGTTTTATTATTCCGAATAGCAGACAGACGCTTTGAAATATTATGGAACCGATCCAAACAGTAAATTCAATATTATCTAAATTTAGTTAACATACGCGTGTTACCTACTCGCGAATTTACCAATGCGCAGATAGAAAAATGCAAAGATGAAAAGATACATTTTTCGTTTTTTGTTTTTTTCGACGATTTGTTAAGATTTTATTTATTAATTGAATTTTGAAAAAATAACAAAACAGATCACACACGGTAGAAGTGAAACCTTCAAAGAAAATCAAGCTTCGAAATAATTGAATTGTAATACAACGCCATCTATTGAAAGAACGTTACAGAACCTAGATAACATAACTCTAAATAAAAATCTTTAAATTAATAATAAAAAAATACATAAAATATAGATAAAAATTGTGCTATGTGTTAAGTTGGACAAAATCACGTGAAATAAAAGCAAATTTCATTAAAATAAGTTGAGTAGTTTTGGAATTATTAGGGGACAAACATATTGTGACACTGAATTTTTATATATAGAATTAAATTATATATTGAATTTTATTAATTAATTAATTATTTATGTTTCATCGGTTTCACGTTCTTCCGTTTCACGATTTTCAGATCACCCTAATTCTAAAGATGTATTCATTTCAAAAAAATATTGTAACTAACCCTAGTAGCACAAAATATTGAAAAATATTGAATACATGTGTATTTAATATTAAAAAGAAATTCAATGTCTTTTTAACCATTTGACCTATTATGACGTAAACCCTACGTCATGATGTTTCTGTCCCAAAACTGAAAGTGACGTATTCTATATGTCCTACCAACACGCTGAATCGCTGCTTGAGAGTTAACACCAGTCTAAAATTTTCAAAAAAATCCATTTTTTTTTTAGCTTAAAGTGTACTGTAGATATCTATAAACAATATGCACTTGGTCTCGAAGCAAAAAAAAATTTTAAACATGTCAAAATCTTGGTTTTACCGAGGCGCTTCGAAGCGAAGCGAATTGTGAGAATGGGACACTGTAGCGTTGGTTAAAGCGTAAGGAGTTTGTATAATATTATTAATATTAGGATCTCTGGCAGAGGTGTGGTGTAGCAATTCGACCTATCTACTCTAATTTTGAATTTAACCACCAGATAGCGTATTCAAGTGCTAGAGATTAGGGACCCTATAGGAGGGACGCGCCATGTACATTGCTGGGGGACAGGAACTCGTGTAATCACGTAATTGCGCGCGAATGATTCAAACGATAAGTTATAGGTTAGGTTTGTACATTTATAATTGTAATTATTAAATGAGTAAATTAAACTTACACTTATAGAAAACTACTAAAAAAAGCAAAACAATTAAATATAAATATCACAATAAAAACTATAAGTGTATTCCAAACTTGAACTAACCACAGCCGTTTAATACATACTAAAGATAAACATGGCTGCGCGATGAAACGGAAGCTGTCCCCCCCACATTTTCAGCCTAGCAATGTACATGGCGCGCGTCCCTCCTATAGGGTCCCTAGTTAAAACGTAGCGCAAGGCGCCGCCATTGTGAAGTTAGCGTGTAGGTCAAATGGTTAATATTAAATACACATGTATTCAATATTTGTCAATATTTTGTGCTACTAGAAAAAGAACATATGTAGATGTACTATGTATCACGATAATACTAATTTTTATCATGTTAGATATGAAATGATTACAATTTTATTACGAATATAAACATTATTTAACGATCTTTTGTTTTATGTTTCTTTCAATATGAATTACGTACAGTGTACAACACACAAAGTTACACACACACACACATACGCATGAAAGTTTCATTGAAAATATTAACATTCCTAATCATGTGAAGGACTTCTAATATACGTATATATATATATATTTTTAACACGTCATTGTCATTTACGTCACTTTTACAACGTCAATATTTGCAAAATATAGAAAATCTGAGACGTCATTTTTCAATGCTTTTTCCATCGAATAAAACCCGTACTCTAACGCGAACCTGGGAAAATCTATTTTTAATCGAATCGATCCATCTAACGGTCACTATGCTACGTCACCTTTCTTCTGTGTACTACGATACTTCCGTATGTTCATCGAAGATTAATGGAAAAATTTTCAAATTCTTCTATCGACACATAGAAACACACGTTCGATATTTTATCCCTATATCCTTCTAACGTTTAACTCTTTCAAACCGTAATCTTCTTTGTCTCTTCGTCTTTTTTTATTTTTTTTTTATTTTTTTTTTATTTTTTTTCATTCAATAAAGCTTACTTCCTTTTACCTATATCGTTTGAATCGATACAAATTTATTGACTTTTTTTTTCTTTTGTCATAATATACTTCTTACTTATAATAAGAATTATTTGTAAAAATAATGAACAAAGAAAATTTGTTAACATCAAACAAAAATCTCTTCTTTTAACACTAGATATATCAGACCAGTCATTTAGACCGATTTTGACGCCATTTTAATTCCAAATTTCTACATCATGTAACATTTGATTTTTGTAAATAATTAAGCGTTTTGTTATTTTTAAAAATGTTTATAAATCCATTTATCTATTAAAATTAGATTATTGTTAAACATGTTTTGTTATTTTTGAAAAATGAAATAAAAACTGGAAGACTTAAATAGCATTTTTTTTTTTTTTTATACATCAGTCATTTTGACTGTAAATGGTGGTATATCTAGTGTTAATACTTTTTCAAAAAAAAAAATAAAATAAAATAAAAGAATACTTGTTCTATTTTTCATTGAATTTATCGAATTCGTTTCAAAGTAATAAATCGATTTATTTAAATAATAATTACTTACAACACAGCATTTGTAAAAAAAAAAAAGAATGAAAAGGACAACAAAGGATTGTTAAAATTTCCTCTTCCTCACATTTCGTTCTTGAGAAAAAAAAAAAAAAGTAATTTTCATTTCCTTGATGCACTCTTACTTGAAATTATTTTCATTTGAAATTGAACAGGAAACCATTGTGGAGACAAAAAGTCGAAAACTTCAGTCAATTTTCAAAGTGAGTATTATAGTAATTTTTTCTAAAAAAAAAAAAAAAGAAGAATCTTTTAAATGGCAAATAAAATGGCAAAACATATATATATATATATATATATTGAAAATTCCTCGAAGCAAAAATAATGTCGGTGAAATTCAAGGATATCCAGTAAGCGGTGATCTTGACCGTTATACGCTTGAAAGTTCATCCTCTCTTTTACATCTATGTATCTCACATCAGTTAATTCTTTACAGCATAGAATTTCAAATAATAAAATATCCCTATGTTGACATAGAAATTTGATTACATTTTCAATACAACTAAATTGATATATTTTTTTTTTTTTTATTAATAAAGGAGCTATTACCTATAATGTAATTAATGTAAAAACATAAAAACAAAAAAACAAAAAAAGGGGTAAATAACCAATTGCTTTGCATAAATAAGATGAAATAGAAATTTATGAGCACGTGTTGTCAAAATTGCAATAATATTTCGAGATGGGATTAAAAATGTTCCATCGGTTTGCATTACACGGTGTATCAAAAAAGTTGGGACACTTTTAATACCATCGTGCCTTAAAAATAATTAATATCGTTTCTACGTATATGTTTCTATTATTTTGTTCTATTTTTTTCTTTTTTTTTATTGATTTTTTTTTTTTACCTTTTCCTCTTAATCGTAAAATCACTTTATATAACATAATCTATATAATCATATATCTCTCTCTCTATCTCGTATTATTATTTATTGTATTTTTCGAATCGATAGATATATTATTTTTCATTTTTCAAATTAATTATGAACTTCGATACATAATCCGATTATCATTGATTAACCACACTTCGGATTGATTCAACATTTTTTGGGGGTTGGGGGGTTGGGGGGTTGGGGGGGGGGATTTTTTTATTTTACATTGATTGTGTTCTTATATATCTTGTTATTGTTTTAAGTTAACATTAGATTTAAGAAATGTTTTGTTCAATCTTTTTTAATGACTTACAAACATTGTTTAAATAAAGGATTGAATAGAGGATAGTAATTAATATTTAAATATATTTTATTATGTAATTAAAAAAAACAACGTATATTTTAAAATATATAATATTTAAGTTTTATATATATATATGTATCAAAAAAAATTTGAAATGAGTCGTCAAATTGGCTCAGTTCGTAAAACTAGTGATTAATAACCAAATAGAATCTAAATCAATTAGTTACATTATCAATACCAATGTCTTTTCGTTGTTTTTACCTTTTTTTTTTTTTATGTTTCATTTTAATTTTGTCGTTCGATTTATCTTAACAAAAAAAAATAAAAGAAAAGAAAAGAAACAAAAGACCATCAGTTCGTCAATCTAGTGTTAATAACCAAATAGAATCTAAATCAATTAGTTACATTATCAATACCAATGTCTTGTCGTTGTTTTTACCTTTTTTATTTTTTTCTATGTTTCATTTTTATTTTGTCGTTTAATTTATCTTAACAAAAAAAAAAAAAAAAAAAAAGAGAAACAAAAGACCAAGATCAATTTATAACGTTAACCTATTTATTTAATAATATCGTATTATAAAATGATAAGAACGTAAAGAACTTTGTAACGCAAATCTTAAGCTGGGACATTTTAGATAGCCACGGTAAATTCCCAATCGTTAGTGATCGTAAAAAAAGGCTTCGAGGAATTGTACTTACTTGTTTAGAGCTTGAGAAAACCTAGAAATCTTTCTCTTTCTCTCTCTCTCTCTCTCTTTCTTTCTTTTTTTTTCTCTTCTTGGTTGAGAAAAGAATGATCCCATCACGACGTGAAATCATGCTTTTTGTTGACGTAATAGCGTGATCAGTGATCACACTCGGACAAACTGGTGTTTCTTTCGCCACGATCAGAATTCTAGACACAAGGTAAAATCGTTATCATAGTAATACATTAAGGGAAAATTCAATTTTTCATCAAATAACTATACTTTGGATTATTTCTATATACTATATATATATAATCTACAAGTGTAATTATAAATAACTTGAAAGTTGATCAATTGAATGAAGATTTCCAAAAAAATTTTAATAACATAATAATTAATATATGAATTTATTGATGTGTTTGAGAGACCAAAAAACAAACGATTTATTAATTGAATGAACATTTCCAAAAAAATTTTAATAACATAATAATTAATATATGAATTTATTGATGTGTTTGAGAGACCAAAAAACAAACGATTTATTAATTGAATGAACATTTCCCCAAAAATTTTAATAACATAATAATTATATATGAATTTATATGTGTTTGAGAGACCAAAAAACAACGATTTATTAATTGAATGAAGATTTCCAAAAAAATTTTAATAACATAATAATTAATATATGAATTTATTGATATGTTTGAGAGACCAAAAAAAAACAAACGATTTATTCCCAATACCAAGTTTCTTGTCAAATTCTCATAAATATATTCTGACAAAATTATCATCAATGTGGATACCCCATGACGATCAGCTGGTAACGAATAACAAATAAATTTAATTATTTATCATTTATATTAAAACATGAAAATTGATCTTTACATATATATAGGATACTCACTTATAAATTTCAACTGAAAGTATTTAAATAAATATAAATCTATAATAATGTATTACATGAATAAATAATTAATTATACAATTTTCATTTTAAAGCGAATTGATTGAATGAAATGATGATTGAATGATGATGATGATGATGATTGAAATGAAAAAAAAAAAAACAACTTTAAAAGATTAACTTCAACACCGAACTTGTCTTATCAAATTATAGTAATTTATTAGAGGAGAATGAAATGGAAACCATCAATGTTTGACCCTTAAAAGAAGCAAAATATCCTTTACCAGGACATCAATCATTCTCAAATATATATTATCGTTTATTTTTAATTAAGTAATAAATATTATATATATATATATAGTTATAATACTTATATAATAATATATAAGTATTAATAATATAATATAAACATTTATTATACTTATATTATATATATTATATATATAATATATATAATATAATATTATATATTATAATGTATAAATATATATATGTATAATACTATACTATAAACACTTTTATATATATTATACTCTTATAATAATATAATATAATAAAATATAATATAATATAATTAATATAATAATATGATATATATATGTATAATACTATACTATAAACACTTTTATATATATATTATACTCTTATAATAATATAATATAATAAAATATAATATAATATAATTAATATAATAATATGATATAATATATATAATATAATATTATATATTATAATATATAAGTATATATATAATACTATACTATAAATACTCTTATTATACTTATAATAATATAATATAATATAATATATATAAAATATAATATTATATATTATAATATATAAGTATATATATATAATACTATACTATAAATACTTATACTCTTATAATAATATAATATAATATAATAAAATATAATATAATATAATATAATATTATATATTATAATGTGTAAGTATATATATAATACTATACTATAAATACTTTATTATACTCTTATAATAATATAATATAATATGCTATTATACAATATAATATAGTATAATATAATATAATATAATATAAATAATATAATAATATGATATAATATATATAATATAATATTATATATTATAATATATAAGTATATATATTTATATATATAATACTATACTATAATTACTTATAATACTCTTATAATAATATTATATAATATAATATAAATAATATAATAATATGATATAATATATATAATATAATATGACATAATATATATACTAATACTGTGTATACTATTATATTATAATAATAATATTAAATAAAATATAATCTACATTTATATATATATATATATAATTGTATGATATCGAATTGAAATATTTTCTAAGATAATTGTTTAAAAATTGGTATATATAGTACAATAGTAAGATGAAAAATAATGATTGGTAATTGAAAAGGATACAAATCGAGATGTCGATGGCTCTTGATAGTATACACTAACTGTCGGCCAGCTAAAGCTTACATTAGACCAGCCAAAGCCAAGCTCTGTTTCAAAAATAGTATCTCCAAAGATTTGGGGTAGCGACACGTCTCTCATGACGCACGAGACTGTGTCTCCCCTATTCCCCCCTGCCCCTATATCCCCTCTCATAAACTCTCTATCTCCCTTTTTCTTAAAGTGTACGCAACCCAGATGCAATTCTCCTATGCATTTGCAAATCCTTCTCTCGAATTTTCTTAATGCATCTCATATCTGTATAAATTTAATCTGTATAATCTGAAAAAAATTAAAAGAAAAAAAACATTTCATCGTTTACTTTTAATAATTTATATATAAAAATAGAATTTCTATTATTTTTTTTTTTTTTTTAATACAAATAATAAAATATAATAATAAAGATAACAAGATTTCGATATATATCATTGAGTCATGAAAGAACAAACATTGAAAACTGCAATTTAATAAATACAAACAAATTTTGAAAAATACAATTTGCAATTATTCGAATAATATGAAATGTAAGACGAGTTGATTTTTATTATTTAAAAATAATATCGTACGAATGAACGATTTGTGGGATGAATTGTTTGAACCGTTAAAGATAAAAAAAAAAAGAAAAAAAATAATTGGAATGAATAACGTTTGGTTAAACAACAACATTTGACTTATTTATCTTGAAGATTTGAAATCGTCGTATTTGGACTCTGTATTAATCCACAAAATTGATTTGATTTAAATAATAAAATGATATCCCACAAGAGTAGAAGATTTTAGATTAAAAAAAAAAAAAAAAAATAAAGAATCATACAAAACAAAAATTACTAACAATAAGTATTATATAATACTTTTGTAAAAAAAATGTAACCAATTAAACCTTGGAAATTTGAAACCGTCATTTTAACTCTATCTAATGCATAAAATAAATTTCATTAAAGAATAAAATGATACGTAGACAGGAAGTTTTCAATAATTTCATGACTAGAAAATAAAATGAAAAGAATTAAGTAATATTTTATTATACATAAATGGCGAATGGAAGATATATCAAAAAGTTTGAAATAAAATAATATTAAAGATCGATCATTCATTCATTTTCAATGCACTTAATATTAAACTTTTGTTCAAATATTAATATAAAAGCTTACAAAATATGACTGTATACAAGATTTGATCAGAATAAAAATTGATTATTAAAATAACCTAAAGATTTGTAGCCATTAATCCAATAAAATGATTTTACAATAATATTTTGAAAAGAAAAAAGAAATATTTGTCATGTGGAATAAGAGTTTAAATCTTATTATAAGGAAAAGAGAGAGAGAGACAGAGAGATAGAAAGAGAAAGAAAAAGAGAACTTGTATTTTAGATATAAACAACGGCGTCAAAGTATCCTTTGTCGGAAAAATCGTTGAACGTTCTCGCCAAAACACAAAGTATTTGTCCATTTTTTTTTTTTGTTTTTGTTCTTTCTTTATCTTTTTGTTTTTTTTTTTTTTTCATTTACATTTGGCGAACTTCGTATCGGACGCACGTGTGAACCTTGTTGTTGAAAGCACAAAGGTAGCCTCGTGCAAGACTTTAATCAGTGCTTAGATACATACATATGTTTTTTTTATATATGTTTATCAAATATGTAATTACTATTAAAAATAGATATTTAATCAAATTGTTTAAATATTAATTTCTTGTATAAAAAGAATTTTTTTTTCAAATTTTTTAGAATATGTCTAATCTTCTTCTTCTTTCTTCTTAATAAATTTATAAATTGCGTGTCACGTTGTTTGTCCGCAATGGATTCCTAAACTATTGAACCGATTTGAATTAAATTTTGCACACTGTGTGCAGTTTTATTCAACTTAAATGATAGGATAGTTCATATCTCAATTTCTAATAGCAATATTATTTTATTAATAAAGAGTCATGATTATCTCTGTTAGTTCGATAAGATTCTAACAGATGGCGGTATAAGGTAATTCGTTAACTTAAAGACGTGTGTATCAGACTGATTGTGAGCCACAGCCACAGCAATATTCTCATAACTTTTTTTTACTAATACATATATATATAATAATATAATGTAATATACAGAGTGTCCAGAAAAAAACAAACTAAATATATAAAATTTACCATCATTTCACAAATCAATCGCATTATATTTATGCTAATTTTCGTACAATCTAACCTTTCAAATGAAAAATATCCTCGAAAGATTTAGATTAAGTTTACAAATCATCTAGAGATAATTTCGATCAATCTGATACAACATATGACTCATTTCTAATAGATATAATACAAACAAACGATTTGTCAAAATTACATTACCAACGTTACAATAGATCCAATTAAAAATTTAGAAAAATCTATTAATCATGAAAATCTTTTAATTATCTAACGAATTAATGAAAAACTTCATTCGTTTTATTTTATCATTTCAGATTCCTTGGAATCATTGTCGCCTGTCGGTAAGTTAAATTGCATCCTTTTGTCCGTCCAATAGAAACGATATATATGTTATTAGAATCCTAAAATTAAGCGGCTATAGCATACACTACTCATAATGTAACCAAAAGTTCGGACATTTACGATCGAATAAGATGATCTTTGTGGGGGTTTGGTTATTCGAGATTCGACAGGAGCTCTATTTTCATGTGTCGTAAAGACCGATATACGGGGGCCCTCGTGACCAGACTCGTTTACAGTCTATTAGTTTACACCTCGATCATAAGCTGGTACAACGGTTATGTATATCTATATATATATATATATATATATATGTACGTGAGTATTATATTGGTGGGTGGGTGGTTGGTTGGTTGGTTGGTTTGCTGCGATGTGCCGAAAATATACTTGACAGTCGAGCCACAACGTCAGACCATTGCTGATAAAATCCTCAGAAATGTGGGCACAAAAATGTTCGATCGAGAACATACCTCTTATAATTCATACTTATTTATAATCCTTGATATTCGAAGTGTATCGGTACTTTATCTTTTCTATCTCTCTGTATTTATCTATTTATCTCTATATCTCTTTACTCCTCTTATATATATATATATATATATATATATATATATATATATCTCGAGTCTAAAAGAAAAAAAAAAACGTTCTTCGCGAATTTCAACAAGTAACTAAAATTAAACCTTTGCTAAGTTTACTTTGAGCCTATTTACTTTTTCCTATTTTTCTTTTTCTTTTTGTATTTTTTGTAGGTTTAAGAAAAAAAAAAAAAATACAAAAATGTGGAAGTACTGTCAATTGAAATAGATAATAGATAAATTTGTATCGGTAATTAGGACTAAGATCTAAATAAAAAAAACAAAACTAAAATAATAGATTTTATTTATTGTGGCTAAAAAAGGAAACGGAATACGAGAGTAGGTTTTTTTTTTTGTTTCTTTTAATTTGGAACAACTAAGAGGCAACATTTAGTTGTTAGTTTTGTTTTTGTTTTTGTTATGAGTTTATCTCAAATTAAAACAAAAATCTTCAACTCAATTATTGATATTATAACGTAATAAATATTAAAATTTATTCCATGTGTTAATTGTTTGATTTAAATCTTTTTTTATAATTATCGATACAAATGTAGTCAAATATAAAAAAAAATGTATAGTTGATTGTTAATGAGACGCGATAAAATATGATAAAATCTAGTTTAATGCAAATTAATCTCAAATTAAAGAAATCAATTATTTAATACTCGTATTCCTTTTTTTTTTCATTTCCACACACAACTACTCAATTATTTATATTATAACGTCGTAATAAATATTAAAATCTTGTTCATGTCAATTGTTTGATTTAGATCATTGGTATAATAATCTTATACAAATCTAGTCAAATATCAAGAAAAAGAAAATGTAAGGTATGGTTGATTAGTTAATTAGACGATAAAATATGATACGATCTCTTTTAATGCGCATAAAAGTCTACAAACGATTGGGATTATCGTGACGTAAATTCCTTCTTACGTAAGCAACAAGTTATTTGTCGGTAATTTTGACGAATACATAGACAAATAATATTGGGATAATGTGACATATGTTGTTTTTGGGGGTTATTTTGTACTTTTAATAATTATTAACATTTCGGCAAACGCGAAACACAACTAATGAACGTTAGTCCAATTGTTCTTAAAATATAAGAAATAATAAATAAATACGTACATACATATATATAATACATTTACATATTATATAATAGATTCATATATATGAATACATACATACATAACTTCATAATATATACATATATATTTTACATGTCAATAATTATGACAATTGATTTTGAGTAAAAAAATAAATAAAAAGAAGAAGAATTATTAAATTGTTCATTTAAATTAAATCATAAAATATAATTTTTTTTATCAATATTTTATTTCGTACACTATACAAATAAATATCAATTAGAAAATTATATTAATAATACAAATAAAATGCTAATATTTGGTCTTATTGTTTGTACAGTGTATGGTTCTAATGGACACTAAAGAATTATTTAAAATTCAGCAAAAATCGGTAATTTCAATATCTCATGAAGCTCTTGTAAAAAATATATATATATAATTAATTCTTTTCTTTTTTATCAAAAAAAAAAAAAAAAAAAAATGAAATGAAACTTCAAAAAACATGTATAATAGTATGACTTCAAAGCTATATGACATTACAGATGGTAAATATGAGTGCACACATATAATCCATAGATATAATTCGTATCATAAATAAACACGTTAACATTGTTTGTTCCGTCAATTAAACGTTGAAATAATTTATTGTTCTTAACATCCATCATTGTACGTCATCGATACAAACTATAATACTTAACTAATCAGCATATTCAATGTATTATACATGTGTCGTACTAATACGGTTAAATGATAACTTTCTACAAATTATTGTATAAAATAGAATGAAATGTGAATCATTTCGATCCTTTTAAACAGTTTATAATTTTTATTTTTTTTTTTCAATAATCTTTCAAAAATTATTGAATATCTATATATATATATAATACAGTACAAAATACATATCATATAATAAACAGTTATAAAATATATACATATCATATAATTACAATATAAAATACATATCATATAATATAATATATATATTTAATAATAATTAATTAATAATATTAATTTAATATAATTATAATAATTAATTTAAATAAATAATTAATTAATTTAATTATATATATATATATATATATATATATATATATAATATAATTAATTTTTTTTATTTACAAATAAAATAATATAAATATTATTCTATAATATAATAATATATATTATTATAATATAATTATAATATTATAATAAATAATATAAATATTATAAAATAATAAATAATAATATATATATATATATTTATAAAATTTTTCTAAATTATAAAACAATATAACATATATATATATATATATATATATATATATATATATATATATATAATATTATTTTCTAGAACGTAAAGAGCATACAAATTTTTAGTTTAATAATTGTACAATTGTTTTAAACCCAAATATTTATATATATATATATATATATATATATATATATATATATATATATATAGATTTCTGCTTACGTAAGGAATAATACATACTATTTATTCATATTTATATATATATATGAAAACATTTATATGCACATGAGTTGTTCTTATGACTTTAAAAAATAAACTAGAAAAGATATCCACGTGAAGCAGTTACTTCTATATTTGCATCTGCATAAATATATTATAACCACCTACATACATAAATAAATACATTTGTAAATGCATATGATATAAGAAAATGATCAATCCTTGGAACAAAATTGTTTTTTCTTTTTCTTTTTTTTATTTGATTAAATAATTCGACTTCTTAGATAATTGCATGAACATTGATTTAGATATTATTCATTAGAAGAAAAAAAACACATAAATATTGTTCATAACATTGTTACAAACAACAACAACAACAATAACAACATTTTTTTTCATATACTCACATTGAAATAAACACACTAGGATTATTAAATAAACATGAAGAATTCGTTGTTTATTAATTTATAATTACTTTTCTAAAGGCTAAATAATAAAAATAATAATAATAATCATCATCATAGTTCTGTAAAGAAACTTTCGAGACTATATATATATATATATATATATGTTCATAAATATATTATATAATACATATATCTTATTTTATAATAGAGTGCCCATAATTATAAAAGTGGTCTAAGTGAAAATTAATAAAAAAAAAAAAATGAGTTTAACAGTTATTACGCAATACATTATTATAAACTAAATAAAATTCAATGTAATTTAAAAACGATATTATCAAAAATGAATCGTTAGATGATAATGTTTGTTATTTCAATATTGTATAAAATTCATATAATGTTCAAGTATAAATCTTGAAATATCTCAAAACAAGATGATAAATATGACTTAGATCATTTTCATAATTATGGGCACATATATAAAATATACAATTTCTATATAAAACTGCTTATAACTGAATTATAATTTGTTGTCAATTAAAAAGAATATCAAATTTGTTGTTTCTTTATTTATAGTGAAAGATAAGAGAAAGTTACTTTAGTTTCTAATCATAATATTTTTTTTTTGTTTTTTTTCTTATAACATGACAATTATAACTAAAATCTATTTATATTACTCAAACGCGAATCTTTTAATATGTTCATTAATTCATCTTTTAACGATTAAAAATGATAACGATTAAACGGGGGTCATGAAAATAATTTTGTAATTGTAGAGTAATATATTATCATGTTTATGACCACCAGCGTTAAGTAGTATTACTTTCTTTTTTATCTCTTTATTGCTAATCATTCATTTATTGCTATTTTCTAAAACTAAAAGCGTTACAAATTTTTTTTATTACAAAATAATTTCACCAATTATTATTATATATTATAATTATTTGCTATTTGTGTCAATCATTTATACATATATTTGTATTTTTAAACAAAGATTAATTGTATTATGTATATATATATAAATATATACTGTATATAATTACAATTAGAAGTGACTTTGAAGTATAACGAAATAATAGAAAAAGTTTATGTAAACATATATCTATAATATGACTTTGTTTATAAATTATAACGAAATTTGTATCGTTATGATCGTTTACTTTAAACAAGTGTGATTTCGTTGTAAAGAAAAAAAAATGGTTTAAATTTACAATAAATTTGTTGCCACATGTAAACATGTGAAAGAAATCAAGAGAACCATGAACTTACAATTAGATTGAAAAATTAAGAAGAAAAAAACAGATTATTAATATTTATTAGAAATCATATTCGTTATAAAATTCGTAAATAATGTTAAATAAAATATATGTTTCAACACATATATTGTTTTGATCTGCTAACTATGACCCTAATATATTTCCTATTTATTCTAGGATTCATTATCTATCAGTCGTTTATTTATTTTAATCTACATCAATCTATTTATTCTTATTTTCGTGATATTTCAAGATTTGCATTTGAATTTATTGAAAAATATTCACAATCGTTAATTAATTTTTAATAATATTTTTTTTTTTTTAAGAAATATAAATATGTTAATGTATGTTATTTAATAATAATTAATGAAACTGTTGAAGAAAAAGAAGATTTGTTTTTTTTAACAGTGAATGAACTTACAACATCAGTTTCTCAAAAAGAAAAAAAAGTAAAACCACTTATACAATAACATTTTACAATGATACATTTTTTTCTATCAATTCATATGAATACTGTACTGTATTGGCTTGGTTATTATAATAACAATATGAAAAAAAAGCATTCAATCTTAACTGAAACCAATCTTAGATCTTTATTTTTTTTTTCAAAAAATGGTTCATGTGCATATAAACTATAAAAGTATATTTATGTACGACACTATAGTTAATACCGAACACATCTTGTGTATAATTTATATATGTATATGTCCTCTACAAGTCTTTTAGAAGAAACATTCGTTTTATCGATAGGACGAAAATAACGTTCGTTAATTAAATAATTAATTTCAAGGCCACCTGTATTATTCAGAAAAGAACGATCTGTTTTTCATTTTCGCTATTACGTATCACAACCTTTATCCAAATCATCTATCTCATTTTTTCCATGCATTAGCACGTAATTACATCTACAGGATATATATTTAAAACTATAAAATAAAATAAAATAAAATTAAAAATTATATTACTTTACAAAATTTCTACTAAAAATTACACAAATTAGAATATTTCCATAATACAATGATAGAAAATCGTTCACAAAATATCTGTCAAATTTATTACAGATACAATAATAAATAAAACAAATAATAAGTAGATAGTTATAGAACACCCAGTATTAATTCTATATAGAAACATATTTCAAAGAAATACAAGAAATCTGTATCATCAAAAATATTTCAAGGTCTCTTGGGATATATTACGTGCCTTTATCTTACACGTTAATATCATTCGTATCGTATATCGATACTCGCGCATAGTTAAACAATATATTTTTAAATAATTTCTTTTTTTCTTTCTTCTTCTTCTTCTTCTTCTTTTATATTACGAAGAGATGAAAATCGTTTCGAAAATATCGTACAACACAAGAAGACAAATAAATGTATATCATAAATAGCGTTTCTCAACGTTAAGCTCTCTTTATACGTAGTCGTATTGAAGTGCGTATCTCGCGAGTCTATTGCGCTTATCCACGATAAATGACCCCCAGCGAACGAACAACTGACAAAGAGAAGAAAATAAGATCAACGAAGAAGTCAAGAATGGTTAGATGAAAATGTCAAAGTTACAGAAGAAAAGGAAAGAGAGACAGAAACAGAACTGAAATACATACATATTATATATATATCGCTTACATATACCATCACATATATATCACTTACATATAGCATCACATATATACCACTTACATATAGCATTATATATGTACCACTTACATATAGCATCATATATGTACCACTTACATATTATATACTTACACATATATAAATAGGAAGAAACACAGTCATTCGTACGCATACACTGAATGTTGAACAATGCCGAGTCAATATCATCTCATTTCTTAGTCTTTATATACGTATTTTATATTCATTGCATTTTAGTGTACACATACATTACATATACACATACACATGGCTACTGTTATGACAAATATTACTATTATATATGTGTAGAATATGTCTATGACGTATGTACTACCTACGAAATTTGATGTTTCTCACAAATGCATTTCTACATACACGTGTACTTCCATTTAATAATTCGATTTATTTTTTCTTTTTTCTTTTTGTTTTTCGGAAAATTCTCAGAAATTAAAATGATTCCTAATTGCTTTTTTTTCCATCGCCATTGTTTCTTCCAGTTTTTATATTAACTTACGTTAAACGTCATAGGATTATTCGCATGACTGATATTCTCAATTTTCTGTAGAATTTATTTCGTTTCATATAACACTACTTAAGTTTGTAATAGTTTATATATATATATATATAAATGTATCTCTATAGTTATTATTTTATTATTATTAAATTATTAATTTATATTTATATTATACAATCTATTTGACAAGAACTTAAACTATTTCAAATAAAGTATTGACAAAAACAAGTAACTCACATTTGACACATTATTCTATCAAACATATTATTTGCATCTCTGAGGTATACTTTTTTAATAAATTTTTTGTTTTGCAAAATCAAATAGAAACTACCCTAAATAAACATTGTTATCGTTAAAGTCAGATATCAATGTTTTTGTTTTAATAATAAAGATGAATACTTACATCATATTTGTGTGTAAAATCAAAATCAATATCAAATGTGCAATTTCAAATGAAAACGTCATATAAATCATGAAAGAAATCGATGAAGTCTATATCAAGTTAATTTCATTGTCGTTGAGATAATATAAAAAGGAAAAGCGATGACTATTGTCATTTATCACGAAATGACAACGTGCTTCTCTTCGGATAAAGACGCTGAGACATGTAGGAAATGACCACTTACAATAAATGATGAAAGATAACGTTTGACGATACATTTATCCCGATATCTGAGAATTACTCTTTATTTTTATTTAATTATTTTTTGCTTTCTTTTGATTTGTTTTTTTTTTTTTTGTAATCGTTAAACGTGTTACACAATAAATTGAAGGATATATATATATATATAGATTGATACTTGATTAAAGTATTATTACATAGAAATCACGATTATTTCGGATTATGTATTAATTAATAATGTTAGATTATTGGAAAACAACTTGACATTTATCAATTTAACTTTAAAAAATTTTTTTATTAATTTTAATTATTTAAATTATAAGAATTATGATTTAACAATATAGAAAAATAATACCAAAAAAAAAAGAAAATAATTAGCAGGAAACAGTCTGGATTCGTTTAATATAATTTGATTTATATTAACTTAATAATAATGAATTAATATATATTTAAATTATCTAAATCTACACATATCTTAAAATAATTCAATAAAATTAACATGTATAAATGATTATAATCAGAATTATATTGTATAAAAACTATTTTAATCTATGAAATATTAAATATTAACATAATTAATATAACATTATCTAAAATTCATATATATATAACATAATCTATAAGAAATATTGAACATTTTTCATTAAAAAGAATAAGTAACGGTGTAAAAAAAAAAAACAAATGACTAGAGATTTATTTTCAATAACGTTTGATAAATTTAACACAAAATTTATCATAAAGAGGAAAAACGTGTAAATAAAACAGAAATGTTAGTGAATAGGTACGTATATTCGTATATAACCTATAGTTCAATAATAAAATAGAGAATTTTCGCCGCACATAGTGAGTTAAAAATAAGATAGTTCACATTGGCTATTCTAAGCACGTGTTCTCTTACTTATATTGCTTTATCTTGTCCTCGTGCATTGTACATCATCATACCTCGTGCGCAAACACGATAAACGTTGCAAATTTCATTTTCTAAGAAAGAGATTAAATGTAACCCTCCTTTTGTATCTTTTCAAACAAAAATTGTCACGAAATTATGTGTTACACTAACCCCCCTTTAAAAACATTCAATGCAAATTTATATATATATATATATATATATATATATATATTTGTTATGTATTAATTATCCATATACTGTCCATATGTGAATGATACTGTTCACGAAAAGGTCACAGTATTATAAACCATTGAATTTGTCTCAACGTATACCAATATATTATTTAAAAAAAGAAAAAGAAGAAAGTGCATGATTCTATTTAAAAAAAAAAAAACATTAATTTGACATTGAACTTTTCTCCAAGCAGACGACCTGCAAAAACCAATCAATTTGCACCATGTGATGTTCTTCTCCTTAATGCCAAGCAAGACATTGCTCGATAATCAATTATAAAACAATTCGTGAATATAAAAAGAATTACAAAAATACTATTGTTCCAGTAAACAAAATTAAGGTTAATTTTATTTTTTGAATGGTATCATATAAATTGATCTACGAAGTCAATGCAGATGACATTGAAATTAATTCGTTGATGTAGATCATAGGATTAAGGTAATATTATATATTTGTTTAATAACTTTTTTGAAAAAGTCATATTTAAAATAACAAGTGTCTATTTAAACTTGTATACCTAACACTAATATTATTCAGATTTACAGTATTTTATCATATAATGTAAATAATGCATACAATAAATATCAATTCAATCATGTGTGTGTGTGTGACGATTATTATTTAATTTATTAACTAAAAAGACTTAAAAAAAAGGTTCATCTCATCCGTGTATATTTCTTGTAAAATTCTTTTTTTTTCTTTTGTCGAATTAAACCGTAAAAAATTTACTTTCCAAACATGAATTATTTCATACATTACTTTCAAAACATAAAACTAACTGTATATAAGAATTCATGTGAAACTTCTCTCTTCGTTTTTTCTTGGAAATGTCTTACTTTTTGTACTGTTCTGATGGAACCCTAAAAACTGTCTAGAAATTAAACAAACAAACAAACAAAAAATATCGGTTTCCTGTTAACTTGACTCTCCTCTTGTATTTGTCAAAATATATTTTACGATTTACATTGAACAGTGTTTTTTTTTATAATTGTATTATTAAACAAATTATCAAATTGATTGACTTTTAACTTAATTACATTTGCCATAATTATCAGCAAATATATACATACTCATACAATTAACACATTTATTTTAACATTTAACGTATAAGTATTCAAAATAAAATGATAACAAATGAATAAGTTTTACAAGTAGTAATAGTGTCAAAATAAATAGTGTCGCATCGATGTTGTCAATCTAATTTAAGAAAGAGCACAGTCACGATCGTTATTTTTAAGCAGGTCAGTGTAATGGAAGTATGTATGTGCGTATATAAGTATTTACCTTACATATATATGTATATATATAAATGCATGTCCATTGATACTACACATAAATACTTTGACTATATTACTAAAAACACGATGACACTAATATGTTTATTTATGTTCTTAGATAATCACGGAATAATCATAGTTCCTGATTTATAGAAAATGTATTTCCATTAATTTTTGATCATATCGATACTTATGCATTATTACTCATGCATTCTTAATTACTCGATTTCCATCCTATCGACGTTTCATCGTAATGCAAAACTTCGTTTTATCATTGATTACAAAATTACGTATTCCATTGATCAGAAAAATTCGTACTCAATTATTTTTCAAAATTAAAACGTTACTAAATATTAACGATAGGTAATCATTAAAATTTTCTATATAATGATTAATAACCTATACAAATTATTTATTAATTTTATATACACATGGACTATGTGAAAATATTAGGAGGACTGAAAAGTAATCAACATTTTTCTTTGCTGACGAAATACATTTATTTATTAAAGAAATTTTAAATGCTAATCAACAAAAAATTGTTGTATCATTTTCTAACACTATTTGCCTTACCTAAAAGAAATTGTTCAATTCTCTTTTTAAAAAGTCCTTCAATTTTTCATTGACACAAATTTAAATGTAAGTATACTCATCAAAGAAATTTTGATTACTTTTCTGTATTCTTAATATATACCTAACTATTATATACTATTTTAATTGATATAAGTTCTTAGTTTTTTATTTAATTTTAAAATTACCATATCTGGATATATCTATCAACTTAAAAATTTTACTAAAAAAAGAAAATCTATTCAAGACTGTGAGCTTTTAATTAATCGTATTTCCTATATTCTTTTATTAATAAATATAATTTTGATTATTTTAGAAGAGAAATCATTTGACATGTATAACTTTGATAAGTTCCACAATTCTAACCTTAATTTATTATAGATAATTTAATGAAAAAAATTTATTTTATTTTATTTTCCAGATCCACCTGTCGACAGCGTCTATATGATATGCGGTGTGCTGATAGCTATGGCATTAGTCGGTGTTATCATCGTCCTACTTGCCGTAACAATCAGGTATAAAAAAGGATTCTCTAATATAATTTATTTTAAAATAAATTACTTACACAGCTAATAAAATTAATATGTTAGTCATTATCTGTAATAATGAGGATATTATATTTTTTTAAATGTAATTTTAACGACAATTAAATGACACCTTCGCGATTACGTTTCTTTCTACGTAGAAATAAATTATTAACGTCTGATCATGATTTTCATAAAGTAATTAACTGTTTTCCTGTTAAATTAAAGACACTTGAATTATTTTATTATCTTAGAAAAACATTGATAAATCATCAATTTGTTTGCCATTATTAAAAGTTCAATAAAATCTACGAATTAATAATTATACGATTATTAGAAATTACATTCTCACATATGTTGCAATTTTCATTAATTGCAATTAATTTTTTCATTTGTTTAATTAATTGTAACATCTGTGAGAATTAAATTATATATATATATATATATATAAATTACGTGTCACGTTGTTTGTCCGCAATGTACTTCTAAACTACTGAACCGATTTGAATAAATTTTTACACACTGTGTGCAGTTTTATCCAACTTGAAAGATAGGATAGTTTATATCGCAATTTATTGCGAATTATTTGTTTATTAACAAACGAGTCACAGAGTTGTGAGCCACAGCAACGCGTGGCGAGGCACCCCTATTAAAATATATATATATTTCAATATTTCTGTATTTAAAAAAAAAGAAATGTTTTCTTTTGGGTTGAATATACCCTCTCTATAATGTAATTGTCATTTATTAACACGATCACTGAAGACAAATCACGTGTACCTGTTTGATAATATTCCATACTAAAATAGGGTCAAACACAAAGTGATCTTATGCTGTCGAGCCAATTAACACTGTCTGCACTATAGCACACGAATAGTTTTAAATATATATATATATAATATATCAGACTTATATACAAATCTATACTGAGTGATATAAAATTAATGATAAAAGTTATCAATGCGTTTCTATGCTCTTGCATAAAACCGTTTACTTACTAATGATCAATCGTTAGCATATTTCGGATGAAAAACCCAAGTTATATCCGCGTTATTGGGAATATTTTCATCAACGTGATAAGTGTTTAGACTTTAGCAATGGAAAAATTAACGATCTTCGAGAAAATTGCGTCAAACGAAGTAAATACTTTTCCTTTTGTATTATTTTTACTTCTGATGATATTTTGGAGGAAATAACAATAATAAATATCGATTTCTAACGAATATCTTATTATTTATACTTACTTTTTGTCTTTTTCTAATTCTGAAAAGTTTTTTTCTCAATAAATGATGATCGATTGAATTCGAAATATTTTCTTTTTATTCTATCTAATAATTATTCAATCAAGTTTAATTATAATCGAATTAATCGATATAAATAATATCAATTTTCTTCTTCATTTGTGTTTATTTTTACTTCTTCTTCTTCTTCTTCTTCTTCTTCTTCTTCTTCTTCTTCTTCTTCTTCTTCTTCTTCTTCTTCTTCTTCTTCTTCTACTTATTTGATTTTTCTACTAGTTGTTATCTGACGCGATAACTTATTTAAGAAAAAAGAAATGACATTTTGCACAACCGATTGAGTTCTATTTTTGGTATATTATTTAATAATTATTCAATCAAGCTTCGAATTATTATCCGATTGAATCAATATAGAAAGTTTAAAGGGTAACCCTTTGTAAGAGTTACCATCGATATCGTAACACGGATGACATTATTTTTCTATGACGTACTATTTTTATTAAAAAAAAAAAAACAAAGTAATAGAAAATCTATGTTTTTTACGGTCGACCTCGCAACGTTTCATATTCGGTTTCTTTGACAATTTACTTTACAGATAATTCGATGACGTTACTTAATACGCTATAATATATCACGTCATCGTCCTCCATTTTCATACATACTTCCAATAAACATTTTGCTTTTTTTTTTTTTTTACGTTGCGTCATAGATATCAACTTCCTTTAAGAAATCTTAAGTATCTCTCGATAATATAATATAAAACATGTGTGTGATGAGTATTTCTAAAGAAATACATGTTTCCAGTAAGATCCGTTAAGCATAATTAAGTACAATCACAAAACTTACAATTAGTTACGAATAACTCTGTGACATAGCAATGCAATGTTAAAGACGTCTGTATATGTATATGTATGTTCGTATATGTGTATATGTAGAAAGAGAAAGAAAAGCCAATAGTAAAAAAAAAATATAAAAGTTAAAAAATAACGCAAGAATGAAACGATGAAATGTAATTTTGCAATTTTATTCTTCAAAGATAATTAAACGGGACAATATATATATATATATATATATATATATATATATATATATATGTTGAAAATAGAAATTCTTTTCAGTATTAATAACAAATACATACAATTAGTCGCATGCATCCATTTGATAATTATAAACAAGTAGAAATTTTATTTTTACATTTGAGATCTTATAAATAATCATTTTACTTCTAATGATTTCATATTTAATCATGGATTATTGAAACGTGCCTATTTATCATCTAAATTACTCTTCTACATGCATACTAACACACACCTATAGCATCTTAATTCTATTATTATATAGACCATTAACTTAATTAAAACAACTCGTGTGTTACTAAGAATAGATATTTATCGTGTATTTATTTCGCGTGCTAATTTCCAAATTAATTCATTACTTGATGAAAAAATATTTACCAAATTGTCCGTTAGTCGTTTTATTTTTCTCTGTTTTTTCCTTTCTATTATATTTCTTTTGTTTTTTTCTTTCTTATATTCTATGTATCATTGGTAATAACAATTATTAATTCAATTTTCTATACAGATAAAAACAAATTTCAAATAATTGCAAATTATTTATGAACGAACCGGTGAGTAAATTTCTGCCAGTTTAGCATGACTCATTAAACGTTTATCGCAATATCGAGGAAGAGAAATACTAAAATCAGCACAGATAAGTTATTAATAAAAGGTACTTATATATCAATTAACAAGAAGACAAAGATATAGAAAAAAAGAGAGTGAAATGAAAAGATAAAAAGTATTATGGATTTCTTGGGATTTAACGGAAATGTAATTATAAATCATGACAGATAACGCATTTATATATATATTTTTTTCTCTTTTTTTTTCTTAACTTCATTACATACGTTTACAGATTTTCGAAAATTTTATATTATTAAATTGAAACAAAGCATTTATTTCTATATATATATATATATATATCAATCTAATCCAATGATGCTATTGTGTATGAATATTCATAATTACGTCAAAAGTATTATTTAAATGAGTGTATTTTGCACTTATATATACAGACGCACGCATATACATATACAGACGTTTTTGCACATGAGAACCGTCTCTTGGATTGGAACACATACGAACACATTCAAACATATCCATTGCGAACCAGAAATAGACTTTAATTAAACCGACCACATTTATCGTAGCTTTTTGTGGTCCGTAATAGATATGTCTCGCGCGAGGTCACCACGAAAGAACCCATTTTGATGGCCTGTTAATTAAGTTAGCAATGATAGTTTTACATTAGTCGTGTATTTCCTTGTTTGTAAGGTGTTAATACAAAACAAAACAAAAACAAAACGGAAAAGAAAAAGACCAAAATTACATTTCTTTCGTAATTATATTTTCTCATTTAATAATTTAGGGAAGTTTCTATTTTCATATACATATTAATTATATATATATATATATATATATATATATATATATATATAAACAAAACATTTGATTTACTTATGAAACGTAATCGACGAACTGTCAATAACGACGATTGACGAGTAATAACAAATATGAAATGACATTTAACCGACAATTTTAACGTTTTATTATTCTTTCGAAATATTCTCTTCTAAGTGTTTACCTGCATTTTAATAATCGCACGTATATGCACTGTATTAGCAGAAATTATCCGCTATATAACATACGAAAGGGTATATACATATATATATATATATACACATGCATACGTATCTATATGCATGTGTGTATATGCATACATAGAAATAACATTATACATATTGAAGGTAAAAGGCAACGTTCCTTGTTTCCAAGCGTGTAACGTTGCACGAGTCATTTTGGAAGGGGCCCCTCTCTCTTTCTTTCTCTCTCTCTCTTTTCTCGTTCACCCGATTCGTGGCCTTCCCCAAGGAGCGCCAAGCGATATATATACATATATATATATATATATATAAAATGAGTTAGTGTATGTTAATTTCTCTCTTTTTCTTGCATATATTCTCTCTCCTTTTCTTCATGGGGGGAGAAAAAAAACGTCATACGCGCGCGCGACAGAACGTTCGAATTTCACTTAGAAGCGCCGCGTAGTGACGAAAATTAGAATCCTCGGAGCTCCAATGAGAAGAACTGTCTAGCGTGACGTCAGAACAAGGAATATAAGAGGCTTACGCGCCCTTCTCGGGCTCAGACTCGAAACACGAAAGAGACGGAGAACAATTTGTCGGCCGGTTCGCAGTAAGTGTCTATTGAGGGCGCTCGCGTGCGCGCTTGCCGTCAAAGAGAGAAACGAGGAGGAAGAAAATTTAAAAGCACATAATAATAATAACAAAAAACAACAACAAAATAAGGGCGTGTGCGTGTATCATACGTACAAAAAAATAATACATATATATTAATACTCATAAAGTATATACATATATATGTATATATTCCTTGAAACATCATCAACCACTCAGCGAGGCGTTTCCAAGCGTTCCATATTTTATCGTGTGGTAAAAAGTGTGCTCAACGAAGGTGCATCGTGTATCTAAGAAGAATAAGAGAGAAAAAGAAAGAGAAATAGAAAAATAGAGAAAAGACGTTCAAAGGCACCCTCGCATATAATATATATATATACGTGTATGTAATATCATGACTAGCTTCGAATCGAGTAACATATTATTTTCAAAAAATTAACTCGAGATCGTAGACTTGTAAAGGACGAGAGATACAGAGGAGAGTTAAAGAGAAAGAGAGAGAGAGAGAGAAATAGGCTGACGACCGATTTTCTACGGAACTCGGAACGAGACAGAACGAAAAATAGATAAACTAAAAGATAAAAAGAGAAAAAAGATGGTTGGAAGCAACGGTACAATGATAGCCATACGGCTTGTTCGCAGCAAACTGAGGAAAAGGGACGAGCATCATTCAAATGTTGTTCATCCCGAGGATGCAACTGTTGTGCAAACTGCAACAGTTTCGGCATCCACAGCAACGATTTCAACGATCAGTACTACGCCAACGCCGCCATCGTGTCAGCTGGTCAACGAGCGATGCTTGACACAGGTGACAACCACCGGTGATGGTACATCCTCCTCTGGCACCCCTGCTCCACCCACCGCCATAACAACGGTCAACACCGCTACTACTACTACTACAACAGCCACCAATACAAGCACCGAGCACGATGGTGCTGCTTATCCGATTGCCAACACGCAGGACCGATTCGTCTGGCAATTCCCACCGCCTTATCCGCCACCACAATATACATTGTCCTATAACGATCAGGTAAGTGCCACCACCACCACCACCATCATCACCTTTTATTACTTGTTTTTTTCTTCATTTTCATTTTATCCACAAATTCTTATCCTTATTTCTTATAATCCTCAGGTATTATAATACTCTACGCATTCCTTGATATATTTAATAACATTTTACACATGATCACAATTTGTAAGAGACATTTAATGATTACATCTTACAAGTAAGTCACATGATTATTCCTACTCTTCTCACTATATGTCGTCAATTTGAAATAATCGATATTTTTACATATATTAACGCGTACAATTTTTTACATTCTTTATACAAAGAGATATCAATTTAGGATTATCAAACTTTTACATTGATATTAGTTTTATCTGGAGGGATGGAGGGGAGGGGGTAAGGGGTAAAGGATATATAATAATAATCATAATATATAATGTTTTTGTCAAACAATAATAGTTTACCGTCGATTTAGGTAAATCGATAAAAGAACAAAATGACGTAGCAAACGTTTGATTAATGTGCATTAGCTGCACGTTTATATCGTTCGATGCAAATTGTACGATGCATGGAACATTTGTTAAAAAAAAAAAAAAAAAAAAAAAAATAACTTGAAAAACACTTGCACTGTTATTTACTAATTTCGTTTTGACGGTGGTTTTTTTTTTTTACCACGAGAAAGAGAAACCTTACAACATTAAGTTACCACAAGTTCTTCTCTTTACCAAGGCAGTATATTTACCGTAAGAGAAGAATGATTCGTAAGATCGAGTATCGTTTTAAACAGTATAGAAAAACGAAGCGCAAGGACAGTGACCCCTGAGGCACAGTGTGATGGCTCCTTCCTCCTCTTCCTCTTCGTTTCTGATGATGAGAACCTTCTTACTATACCACCTTTGCTCGTACTCTATTTTTATGTTGGATCGAACTGTCGTCTCTATTCGTGAGAATCCGCTTTCATTCTTTCTTGTTCTTTCTATCATTTCATTTTTATTTCTTTTCCCTTTTTCTTATTTTTCTTTTTCTTTTTCTTTTTTTTTTTTCCCCAATTTCCTCCCCATCCTTCTCCGTGTCTAATAATAGATACAATCGTATCTTCATTCACTTTTTTTTTGTTTTTTTGAGAGAGAGAAAAAATAGAACGTTTATAAGATGCATAGATCTATTTTTTTTTTTTTTTTTATATATACACTTCATTACTTTTGCATTAATTTTTTTCTATTTGTATGTTAGAACGATAAATGTATATTTTCATATAGCCAAGAAATTTATATAAACAAATATTTAGGTTAAATATAAATAGATTGATATTTTGATATAGCCAAGATGATTTGCGTTACTGGTAGAAATATTTGTTATTTTATGAAATTACAAGACATTAATATATATATAAATTAATGTTCTACTTGACATCCACCGTTTATTTCTATTTTTAATATTGCTCTTACTTTTGCATATGTTACCGTAACTTTAACAAGAAGAGACAGGTGCAGATTTGCAAAGGTCATAAGTCAAATTATTCAAATAATACGAGAATTTATTTAACATCGATTAATATAATAAGAAAATAGAGAAGAGAAGAAAAACATTTAATAAATATATAAAATAAACAAGGTATACAAAATATTATTAAAGAGTTATATAAAATATACTTGACAAATGAAGTCTCAAATATTAAAATGATTATTAAATACAACTATAGTATCAATATTATTGATTTAGCAAGGACGATAGGAGGCGTAGTATTGTATATAGTTCAGTAAAACGATAATGTTGTGTGTTGCTTATCAAGAAAAATCAGTTGATATTGCGATATATTCGGATAAAAAGAGAGAAAGAAAGAACCTTTATCGACCATTGGAAAAATTTTCTTAACAATATTATCCTATTGTTTAAATATTACTTCACATTTCTCTCATTCGAATGTCCAATATTTAACATTAACTCGATTCTATCTGATGATTACACAAGGTATCTCGTTGAATTATGAAAAAAAGAAAAAAAAATGAAAGAAAGAAAGAATTTGTACAAATAATCAATTTAACGATCGGACAAATTCGTCTTATCTCATAATCAATATTTTTACATATCATTCAATGTCACGTTTTTATCGCTTATTTCATTTGAATTTTTTTGTTTTTACTGTATTTTCATTTCGTTGAAATTAAAAACCTCAATATCGTTAATAGTTTTAATATCTATATTATCATCATGTCTTTTCAGAAAGATATGATCAAAAAATGGTTCAATTTATTGAATCGTTTTGTTTTACGCGTAAATGCTTTTGATTAAAATCCCGGCGCCTGTACTGATTGCAATCGGTTGTTCATGATTGCGATCATCAAAACGATTCGAGGTCGATACTACCCTTGAAACTGGGCTTAATCGTTTAGCTTTTAAATTTTTAAATAGAACTCAGTGTCTCTCGAGAGACACACACGTTTGCCAGACTAAAACCGTCCTGTTCTTTCGTAATACCGACGAGACGGTGGCATTACAACTTGGCAATATTTATCTCGTTAAATCGGTTTAAATCTATCATTTAAAAATATATATATATATTTTTTTTTTACAATAATGATGACGATATAACGATGACGACAATGATGACGATAATTACGACGAGCCTCTTCTTTATTTTTATTTAAACAAAAAAAAAAACGTATTATCAAATAATATAAAATAACATTTGAAATTTTAGAATAAGATTAGGAGGATATCATAATATGTACATACGTAAAATTGAATTACGTAATAAGAGTAAAGTTTGAATTATCTTTTACTATCACATTTGTATAACCGAACATAATTCATAGTGATTACCGTTGGTACTTCTTATGGTTAGTCGTTTATCGATTTTCATTTAAATTCAAACGTTTTTAGTTAATTGCATTAACTTACGTTCCGCTAATATTCGAATTGAAATTGAAAGAAAAAAAAAAGACAAAAAATATTAAATATATTTCATGCAATAGAAAAATGTTGTTCGAAGGTAAAAGTGTTTCACCCTCAAATCGGTTCCTCCATCATCATCATCATTATCATCATCATCATCATCGTCATCATCCTACCCAAGTTCGGTGTGACAAGCCCTCATGCTTGTTGCTAAATTTATCGTGGATTGGATAAACGGTAAACCAAAGACCGAGGTCGATTCATAAGATCGACATAACCAGCTGCCATTGCCATAAATGTCAGCTATTTGATTAAATAAAAAGGAAATTATAAAAGAGAAAGAGTGAGAGAAAGAATCCTTTTGACATTAGTATCCTATTTCAGTAGGAGGATCTCGTTAAAACTGTGAAAGTATCAATCGTTTAACGATAATTCATTTCAATCAATTAGCTTTGATAAACTATCCTCTCAATGACATTATTTTAATAAGGTAGACAAAAATATTAATAAGTAATAACCAAAGAATTTCTTGTTAAATTTAATGACACACTAATTATATATCATTGGTGAATTTACTACTGGTTTGTTATTTGTGATGTAACTTGTATAACAGTGTACAGATATATTCTTCAGTTGACTTAAGTATTAATACAGTAGGAATAATATGTACTTACATATTGTGTTTTTTAATATGAGTCGTTCATGAACCAAAACGATAAACTTCATTTTTTTGTCAATTTTATTGACAAAATATTTGATCTAATCAATAACAAACGTTTTAGATTTAAAATAAATTTCTTTAATAATTAATCTTAAAATTGATCAAAATGACAACAATTTTTATTGATATTTAATTGTTAATGATGCGATAATTAATATATAATTAATAATATTATACATATATGTATTATTTTATCAATTTATACTTTTGGTTTCGTGGAGTTAATCGATATAGCAAATAAGTGACTCATATATGTGTATACTATTAATTCAAAGTATAGATAGGGACAGTAATCATGTGACAAAACACGTATATACATATATATAGTTAACAAAATGTCATTTCCTTTTATCCTATCTATGGAGGGTCTCTACCCTTTACCTCTGTAAGGAATAACATCTCTGTATATGAAAAGTGTCCGTCGAAATGCATTCAATTAGGGTGGCGCCACAGTACGCAGAGTGTCAATTTTCAAAGAAGCGCCAAATATTATTAGAGTAGGATTGCGAAATAAACAAGGAACACAAATTTCACAACACAAATCTAACCCATAACTGTTTTATTATTCACATACTTTTTCATAAAATTAAATAATAAAAAATCAATAAACGTACTATTCACAGTTCACCAAATAAAATCACTTTAGCTACACGTTTTCTCATAATAATTCTTTAAGGTTATATTTACTACATTATTACATAACTCGGCATACTTCAATTCGTTTACAATTGCTACATTCATACCATACCTTCTAAATTCACCAGCGCCATTCTGGAAGGTTTTTAAACTGTTATTTATAGAAAACGTTGGACACTTTTTCACATTTTCTCCCATAAGAGATGTTACTCCTTACCTCTACCCTCCATAATCTTTCAATTATTATTTTTTGTCAAATATTGAAAAAAGATCTGATGATAAAATTCTTTTTTTTTTTTGTTTTTTTTTTTATAGGACACACTTGTACACACATTACCACCTGTGGGCGGTAGGCCAGGATTTGCAAAAGGCTTTCGCAAAAACTTTGGTGGACATTGGCGTCGTTTGGTCAAGAGGAAACCGGAAAACGAGACTTGTGCCATTCCACCGGAACTGAGGGATCAACTAAAAACGATCTACGTTTATTGACCAACCCGTACAGATGATAATACCAAATCGTACCTCGAATTTAGTGTTGACCTTCCAATCTGATGAAAATACGAACGCTTTTTTCATATCATAATTCGTAAGAAGATACGTCGTTATATCAATTAATAACATTAAGGGAATCGAACATGGAAGATTGTTTAACGAAGCAAAATCATTTTGAAAAAAGGAAAAATAATATGAATAAAAGAGGGACAAGAGAAAATTCGAAGAAGATAGAAAAAAATAAATAAATAAATAAATAAATAAATACAGGATGATGGAGACACACAAGTTCTTAGATAATTTGAAATATCAAAAATAATCTCATTATTATGAGTTCTGCAATATAAAAGTAGGAATAATATTTAGAATTTTTTTCAATAACATTTTTGTGTCTCATCTATCCATTAACGAATCATCGAACGATGGTATGACTTTTCTTTAATAGTTTAAATAAAATATTTTTGAAATAAAACATAAAGAGAGGAGAAAGTAATCAGAGAAATTATTAACACGATGAAATATTTAATGTTTAAACATATCAACAACAACAACAACAACAAAAAGTGCCCGAAAAAAATATCTCTCAAAAAGATATGAAACTACTGTTTGATTTTGAATAATCGTGAAAAATTGAATATACATACATATATATATATATATATAGTACATACACACCGATAAGTGCCTTTCTTGCAAAATCTCGTTCATGATCATTTTATAAACAAACGGGCAAAAATTATCGTCATGTGTACATGCAATATATAATTTTATATCATCTTACCATTCGTTCGAGGAATCTTAACGTGCTTAAATAGCTGGACTTTACGCTATAAATGCATATATATATATATATATATATATAAGAAGTAAGAAGAAGCTTCGTTAAACGATGTAAAAGAATTTTTATGAGACTGAAAAAAACGTTAAAAGAGCTACGACAAAACGAATTAAATCGTAGCTTTTTTTTCCTGTTTATGTATGTATTTTACTATTGATCTATAATAGTAAGAGAGAGAGAGAGAGAGAGAGAGGTAGAGAGTAAAGAAAGAAAGAAAGAAAGAAAAAAAAAAAAAGAAAGAAATAGAGTCATACTCAAGTAAGAAGAATGAATCACTTTCACGATGCACTAGTATTAATGTTATTACCTGAGAAAAATATATCTAATATCTAATGTGTATAATATAAATATGATAAAGAGATCAAAATGGAAAAAACAAAACAAAACAAAACAAAAAATAATAAGAAAATTCAAAACTCAAGGATAAATCTCTTGAAAGCGGTTTTAATGCTTCTCTCGCGCATCTCTTTAAAAGAATAAAATAAGAAGAAAGAAAGAAGAAAAAAAAAATCAAGAAAAAAAAAAACAGAAAAAAAAGCTCTGTCTTTGATGTAAATAGTAGATATAATGTTAGTTTTTTAAATAACGATGGCGTAATCTAATGATTTCCGAGCTACGGTCGTATTGACGTTTTTTCAAATATCATCCTCAGTATATATATAATAGCGTACGACTAATTCCAATAATTTGTCTAATTACAAATTTCATGAAAAAAAAAGAAAAAAAGAAAAAGAAAAAAAACCTTGTACGATTTATTCAATTCGCAATAATAATGTAATCAATAATAATAATAATAATATATATATATATTTAGATGTAACGTGACAAATGGTTTTAGTCGTACGTTCATTAGCATCGATCATGTTGCTCTTCTCATCTATACGCTATTCCGGTAAATTGAAAATAGAATGAAATGGGGATGATAAGAAAGCAAAATTGTAATTCGATAAATAGGAAAGAAAAGAAGAAAAAAGAAAAATGTACTTTACATCTTTATCGTTCTACTCCTCCACCCCCGTTTTTTTTTCTTTGACAAACACCAAAACCACGAATAGTGTATAGCATTTTGTAGCTGACTTAGACCAATTTAAAAAAGATCTTTATATAATAACATTTACGACTCATATTGAGTCTGCACTACTTGCTAAACTACTACGGTATTTCAATTGCGTATTATTGTAATTAATTTGTACAGCAACACAGCTTCACTGAGTATTAAATAACGTTGTTGTGTCTTGCCCTTTTTATTAAAAAAAAAAAAAAAAAAACAAACAAAAATTTTATTTCCCTAATAACTACACTCTTTTGGATTGTTCGCTCGTTTCTCTGCCAAATTAACGTAAACGTGGTGGCTTTTCTCGACAAGACAATTATTGAACGAACGTTCCCGTTCTTCTGGCGTACGTCTGTTTGCTGTCTGTCTCCTCTGCTGTTTGTCTGTTGTTTGTATGTAGAGGTGGTGTACATGTATGATGTGTGTATGCGAATGTACGATTGAAAACATCGAACAAAAAGTCATTATTAAATAAAAAGATAAATGCCTTAAATTTGGTGACTATATTAGTCACGTGTGAAAACTACGCTAAAAAAAAAAATAAAAAGAAAATAATAATAATAATAATAATGAATGAAAATAAACAGAAAGGGTATAAAGTAAATAAGCTATTATCTATCTAATCAACGTTCCTGCACCAGCCGAAACTGTGAAAATAAGTTGTATTATGGTATTTTAAGACACGACTATTGTAGAATAGATATGTAATACTAGCATAATGCTTTTGTGCGCGGCACGGATTATTCTAACGATTACGAATTTATTCAAGTGCCTACATTATATATACATGTATATATATAATTATAATATTATACATAATATACATATATATATATATATATGTGTGTAATAAATATACATGTATATATATATATGTATATACATATGTATATATATATATATGTATGTATATATATATATGGGGAATAATTCCACGTGAAATCGACTACTTTTGACCCCCCGATCCCTTTTTCAATTTTGCTGAAACTTTTTTTTTTATCATTTTTCATTTCATTCAAAAATTTGTTGAGAATTTTTGCAGATTTTTTTAGGCAAACCCAAAAAAAAAAAAAATTACGAATTTTTCACAAATTCCAAATTTTCGTTCCATTGTTTTTTTTTTTCAAATAGTCCATAACTTCGTCAAAAATAGACTTATCAGGACGTTTTGTTTTGTTTTCTTTTAATTTTTTGTTTTTAAATGTACTTTTTGAAAAAAAAAAAAATATTTTTGAATTTAAATTGTATAAATTAATTTCGTCTTTTTGGAAAAAAAAAACTTAAAATTTTTCAAATTTGTTTTTCTTTTCCTTTTTTAACTTTCGTTCATTCCGAGCCTAAATCATATTCTTCTTCAGATGGGCCGACTTTTTTTTCTATTTTTTTTTTATTTTTTTTTCGACATTTCATTTTGTTTTTATATTAAAATAAACCTAATTAAATAAATAGAAATATTTTTACATATATTTAATGACCTTAGTTTAATTATATATTATCGACAATTATATAAATACAAGAAGATTGCAGTGCATTATTGGTCACTTTTTCAAGTAAATATAATTAACAATGTATTCAAATTTTCTTGATCGTTTAAATAATTTACAAACAGTATATTTCTCAAAATTAGAATAATATTTTAGAAATAAACACCCTCTGCAACCCTATCTGCATAAAGCTACCGATGATCTAGAAAACCAATTTTTAAAAGCAAACAGCAATGTTGGTATTCAGCAATTGCATAGCGTTATAATTACCAAGCAACGTAATACCAAAATTGGAAGGGGTCGGGATCAAAAGCGGTCGATTTTACATGGAATGTCCACTATATACATATATATGTATACGTATATTTCTGTACAGAAAAAACCATGTTAAAGCGAAATTATAGGATGGAGCTGCGCTCCCACCACCTAGTCACTTTTAAAAATACCATCGAAACGTATCCTTACGAATTTTTAGTACAGCTTCGAGTTTCTCTTTGACTATCTATCTAAATACAATAATAATAAATAAAAGATTTTAAATGAATTCGAGAGATTTACTTTTTTGATCAATACAAATTTTTCCAACTTCTTTTTCTTCCACATCTTTTTTTGTCATATACTATATATATTATATACTATATATATTTATATACAGTATAATATATATAGTAATAATATTATTACTATATATGTTATACTATATATAATAATACAATATATAGTAATAAATAATAAATATAATAATATAGTATAATATATAGAGTATAGTATAATATATATATATATAGTATTATATATTATATATGTGTAATACATGTATATATGTAATATATATATTATATATATTATTATATATGTAATAAATAAATATATATATTTATATATAGTATATCTATCATATTTAGAATAATTGATCCTGATAAGAAAACAACATCACAATATTTCAAGAAATAAACGGTAATTAAATGAATTATTTAACATTTTATAGAAAATATTCATATGTTAAAATAAAATGTTAAAAATTTGTAATATTTATTTTAATGGATATAATTTATATAGATATATAAAGAAGTTTCTTGGAAAATTGATTCTGAAACGTGACAAAAACATTGACACAAAGCCCTATTGAATTTCAATTGAATCGTCTAATCTGACGCAAATATAAATACCGTTTCATCGTGACTCACGATCCAGTCAGTGAAATTAATCTTTACCTGTGTCATGATGTTTTATTTTTCAGAATCAATTATCGAAGCTACGTGTGTATATATATATATAGATGCTTACATCTTATATTTGTTGAAAATCATGATCTAAATACGATAGATAATCGTAGATATTAAAAGATAATCAATTACATTTCACATATGATCGATAATATATAATCAAACTTATTAAGTATGTCTAATTATTGATAAATATAACTTACTAATTGAAGAGATAAAATTTATTGAAAATAAAATTATTAGTTCGTTTAAATGGTGGTCATCATTAGATTTTGCACCAATCAAAAATGATAGAATCAATTTCCACCAATGAAAAATGAAAGAATCATTTTCCACCAATGAAAAATGAAAGAATCATTTTCAACCAATGAAAAAGAATTTTATTACTCGATGGCACTACGATCGATCTGAATTTTAATCTACCAATACACATACAAAATAATAAAATATTTTTATCATAAAAAACATTGATAATATAACAATATAGCATAATTTAAATATTTCTCATTTTTTCTACTATTTCTGTCTACTAACCTAGAAATTATATTCTAAATAACAATGTTTTGTAATGCATTATAAAGTAACCTTAATGGATTTAGCTTTAAACTGCGCAAACGCATGCTGTTAGAACAGTATCATTGATTTGTCTTAAGTATTAGATATTAAGTCTCTTAAATAATTGTAATATAAAGTTATTAACCGAAAATTATATATTGAAAAGAAATTTAAAAAGAAATGTCACTTTGCTTCGTATTTATTTAATATTATATATTTAATAAAATCATTGCAACATGTTGGTTACAAGTGCAATCTCAATGTTAGTATCTTTTGGTTATTTCTTTTATTGTAAGATAATAATTTTAGAAATGAATTAAATATTTATATTTTATTTATCCATTGAAGACAAAAAATAATAAACTATAATTATACCAATGTAACAATTTCAATTAATATTTTTTATATTTATTTTTATTACTGCAGCATATAGTAATCATTTATACATTTAATCATTCTAATGTTTTATTATATATTTATTAATTTATAATGATATTTTTATAGAGGAATTAAGTTCCGAACAGCAGTACTAACTCCAAGGTTATGTACTTCAATTAAAATGTATTCTACCTCAACTGGATCATCATCCGGATCATCATCTGGATCATCATCTGGATCATCATCCGAATCATCATCCGATTCATCTGATTCCGATTCTGATACGGAAAATCCAAAGAAAATTGAACCAGTTAAAACTGCTTCCGCAACAGAATTGGATATGCTTGTAGATAACTTAATATCGGTAAATAAGAAATAAAAGTAATCAAATTATTTCAAAATAATTAAATCAAATTGAACGATCATGTTTACAACAAGTTTGCATTATATTTAGTTGAAAGATAAAAAAAGAATAGATGTTTCAATGCCTGCAAGAAAAATAATTAAACAGGATAAACCACCTATACAAAAAAATGTATCACATGGTTAGTAGAATAGTATCTGTAATAAGATTTATTTCTTCTGCTTAGTTTATGTGTATGCTTCTTAATTTTAAATTTTAGAAAAACAACTTTCACAAGCTGTCCATAATATAACTGATAAGCTTAGCAAAAATAAAGAAGAAATAAAAACACAATTATTAGATAGGTTAACCAGTATGTCCAAAAACAATTCCAAAATTCCTATAAATTTCAGGTTTGTAAAATATATAATTTCACTTTTATTTTGTCAATTTGTAATTTTTTAATAATCAAAATAATATTATCTATGTTTATTATTTATCTTGTGTGATTAAAATTAAATTAATTGATTTTCATTTTCGTTTATATATTTTTAGTAAAAATATGGAAAACATCGTATTAAATCGTAAGTCTTCATTTTCTCAAGAAAGTGAAAATATTCCTAACGATAAACAATGGAAATACAAAGCCGATATTGCACGTAAGTTAAATTCTAATTATAAACTCAAGCAACAAGAAAAAAAGGAAGAATCAGGTCATATTTGGGAATTATTGAAAAATGATAAAAACAAACAAAATCAGGCTAGAAGGAAACAGAAAGAAACAAAATTGAAAGCTGATGAAAGTAGAAGAAGAATTTTTAATAAAATAGAGGAACCTACGACAACTATACCAGAATTATCTATGTGGGATTTCTTCGAGAAAAGAGAACTTGATTTAATTGTCGATCAACCTTCCAAAAATATATTTCAAGAAATGATACAGTGGACTGAATCAGGAAAATTATGGAAATTTCCTATCGACAATGAGATTGGTAATGCATAGGCTCATATTTTGATATAATCCAATAATCTTATTCCTATGTTCTAATAAAATGATAATTTCAGGAATGGAAGAAGAAAGTAATGTGCACTTCACTGAACATGTATTTCTAGAACGTCATTTAAAAGATTGGTGTCCTACGACTGGCCCAATACGTCATTTTATGGAACTTGTATGTGTTGGTCTTTCAAAAAATCCATATATGACTGTACAAGAAAAAACTGATCATATTGCATGGTACAAAGAATATTTCAAAGAAAAAAAAGAAATATTATTAGAATTAGGTGCTATTAAAACAACATCCGATACAACGAAACAAATAACATCTTAAATAGTAATAAATTTATGTATCTTTATCAAACAGTGATATTTTATCTTTGTATTATATATGATTTGCATCTATGCATCTAGATTATACGCATATTTTATATTCTACTTTTTTCTTATTTATAAATATATTCAAAATTGACATGAAATAAAGAGAGTACGACTAAATAAATCATTCAATGTACGTGACATAATTATTGTCAACAACAACAACAACAAAAACGAAAATTCTACAAAATATTAAATTATTACTTCCCCCGTGCATATTAATATAAATACATCTTCTTTTTATTAAAAAAAAAAAAATACAATTAAGAAAGAAACATATATAGCTATTTCAAATGAAATGACTAATATTGTATTAATCTTATCTATACCAATTATAAATAAGATAAATTTACTAATTTTACAATTATTTTTACCATATTTATATATATATATATGTATTTTGTTTAATAAGAAAAAAAAATAAAATACCTTTATATAACGTATAAAAATATAAAATGTACAATATGAATAATTTGAAAAGAAATAAAAAAGAAAAGATATATAAAATGTAACACACTATAATCGTATTGAAAAATATTTTCTAATGCTGTATAATAATAGAGAGAAAAAGAAAAAAAGATTTCTTTTCAAATAAATTCAATTATTCTTTCGTATATACACGTAGATATAGATTTATAAATATACTTCTGAAATTAATTTAAAACGAGCGCAAATGTGAAGTTACTGAAATGCACGTAGCCATATAAATACAGACACACACAAATACACACACATAAATATATGCATACAAAAACAAGGTATGCATGTAAATACGTATGTGTACCAATCAGATCTCCTCATCTCATACTCTTCTTCTTCCCAGGCTTTGGCAGTCTGTGGTAAGACTTGCAACCCAGTCATTCGCTGACGTCACTTCAAAGTATATTTATATAATTTCTCGAACTTTGAACTCATTTAATACTTTTGTGACTGTATGTATATTACATTTATAACACGAATACATATATATATATATTTATATATGTATATATATATATAAATATAAGTTACACGTATATAATTTAATCACTTACTTAAAATTGTTATTTTGTTTCGGGACACGTTTGCTGAGCGTCCATACGTAAAAATTAAAATCGGGAACGCACGATGGCGAATTGAGTTTTACGTGGTTGTAAAGTACCGGTACTTTTGGTGAAATCATCGAAAAAATTTGTACAAATCTCAAAGTGTATAAAAAAGAAAAAGTCACGTTTTAAAATTAATAATATATTCTACATTGATTTCAATCTTCAAGTTTGACAATTCAATTTTTTGCCAACGTACTTTTTGACCGAACAAGGTTCTGTTTGTTTTTTTCTCTCTCTCTCTCTTTCTCTCTCTCGTTTTTTTTTCCTTAGCTTTTTGTTTTAACAGTGATTCGTAATATTGTTGCGTGAACGTAACGATCTGGTCCGTGAATAAAAATTAGTATATTAATCTTACGTGTAACTAATTATTCGGAAATTCTACGTTTTACACATCCAGTATTATTCATTCGTAAGAAGAAAAAAAAAGTAACTTCATTTCTGTATATATATATACATATTATATTCTATTTAAATGTATCTTTATATTTTTTTCGAGCTTATTATTTAGTAATATTAATTATTTGACAAATATTGTTAGGTTATAATATTTCAATCTATGAAAAGTCAATTGTACATCGTTAAATGCACGAATTACGTCAGCTATCGATTGTTTTTAATATATTTTTTTATTTATTGCGCAGTTTGTTTGATGATTAAGGACACGTATCTGAAATATTTTTGTTCTTTTGCTCAAAAAAGTGATATCAATTAAAATACACAATCGTATTTCTATAAGTACATATTTGTAATAAACTAAATTGGTAATTATAACGTATCTCTTGTAATTAACAAATAATCATTTTGAATATTTTTTTTTTTACAGATACATATATTCACTTATATATACATATATACACATATAAACATATATATATATATATATATACCAAGAAGAAATATGAGTTTGCAGTGGACACTGGTTGCTATTTTCTTATATTTAGAAATAATATTTACATTATTGCTAGTATTACCTATACTATCTCCAACAAGATGGCAGAAATTTTTCAAATCGCGCTTTGCACAAAGTTTAAATTATCAATCATCAACTTTTTTCTATATCCTAATTGCCATATTAATTCTATTTTGGTTGGATTCTCTTAAAGATATATATAAATACAATACTGTTGGAAGCCGTGCTGGAGAACATGCTCATTTAGATGCAGAAATGCAAGGTAAATGATAATTCATTTAAAAAAATTCATTTTGTTATATTAACTATGCACACACATACGATAAGAGCCGTTCACAGATCAAAACGATTCAATTCATTTTAAGAATATTTTAAAATTATTACTATCTATACATCACTTCATCTATACATAATTTTTTGTATTTTAATGTGTTCAATAATAAATGCTACGTCAATGTATATTACTTTAATAACCCTTAAAGTGCACATGGGGTGTTTGACACCCCAACAAATTTTGGATCTCTCTAAAACGCTACTGAATTCGAAAAAATGGGTTATTTGTCGACATCTAATGTTAATTCAGATGGGTATAAAACCTATTCTATTTTAAAAAAGATGTATTAAACTACTTTGAAAAAAATTGCGAGATCTAAATATTAAATAGCGGCTTCAGGAGACGTTGGGGTATCAAACACCCACAGTACACTTTAACTAACTTTTACCAAGTGTGTGCACTTTAAGGGATAATCTTCTATACTTTCTCTTTTGTGAATTTATATATTGCATATATTGTATGTTTATATTTTTCTAATATTTATTTTATTTCAACAGGAAACATGAAACTTTTCCGAGCGCAAAGAAACTGTTACATATCAGGATTTTCATTATTTTTGACTGTAGTTATATATCGTCTTGTAAAATTAATCTCTTCGCAAGCTACGCTATTAGCTCAAAGTGAAGCTGCTATGAGACAAGCTCAATCTGCTACGACCACAGCTAGAAGTTTACTTTCTCAAAAACCAAGCGGTGAAAGCGCTCAAAATGATTCTA